>NW_020884878.1:4229882-4539476 GCF_003945725.1 Corapipo altera
ATAGATAGATAGATAGATAGATAGATAGATAGATAGATAGATAGATATTAAGTTCAGACAGTTTGGGGCTGGTTTCATCTGTGCATTATCTGACAGACCAGAGGTTGATTTTCATCCACAGCTGTGCACACACATATGCTCACAGCTCAGAGCAGGGTGGGAGGATAATCTGCAGCTGACACACACTGGTAAAACCACGTTGATATGCTGGTAACCCCTGAACAGATTTGCTAACCAGAGAGAGTTTAGTACAAGTTATCCAGCTTCTTCCAAATTGCATCAAGGAATCACGCAGAGTTGCCAGTTTGAGAGCTGACCGCATCCTGTTTTTCTCCTTACCTTGCTGATAAAACCTGAAAACATTTTCTCTCTGGTTAGACCATAATTATGTTGGGGTTTTTTCTCGGTTTTCAGTTTTCATAATTATTTTCAATGATTTTTCAGGGTTGTGATTTTTTTTGCTTTGTCTTTGTGCACAGATTGACTGTTTGTTCCTTCCAAGGACGTTTCCCTCACTGTCAGACAATGACTGGATGAAATAAGGGGGGTTTAGACCCTTTTACTTCTTTTCAATTAGTGAACAGACTGAAAACTGAAAAAAAGCATATTATTTATGCCTTTCTTTCCTCCATGACAGCAGATTTTAGACAAGCCAAACAAAGTATTTTTTAGTACTTCACATAATTATTGTTTCTCTTAATGAAATTATGGAAATTTGGTAAAGAGCTGGCAGTCTATGGCAGTCTACTTTAGCTCACATGGAAGTGGGGAGTAGCCACAAACAAAGGGAGCCCATACAAAGCTGCGTTTCTGTATTAGGTACCTCTGCACTGGGACCAATTCTGAAAAGGCACTCAGGGTACATGTTGCAAGTATTCAGTACCTGCAGGGAGGATCTGTAAGTGCTTAATAGGTCCATTTATGCACCATCTGAGCAGACTTTGTCAGTGCCCTTTGAATATACTTTCCTGAATATAAAACCAATTACTTAGTTTCAGTGTGACTTGAGCTGTTCTGAACTACATGGCCAGAAGAGCTATTTTGCAAAGATGTAGATGTGTGTAAATATTCGTTCCCTTATTGTTTGTCTTGGGGTTAAAATTCCACTGAAAGCCAGAAAGAAGCCAAGGGAAACCCGTTGCACTAAGAGCACAGTTCTTTGACTTATAGGATGGATACTATATATTGCAGGAACATTACTGTGTAGCTGAAACCAACAGCATGGATGGAAATCTTGGGCTCAGCACGTCCGAGCCTGCCCTTTGCCTCGCAGTGTGGGTAGACCCAAAAAACATCCTGTTACAGAAGTGAGAGCTGCTGAAACCTCCTTTCCAACTCCAGTTCCTTCACCTTGTGCCCTCCCAGGTGTGCTGCTTCAGCATGTGTGTGTAGCACACCAGAATGTAACAGAGAGTGAATTTATTTCTGTGTGATGCTCCTGAGACAGTAATCCTTCTCTTTCTTATTTATTTTACCGGTGTTGTATTTCTTTATATTGAATTTAACATTGTCTGCTCAGAGAAGTATGGAAGAGCTCATCTCTCATAAAATAGGTAAAATTATGGCTATGTTTTCCTTCTTCCGTCCCTCCCTAATGGGACTGTTGCCATTTTGAGTAATGAACCTCTACTTTGATTCCTCCTTCTTTTCTGCAACAACAAAAGAAGAAACTGGACTATAAATCATTCAGAAAAATAAATAACTTTTTTGACTGTTATACCTGATTAAGTGTTCGTTATGCTTATGCTCTTCTCAGGAAAAATAAAATCTGGATTAGCACTTAAGGAGTTCATTTTTTGTTTTAATTTGAAAACTCATAAAAAGAAAGGGTTATTGAAGAGGCAGACAAATAACTTTGGAGAAGGGTCAGGCAGCAGGTCCTTTCGGTCCATAATTCAGCTAAACATGACCAGAAGCCAGTCAAAAGTCAAGTAATCAAACAACAGTTCTGAGGCATATTTTTAAAATTCAGTATGATCAATGGATATATTGCACAGAAAATGGCTACCCTAAAGAAGGAATGAGTGAAAAGCACACAAAATATGGAAACCTGGTTACTATGAAGGTAAAGCATCATGGCTGTACTTCAAATCATCTAGGAAAAGTTGCTTGGGGAAAAAAAGAAGAGTGAGTATTTATAAAAGGCCACTCATCTACATATAGCTACATTCATCTATTTCAAATATTCAATCTTTGCAAAAGAGTAACTGCAATAAATGGGAAATACAACTGATTTCTTCCTTAAACCACCAGCAAGTTTCTGTTCCAAGGTGGACATGAAATCTTGATTTTCAAGAACTCAGGTCTCCTAAAAAGACTTTCACACCTTAACACATTAATTTACTCCCTCAAATGTGAATTTTACACATCTGAATTTTATTATCCAGCACGTTACATGGGGCAAATGCTGTGAGTGTTCACTGCACTCCATAAGTGCAAGGACCCGACCAGTGTCTGACTGCTGCACATGTGGGGATTTCCACCTCAGCAGGGAATATCACCTCTGCCACTGTGAGAAGTCTCCAGTGATGCTTTCCAAACTGGGAGGGAGACAGCTGACCACATCCAGGTAATATTCTTGAGGTGGAAGAACGGTTCACGGAACCTGTGGAGTGGCAGCCCATGGTGGTGCAGCTTGGAACTGACAGCAGGTGAGGTGTCCTGCACCCTCAACTGCTTCAAAGGAGAGCAAAGAAAACTGACATGCATTTACCACACTTAGCTTAACAGTAATAGAAACAGAGATTGTCTTAAATCAGTCCAGGTAGAGACTCTTGTGCAATCTCTTCTCCCTCTCTTCTTCAGTTGTCTCAGTGCTTGGCTGATAGCAACCTGTTTCTGTGGCAACAAAAGGGCATGTTCCTTCCCACTGAACTCATAACCTAAATACTGCTGCATTAGTCAGGGCACCAACCTCTTCTCTCTGGTGACCAGTGACAGGATCTGAGGCAATAGCATGAAGTGTTGTTAGGGAAGGTCTGGGTTGGATATTGGGAAAAGGTTCCTCACCCAGAGTGTGGTTGGGTGCTGGAACAGGCTCCTCAGCACCAAGCCTGACAGAGTTCAAGAAGTATTTGGACAATGGTCTTGGGCACCTGGTGTGATCTTGGGGTTGTCCAGTGCAGGGCCAGGGGTCAGACTCGATGATCTTTGTTGGTCCTTTCCAGCTCAAGATATTCTATAATACTATGATTCTATGATTATTCTGCCCTTAGTGCAATGTAATTTATTCAATAATTGGAAAGGGCCTTTTGATCCTGGTTATTTACAAAAAAAAAAAAAAAATCATAGTGAATAATACCATTCACAAAGCAGATTTCTTTAAAAAAAAAAAGAGAGAGAGAAGGCACAAGACTGCTGTTTTCAGTGAGCTCTCATTCCTGAGATGTTTCATTTACAAGCTATATGTCTCATTGGCCTGAATTTAGAGAGCTTCAGCCAGTCTGTGATCATTATTAAGCTAACCTATGCAAAATACAGCATGTTTTTGACATTTCCTGTCAGCTACTGGGGCATCTGATAAAACACGCCATGAGCTTTGACAATCGTGTTCCCATGTTTACCTACTTGTCCACATATCAGTTTGCTTAAATGTCTTTATGCTCTCTCCATCTCCAGGCATGTTTGTCAAGCAGGACACACTGCTGTGCCAATGTATCATCTGCAAAATATATTAAAGATGGGAGGTTTAAAACATGGGTTAATGACTAGTTGTAAGCTCTGAGAGTCAATTTAAGAGCTTAGAAGAAAACATTTGGCCTCACAGCTGAGTGCAAGTCTAAAGGGAAATGAAGTTAAGATCAAGAAAGATTCACTGGGTCTTGTTCCAGGCACAGATATCAAAAAATGCTTGAAAGCATCCTAAGTGTGGGAAGGGGTTATTTATCAAACATACTTAGTTGGTCATCTCAAGTAATAAAGACCTAAGAGTTTCAATAAATATGATAATTTTCCTGGACCACCTAAAGATGGTGTTATTCCAGTACATATTGTTCAGTGGTATTTCTGATCATTTTTCTCTTCAGTTGCTCATTTTATATGAAAAAAATTGTGTAAGTGGGTTAAATTTCTAAGAGCATTTCTATAATGACACATGAACTAAATTGGAAAAGGTGAGTGATGAATAGTGAAATTATAATGTGTATAAGGAAGAGGCCAAAGAGAGAGAACCATTTTTGTTGAGACAGGAACTACCATAGTGAAGAGAAGTTGTCAGTGACACTCATGAAGGAAAGATTTTGGGGCAGATTTGAGCTGACATTTTTTTTTAAATGTTTTCATAGAATTACAACTGAATCCAGTATTTGCTGGTATTGGGTTGACTCTTAATACGAGATGGGAGATTTATTTGGTCTTCAGTACCTACTCAAATTCATCAGGGACTATGACAAAATGCAAAAATACAAAGTGCAAATGTCTGTCCTGAAACACAGTTAAGAGAATTTTCGAGCAAGCTGGAAATTCCTTACCTAGAAACTGCAGAAATGGAGAAAAGACATGGATAAATCAAGGATATAACAGAAGGATGGATTCATAGGAAGAAGCAATATTGGAGAGTTGCTAGAAATGGCAACTGCTGGACACCAAATACTATTCCTTATCTGAAACAGAAGCAGTAAATATGAAGCAAGAAGTTAATATCAGCATTACTAAAAAGAAGCAGAAACCCAAATGTCTGAGATAGCAAGAATGTCTTGAACCAGCTCTGTTATCAGATCAATTAAAACATGGAACTACACCTGTCTATTATGTCTCTTAGACACATCAGTCATTAATAACCACACAAGTCTTCAGTGTAGTGCAGCTGTGGAGAAATAAATACAATGTATTTACTGTGTCTCAAGCAGAGTACTTAATACTGGAGATTTCTGTTACTTTACAAAGAAATGTTACGATTTCATCTGGAATAAAATTTATGACTGGCAGTCAAGAAAGAAATTTAATCTGACCTAGGTGGTTAGAGGAGTTACTAAAAAGTTGTGGAGAAGTCTATCTTAGAGAAAAGCATGCTTAGTGTATCAAAACAAAGGCTGAGAAGTAGGTAGAATTGTTCACTGTAAAATTATTTAAGAAGTAAATGGTAGGAGAGGAAGGAAGTGATTTAGGGCTAAGGATAGTCTTTGCATAAGAAGTATGATCAGGAGATTGAAAGAAGCCACCTGAATGTAATGAACTCAAAACTCACAATTCCTCATCTATCCAAGAAAGCAGACTCCTCAACAGCTGGATAGTGGGATGTGTGGGGGCAACCCTGAAACCTCAGTGTTCTACCTGAACTTCAGCATGAGACTAAGTGTACAGTGTCTATGAGTTCAGAAGATGGATTCAGTGATCCAAATATTCTATACAATTATGCTCTCAAATTATTGACCACCACACAAACAGCAAAACTTGTTAAGACTGCTCATGTTTCCAGGGGACGTGTAGGTTGTGGGTAGGAATCTAATGGGAGAATGAAGACAATCTTTAAAGCCATCAGTTTAAGACCCACAGTGCCAATATAAAATGCTTGCATAAAGACTCAGAGGAAATGGGGTTTGTATCGGCTGGATATGCAAATATGTCCCACAAAAGATTCATCTGACAGTGGCAAATAATTTAGGTGGATCTTTTAAAAAGTCACCTTAAAACTGTAAATTTACTAAGTAAATTATTCAGTATGGATTGTTCATGCAATTCTTCTTGTGATATGTGACAAGAATGAATTTAACTATTTTGAAACCCCATACGTGCTCCTTTTTAGTCAGTGAAGTTCCAGAGATAATAGAATTTATTAATGAAATTTACACTTCGGTGGTGTAAGAAGATATTACAAAATCATAAATGCAAGAACACAGAAAATATTGAAACAAGTAGTGGCCTGTAATTCAACATATTTTGTTTACATGTTAAGCCATCATGAACTCAGCAGCAAAAAGTAGCATTTGGACAGCATTTGGACAGCATTTGGCCCATATCAACATGTTGGTATTTTACAGAATGGCTGGTAAAGTCACTGTTCTTGGGATCCTCCTTTAAAAGGCTGGCCCACAGATGGGTGAAGAGGATGGAAAAGCTCTGTCTAATTTCCATCGGCTTTTAACAGTGTCTTTAATATTATATGACAGCTGAAGCAATTTAATTGAATTTCAGGGATGGTGTTCACTCCTGTAGCAAGTTGGACATGCAGGAGTTGGTCTTATTTAATATTTAAAGGAAAAAAACCCATCTAACAACTCCAAGCAGCCTTCATAGGCTGTGAATCAAAAGGTATCTTGTAGTCTGCCGTTAAGCAGAATGTTGGCCACGGGTCTTCTTTTTTGACCTAGTCCCTTAGAAAAATATGATTTTTTTTTTTGAGTGTCTAAGAGTCAAGAACAAATCAGGCAAGTTGTTACAGTGAATAATTCACTATTTCATCATATCCCTTACTTCAAATTTATCTAGAATCTACCTGATTTTCAAAAGTATACCTAATATTTCAGTAATCTCTAGTTGCTCTATGTACACAGACAGGGACTACTCTGTCCCTTTTGCCATAGACCCTCCTGTTGTCAGATGGTAATTTGTAATAATCACGGAGCCAGTTTAGGGACCTTTTCCCAGTGTTGAAGCAGAACCTTTACACAGATGAATGTCTGGTTTTCTTGTTGTCTGTGTCAAAACATATAGTTTTCTGCTGCAATCCACTTATCATGCTATCCAGATCACTCCCTGTCAGTAATTTGTCTTCTTCGTTATTCATCATGTTCCAATTCTATGTGTCATCTCCAAATTCTATCAGCAAAGATTTTAAGTTTTCTTTCAGATCATCAACAATGTTCAAGAGTTTAGAAAGATGAACAGCTCTCAGAAGCCTCTTGCCAGAAATCCACACGCTTTCTAATGATTTCTAATCCCCAGCCATATGGTGAGACAGCCATTTATATCCATTTTAGGTGTGTCAGGTGGATTTTAATCATTCTTTTCACTTATCAGATAACATTCATCCCAAGCCAAATGCCACATTAGGAAAGAGGCAACTGCAGTCATGTTGTAACTGCCACGTAACATGTTTGGCTGTGTTACTGGGGTATCTACAGCAAAGCTATGGTCCTTTGAACATCTAGACATGGTATGTTATATACACAATGAGACCTTTGTCGACCAAATTTATAAAGTTATACGCTTTTGGTCAGTTTGACAAGACTCCTTTCCCACTAACTCAGCCGTGTTATTTTAGCCTCCTTTCTTTCTAAGTTAATTGAAACCAATACTAGCCAGACATTATTTTGCTTGGGAAGAATGTCAGGGTCATATGACCTACTCTATTCCAAATATTAGACTAGCATTTGTTTCCCTTCAGCCTTCTGGATCTTCTCAATCAACAATATAACAAGCTCCTCAGACAGCTCTTTTAAGGTTTTTGGTTGTAAGTAATCCAGATGCAATATTCAAATTTATTTTAATCTAATGCCTTTTTTTTTAATTGACAGAAAATATTTCCTTCTCATTGGGTAAGATTATACTTTCTCTCCTTTCTATCTAGTAAAGTAGCAGCACCATCGTTAGTATTTCCTTCACTCTTTTGTTCTTATTAGCCTGAATCCTGCAGGCTATGATTTGTTCTTTTCCTTTTTTTATCAGTTTTCTACAATCCCCAATTTCTAATTTATATTAGTTCTAGTATATTATCAACATTTCCATCAATTGTAAAAAGAGACCTCTTAAGATATATATTTGTTTCTCAACCCATAGACTGTTTTGATTTTTTCAGTAAAGGACTTACACTGTGCTGTGAATTACACAAACATATTGGAAAACAGTAGTCACTTAAAATAGTGGGGTTCTTGGATCTTTTTTCAGGTTCTCTGCCCAGGATATTTTCAGTGCCCACTGTCTTCCCTCCATCCTCCAGTACTGGGTGAGCAGTTCTCCCAGCAGGGCATACACCCTGTGAAACATCACCAGAGAGCAGAGGTAGAGGATCACGGAGAACAGAGTGGGGAGAGGCTGAAGGAGATGTGAAGGCAGCTCTTGAACTGGGAAGCAGGACAGCAGAAGTGGGAGACCAGGGCTGTGATGAGCTGATCTGCTAATATGTCTAAGCCATAAGACTGCATTAGTTTCTCCATTTTGTGGTCCCGCTCCAGTCAATTCTTTCTGGTCATATCCCTGCTCTACTCCCTGTAGCAAATTTCTACCAAATGCCCTCAGACAGAATCACTTTGATTTGGCATGCTGGTTATGATGCCATATGAAAGAACAAAGGTTCTCCCAAGGTACTTTCCCAATAACAGGAATAATTCAAAGCCAGTCATAGAGCTAAACATAGCTTAAATTCATGCAACTTGAAGATTAAGGAAACACTAACAAAAATATTTGCAATAGCAAGGCACGATGATTTGTATGAGACTTTTCCCAGCTGCTTGTAAGGGGACAAGTTTTATGATCAGCTTGGTTTTCCTTTGTGTTGGAGGAGGTTTCCCTCCCCTTTTCTTCCTCCAGATTGCCTCAGTAGAGAAAGAGTATGTCTCTTGGGGAAGGAGAGACCTGTGGGCACAAGGGCAGTTGGAGTGCAGATATGATGTCAGATGTGTTTTAACACAGCTGGCAGAATCCTATAAAACAGGATTTTTAGTGTTTGATTGAGGAGGGATTTACGTGAATTCCAGATGTTCAGTATATGATCAATCTTGCTATGTACACAAGAAGTGTGTCCCCATGCACATGTAAAACAAAGTCTGAATAACCTAGGGAGTGAATAAGGCCATGCTTGCTTTCCTGGAAGTCTTTTGTTTGCTTTTCCATTCAGATCTCGTGTGTCAAGTCACCGTTTCTGTCAGGCTCAGGAGATTAATATAGGACTTTATGGCTGCTATGGTGATGTAATACCTTGATTTCACTGAAATTGAAGAATCTGTAAGAAAATTAGGTTTGAATGACAATGACTTAAAGGAACCTATCTGTGCTTATGGAGATGGACACAGTATTTGAAGGCACAGACCAACCTTTGAACTAAAGATTAGGAAGGAGTCTTCTCTCTAGGCAGGTCATGCTGTGGTTGTTTCTAAAGCCTTTCTTATCACGTCCTCTATTGTTAACTACTGCTGACCAGGGTCATAGACAGCACTGCAAGAGCTGGATTCCTACCTTGAAATGGTCCAGCAATGCCTGAGTTCATGTCAGTCACTAGTGATTTACTTCATTTTATATCAGATTGGGATCAGCCCTTCGTATTTCACAGAGAGCCACAGTTCTATTCTTTCCAAAGGCATAGGCATTTTAGTGTTAAAAAGCCTAATGCCCCCATGTAATTCCAACAAAAGCTGTGCATGAGGACCATTCTCTGCAGACTAAGCCTTTTATTTTTGTTCTCCACAAGTGACATTACAGCTTAAAGCTACTTACAATATAAAGGTGACTAATAAATGAAACAGAAACTGGGAGCCGGAAAGTACCGGGATTAAATGATGCACAAACCATAAATTTTATCTGGAAGGTTTCAGCAAACCAAAGCCAGCAGATTTGATTTGTTTTGTCTCACTGAGTCTGAAGATGGAGCAGAGAGGAAGAGGGCATTGGGTGTTTGGCACTTGAAACTGAAAGGGTTTCAAGCCAGATATTCCAGCTGTTGAAAACTTAGCCCTCAAAAGGATCTCCACTGGCTCCAGTTGTAGTCAGATTTTAAAATCACACCCTTGCCTAATCACATTATAGCAAATATTATTGTCAAAGACTGAAAGAGGTGGGTCCTATTTGGGACTGTGTTCTGCTGAGGAGCACAAAAAATGGCAAGTTTTCATATAGTTTTTAACCTTGATGTGGAGAAAGACACAGTGTGGGTAGCAGTTCTGGAACTTGAAAACTCCTCTGAAGTGAAGCCCACAGTGCAAAATAAATGTCTCAAAGGTAGCTGGGGCATTGGCAGAGACACTGTTAGTGTCAAGTTGGGAGTGCAGTCTCCAGGCTGGTGCCAAGGCCACAAGCCTTGCTGGGAGGCTGAATTCCCTCCCTGGTCCACAGCCCCTGACTGGCACAACTTGGCTGCTCCTGATGCCACGGCCACAGTAGTGTGTGGACAAACCACGGGTTTACCCTCTCCTACTGACTGCCAGGTGCTATAGGTACGGTCTCTATTTCATCTTCCCACAGGGGCCAGAAAAACAAAAAGCAACTGACTGAGGCTGAGAACCAAGAATTAGGATTCTTGCACTTATTTATGGTTTCACCACGGCTTGGGTTAACTTGCTGAACTAGTATGATTCAAATTACTCACCAATAAAATGCAAATAACTGTTCCTCATGGGAGTGTAATGAGATTCCACTCACCCTTTTCTATTGCTTTGCAAATCCTCACATTAAGGCATTTATTTCCATGCAGGTGCTTTCTGGGTGGCTATTGTCTGAATGAGATGGAAGCAAAATCTGTTTTGTTTAACATTCACTGTCATACTATTTGACTATCTCAGTCTGGTTTTACCAACTGGCTATTTTTTCTCTTCACACAAGAAGAGCATCCTGAATACCAAATAATCCGTGAAGTGTGTTTAAGCACAATATTACTGAAACAAGATTGCTGCATCATTTGTGAACTTTCCCATGGGGAAACAAAAAGGCAAAGCTGCAATAAATCTCCAGGTAAATCTTGCTATAGTCGAGATCAGTCAGAGACATCCTTCATTCAGAGGCAACTAATTTATTCCTAAATCCAATAGAAAACATTGTTATCAGTGCCAGGATTTTACAGAGATTGAGCAAATTGCTATAGTTGAATGAAAGAATTTTTTTAGCACTCTAATGACAAAATAAAATGGCACTATTGCTTGTGTTGTCTACAAGGGAAACACTGAGAAAGTAAGAGACTCCACAGTGTCTCTATATGGGCAAAATATTCCTTTTTGTAGGAGGATGTATGCAATTCCATGCAGTGACAAGGAGAGTCCTATGAAGAAGAATTCATAGGGTGACATCTAGATGATCTCTCCTCTCTGTGGGTAATTAAATAGAGAGGTTTAGCAATGAGAAAAGGGATGAGAGTTTGCACTGAATTATGCCCTGAAGGAGGAAGGTTTGTATTTAATGAGGTTTTTCATTGTTGATTTTTACCATAAGATAATGTAAGTGGTTCTGAATGAGTCACTTTTTTCTTACCAGCTTAAAAGTTGAAAATTCATGAGCCAAAAGCTGTGATTTCCGAATGAAAACAAAATAGAGGGCACTGCTGTGCTTTGGACTCCCATGAGGAGCTCACTCTACTACACTTTCTACCAGTCGTGGTTACAAAGAGAACAAAATTCAGCTCATTCCTTTTTGGGTGCCTATAATACAGATGGCTGCATCAAAGCTGGTTTTCTGAGGTCCCACCTAGTCAGTTCAGCCAAAGAAGACAGCAGATGATTCAGCTCACTCCAAAGACGGTACTGCATTTCACCACAGGAATCATACTTAAACCCTCCTGAATATATTTTAGGAAAAAGTTCTTCAGTGTGAGGATGGTGAGACCCTGGAAAAGGTTGCTCGAAGAAGCTGTGGATGTCCCATGCCGGAAAGTGTTCAAAGCCAGGCTGGATGGTGCTTTGAGCAATTTGGTCTAGTGAAAATTGCTCCTGCTCATGGCAGGGGGGGTTGGAACTAAATGATCTTCAAGATCCCTTCCAACCCAAACCATTCTGTGATTCAATGATATTGACCAAGACTTATTTGGCTGCAATGAGAGCTCAGGATGATGATCTTGGGTCAGACACCTTCATTGCAGTGACCAAAATTTCAGCAAGACAGATTGCATAAAGAAAAAAAAGAAATACCAATGGTTCCGAGGTCATGTTTGCAATCCCCACGTGTGCCTCAGATCAGCTTTCTGTGTGTCTTCCTACCTTGTTTATGCTCTTTGCTGGCACTGTGAAGATGTACCACGGTAAAACAAGTTTCAGCAGCTGCTTCAATGTATGCAGCTTAATGCCATGGGAAAAGGTGTGCACAAAGTACATTCTACTCTGGGAAAGCACCAAAATCAGCACATTATGAATATTTCTGGGAAAGTGTGTGTGTGGGGGGGAAGTTGAAGTAAAAATAAGTTAATTTTTTTTTAATTATTTATGATGTTTTCTTGCAAAGTTTCATATTTTCTGTGGGGTTTTGTGGAGAAATCTTGTGGCCTGGACTCCTTTTATCTGGGAGTAGGGCTGTGTAGGGGAGGGTGGGGAGGTAATTAAAGCAACAGAATTGCACCTGAAACAGAAAATCTAGTTCCTTCATTAGCTCTCTTGTCTTCTCCTCCTTTAAGAAACAGGCATGATAAAGCCACAAATTGTCATAATTACGTTCTTTCAGATTGTCTTACAATTTAATTATTATTAAAGAACCCATTTGGATATCAGTTACAGCAGTGTATATCCAGCATGGCTTCTCCAACTTCAATGACATTGCAGTAGTATAAGACTACAGTGAGCTCAAAATGAGCCCTGAAACCTTCGTTATTCTCTGAAAAAGTGTAATTTCTACTCATTTATCTCATTCAGAATTTCAATGAAGCCCTTAGTAATATCTCTCAATTCCAGTTTTAACTATTGATAGTAACCTGCTGTGTGACATATATAATATCCAGCATTGCTATTGCTCCATATGAATCTGTTTCCAGTAAATAGGAATGAACTTGAGGTAATTTTTGAAAGTGTATATTCGGTTGAGCTAGAGGGCATTTTGTGGTTAATGTCTGTAACTGTCGCAGTCTTGGATTCAAATCCGAATAAATTCTACTTCATACCAATCCCTTTGGTAAATTGCCTGTATCATAAGACATCATTGCAACAGATGTATGATAGCACACAATGAGGAGAGTCCAGAATGCAGGTGATTTATAGAAATGATGTATTGGGTAACTATCCAAACTTAATTCTTGTTTAGGGTTTGCTATTGCCTGCCACTGCTGTAACACTGAGCACTTGGGCTGTTCCTCTGCTCTTATGACTATGCTTTCATGAGAGAAGCAGCTGTGTGGGAGGTTTGGATGCAAAGAGCATAGAGGATCAAGCCTTGACTTGGTATGTAACTTAAAAATGCTTGGGGCCATATTCAGATCATCTTTTGAGAGTTGCAACTCCATTAGTGTAATTTAAGGATTTATTCAAAAGTAGAAAAAATCCTCTCTTTGCGTTGCCTTTTTAACCCTGTTTCTTGATTTTAAACAGCATTTTGAAGAACTGTAAGTGAATCCATATCTGGAACTACATTGCCAGGAGCAACTCTCAGAAATGTCAGTAAAGATAACTTTGAATCTGATATATTGTTAAGTTTGGATCACTCCCTTGTCAGTGAGACTGAAATTCTTTGCAAAGCATCATTAGTTCATGTCTCCTGCAGGCAGGAGTAATGAGAATTTTATATTTTAAAAAAATAAAAAGAAAACTGTAGTAATGACTAGGAACCTTTATAGAAAAGAAAAGCCTGTTGTGTTTATAATCAGGTACACTAACTCCTATAGTAATAAACATGATCCTTTAGAGACTTTTACCCTCCACAAGCAAGGCCAGTACTGAAAACAGCAAGTAGAAATTTGGAGAGCTTCTCTATTTTGTCATATCAGCTCTGATTCCCTTCTATTGCATTGATCAGATCTCTGCTTATCAAAGAGAAGGTGGAAAAAAGCAAACAGCATCATTAGGCCAGACAGCAGCAGAAGTGCAGCACTGTCACCTCTCCAAATTAGTGAAAATGAGAAGAAAGAAAGAGACACAGGCAATCCTCTACCTCTCTGCTTTTAGCATTTTTAAACTGGGAAAATTCTTCAACTCCAAATCTGTCAATTTGTATCCTGTAATTACTGCCAGCCATATCTGCTCAAGGGGATATTATTCTAAATGGATAAGCATAAAGACTCTGATGCTCTTGTAATAAGTGTGACTGAAAGAGAAATATCATTATCTGTTGATTTATATTTACCACTCCTTGTCCAGGTGCTTTCCTCCTCTGTTAAGTATACTGGAGATTATATGCAAAATTGCACAACTCAATGGGCTGAGGAAGTTTGATGGCAACACTTAAACTGACAATATTTTTCCATGGTTTCTCCTGTGGGTGATCTGTTTCCATTCACAGAGGTGTTTTCTATGAAGCCAACTGCATAAGTTCCAAACTTTGCACGTTACCTTGTAGCAAAGGTAATTTTACAGTTTTAGGGAAGTTAACAAAGAAAAAGTCTATTGTTATTATTTTTATGTGGAAATGGAAGCCTAAAAGTTTGTGAGTATTTTTATGTTTGCTTTAACCAAACAACTGGAGTCCTAATGTCCTGGTTTGAGGGATATTGAAACTCAAAGTCAACAGTTCAGAGCACAACCAGATCCCCATGAAGTCACTACAAAGACTGAGTTGAATCAGAATCACAGTGTACTGGGACTGCAAGTATCCACACCAATGTGACCTAGTAACAAAATTTAAGATTGCCACAAATCTTCTGCAACTTATGATGTGCAACCTTTTAACCTGCCCCAAACACACGGGAAAATACAGCATGAATCTTTTTCAATAATATGTTAAGGACCTGCATGAGAAACTGCTCAGATGATGGGCAGCAACCCATCACACATCTGTAAGTCGATTGCTTTTACTGGTGTGTTGAAATCCCAGATCTTCTTTAGCTGCTATTTTCAAGCCATTTAGTTTCTTTGGGTTACCTAATGGCAGGATGTAGCTTCATTTTGTCTCTGGTGCCTAAATAGTCAGGTCTGGTTACTGATTTTTTTGTCTAGTAAGTTTTAAAGCACAAAAGTAAGGTCGCATAAGGAGTCTAACGAGGCTATGGTTAAATTCAGGACTGCTTTGTAGAGGAAATGAGGCAGGTAGACACAGTCACTGAGTAGTTCAGCCTCCTGGAATCCATGACAAGTACTAACAGAAAAGAAATAAAAGCCGGGTCCCAAAAGGGATTCAAATATAACCACATTATCTCAGGTGTCTCTGTGTTTCTGGTGGTGTGTCAGTGAGCAGTGATGTGTTGCATCAGATTGCCACATCTTAGGTACCAGATACCATAACAAGTAAGTGCAATGCAGCCTAGAAAAAACCAGACTTAGTATGATTCATTGCTCTGAACAATCAGTATGTTGAAACTCTCTCCAATCTGTGCTTAAAAATATGCAGTGGTATTTTTTCCTTTCAATCTATAGCTGTAGAATGGAAACCAACAGGTCAAATGTGAAATATGTTGGAGATAAGCCAGCTGGTGAATGGAAAAAGAGGTTTTAAAAGAAATTAACTCACAAAAATTCTTCATTCTTTAGGAATAAAATTAAAGTATCTTTCCAGGTGGAAGGATAAGCTGACATGTCAGCTGTGTCAGTGAAGTGGAAGGAACTGATCAGTCCCTCTTTTCCACAAGATCCCATGTGTGCCTCAGTTTTCCCCAAATGGGTATAACATTTTATTATATCACGAGCAGACAAGGAAAATGATATGCTGGTGAATGTGAAGCAGTATGATCCTGTGTCAAAGAATTCACAGAAAAATGGGCAGAAATTCAGTCGGAAGACTGGATTTGTGTGTCTTAGAGTCCTTTGTACTGTAGGGCAGATAAAAAATAAACAAATAAATAAATAAATAAATAAAACCAAACCAAACAAACAAAAACCCTCAAAACAAACCAAAACCAAACAACAACAACAACAAAAAACCATGAACTGAGACCCCATTACTGTGTTTTCCGTCAAACTACTGTGAGCTTGAGAAGTAGACAGCGTCTTTGTCTCCTCATGACAGGGCCAAACTTGTTGGTTCTAGATGTTTCAACAGTAGCATCAGTTCAGGTCAGACAAACAAAAATGTTTCTTTTTCCTGAGGCTATAGTGCTGCTAAACTCTGTCTTAACTAGAAACCATTCTTATACCAAGGAGAAAAGTCAGCTGGGCGTTAAGGAGCCTACACTTCTCACTGTTGGCCAAGAAACCCCTTCAGTAGTGTTGGAATTACAAATGGAAGTTATTAAGGATATATTTATATCACAATGTCACTTTAGTACTAGGACATGGGTTTGGGACTACAAATGATGCAGGGATGTCTTTATTTCTGGAATTATTTTTTTTAATGAGCTGATAAAATGTGCATTTGCGATGGTCCCACAGCATGTACTGACATCTATAATAATTATTACATTTTCACTATTAGCATGGATTAATAATTCATTAATGACTTGAATAAATTTCTTAATGATTTGCTATACTTAAATCCTGCATATTTTTAAATTAGGAAAAAAAAACAAGTTTAATGAATCATTTGGAATCAGTCTGTGTAAAGCTAAATTAAAGTGTGTGCTACAGAGCACTGCAACCATGATTTGAAGTCAGAATAAAAGGGAAAGAAACCAGAAATCATTTCCTGATTCTCTCTTGCAATAAATCAACTCATGAACAACCAAGATTTGCTAGTATATTTTCATTAAGAGTAGTTTCAAAGAACACGAGTACAGAGAATCTCGTAGCTGTGTCCTAGTGTTTACAATGCGTGAGGAAAACGTATTCAGTTGCCCTTGCTGTCTCATACAGCCTATGCCACAAAGATACTCAAAATCACAACTGACAGTCTTTTCCCTTGAAAACGACACTCTCGGTCACCTCAGCACGAATTGTAGAAAAATGTAGATCCAGAAGGGGGAATTACCCTTGAAGACTGATCACAAAGTACCCTTTGACTGTTTTTTTTCACAGGCATAGGGACTGTGGCTTGGGTTTGGTACAAATGAGGACACGAGACACAAGTAAGCACCCCTCTGCTCAGTGATGACTGTCACAGGTGTCTCTGCTGTGACTCAGACCTTTTGCTCCAGCTGGGGTGGACATGGCCTCATGCAAGGTTTGTGAATGACAACTACCCCTCGGGGACACAAGCGCTGTAGGGAGGTGACGAGGCATTCCCTTCAGTGACAGTAGTGCAGAGTCATGAAACAAACCTCAAGTTTTGTTCTGTTCTCACTGGGTCTACTTGTAAGCTGCAAAACAACAATTTGAGGCCACCTAGAAACCACAGATACTTTGCAAACAATGGTTAAACAAACAACAGTGGCATCACCAAATCTCTTCTTTGAAAACTCTTTCCTTGTGATGGGTTAGTGCACTAGGGAGACAGAGCAATCATATTAATGATTTTGGGCAATGTGCTACTCTTTCAGTAATTGCTTTAACTGTTATCTTGGAGACTTTGAACTGACTGGAGCAGCTGTATTTCATAGTGCACACTGGCACAATAGTACTTCCATTTATTATTCATCTCTATTTGACTTTCTTTCACATTTTTTGTGTTGATGTTTGTTTTGTCTTGGCTTCAGAGGGCCTGTTTCTGGTTATGGAAGGCACCAGATTGCTAATTCCACCTCAGGCCAGGTGTTTCTTGGTTTAGCATTGTAAATAAAAGTAGAATCAAAAAATCATAAAATAATTTAGTTTGGTGGTCTTCTGATCCAATCTTCTGCTCAAAGTAGGTCCAAGTTTGAAGATAGATTTAACTGTCGTGCAAGATAGGTTACTTAGGGCTTTCCTCCATCAGTTTTTTTTTTAGGATCTTTAACTGGGGAGATTTCACATCCTCTCTGGGTTCCTATTCCAGTGGTTGACCACTTTAATTACATTAGGAAAAAAAGATAGATATAGATATAGATATAGATATAGATATATAATCCTAGTATCTAATAATTGTTGTCCTTGGAATAAAATATGAGTGTTGCATGTTGTCCCTCACCTGTACTCTTCTGAGAAAGGTCAGCTGTATCTTTTCTATAACCTCCTATTAGGGAGTTAAAAGCAGAAATAAGAAACCCCCTTAGCCTTCCCTTCTTAACGCTGAACAAACCTGATTCATAGAACTTCTCCTAAGCTAACATGTGCCTTGTTATTTTAATGGCCTTCTTCTGGGCTTAACCAAACCTGTCAATGTCTCCCTCGTACCAGGTATCCCCAAACTGAACACAGTACACCGGCAGTGTAATTAGTGGGCATGCATTTGGTTAGCATTACATTGGCAAGCTTGAGCTCTCAATGTTTTCTGTCAAAGTAGGTTCTGGCCAGAGTCCAGACTGAAGTTGGAACTCAGAACCATAGGTACAAAATGAGAGGCTTTAGTAACTGAGAGGTGAAAAAGAATTCATGTTAGAAACAGGCACAGCTTTTCTGTTTTTTCTTTCATGAAACCAAAGGTCTTAGCACAGTGTGGGCTTAAGAATGCAAATCAGATTGTAGAAATCAGAGTTACTCTACATTTGAGCACTGAAGGAAAGGATCAGGTAAGTACCAGCTCACAGTGATTATTGGTTTCTCTTTTCACTGCTGACTGTTTACAATTCTTTTAGTTTTTGTAAACCTACTGCCTGTTTGACACATTATAATGCTCTCCTCGTTCCCATAATCAGTGTAGACAGATACAAGCAAAGCTGACTCCAAAAGCTAGGGTCACCTTCATGCAAAAGTCATATTTAAAAGGCAGCACACAAAATGCAGTTACACAAATGCAGTTACACAAACACAGCTGTGCTGGGATCCCAGGACTTGGGTGGGAGAAGGCCTCCAGAAGAGCAAAGTGCCACAGCAAGCTTTAGTCTCCATTCTCCTCTACAGCACAGAGCTTCCAAACATGCCCTCAGCAGCCCACAGAGTTCCTTGGGAATAGGCATTCTCAAGGAGAATTTAAAGACCAATTTTCAACAGATAGATAAATCAGCTGAATAATGAAAGACTCAGTAGCAAGACTGGAAGACCCATTAGCATTGGGATAGATTAGGTAGACTCCTGGAGTTTTTCTAGTTTAGTTTTCTTCGAAAGGAGTTTGGTTTGCATGCTCTAACACCTCTCTGTAGAGTGAACTACATATAAGAGTACATATAAGTGGAGAAGAGAGAATTATTCACTTCAAAAGCACTCTTCTGATCTGAGCTGAAGTGCTTATGTCTGAAGTCTATTTCCATTTCACCTCCAGTCCAAGGATAGGAAACAAGAGTAGATGGGTATTCCTGTTCTGTTAGGAACATATTTATTTGACAGCAGATATCATGAGTCATATTTTCATCACGAAAAGGAAGAAAGTGTGCCTTGGGGCCTCAGCAAATTTTTCTAACCTGCTTTTAGTGTGCAATTTAATTATGTTTTGCAGTAAGCAAGATGATGTAAAAGATGTCCAAGCCTATTCCTTCCATTGTAAAAATCTCTCTGTCTTTGGGATTAAGTGTAAAATGTGCCTTGCCAATTTTACTTGCAACTGGGGTCAACAGCTGGGGCTCTGTATTGTCCTGATAGACATGACACAGTACATATTAAACACCACCACTCTTCACAAAGTGGTTTTTGCAAGAACAAAATGTCACCATTCTATAATTCTATGATTTGTCTAAATTACCTACTATTCATTAAAATTATGATCTCTAAATATTGCTAGGAGGACGAATCATGCTCATGTTGTTGGAATTTATTGAGTTTCACTCTGGTTTCCTCTCTGTGAAACACTGTAATAAAACCATAAGGCAATGCATCAGAGCTGTGATATAAAGGACACGCTTTTTATGATCAGATACTGTACCTGTTATATAGAATATCTGTTCAGAATAGATGCGACAGACTCCAGAGACAGTGAATCACTGAGCTCTGCACTGCATCCACTCTCTCATCTGGATGCTAAGATACACCTGTATACACTTGTAAATATCTCTGACATCAACTCACTTCTCCTCAGGGATGGGGAGAAAAAAACCAGTGAGGACAGATGTCAGGGAACTGCAGTTATCACTAAGGAACTACCCAGCCAGGGAAAAAATTGCTCTTATTTCCTTTCCAGAAACGGATTAATACATTCACCACGAGCAGTTTGCGATTCTCTCAAATGTTTTCATTCCACTAGACACCAAATAATGTCTGTGAATAATTCTTGTTCAGTCAGGAGGAGTTCACTGTGTTTGGCTGTTTCAGCCGCTTTGTGTAGCTCGTGGGTCAGATACTTGCCTTTGTGCATCCTCAACTCCAAAACCTTTCCCTCTTCAAATGTCACCACCGGTCAGTGCATATATTGAGTTTCAGGACACTTCCAGTTGATTTATGGGGTATATTGAATACACTGTAAATCCTACCCACAGAGGTCAGCCTTCTACCTACAAGTCAACAGAAGTACCTGGGTTTTAGCTGTCAGGGTTCCTGGTAGCTGACACGGGGTTTGTGATGGTCGCTGTGTAACTGGCAGCTGTGTGGCACCCATCTGCTGACCTGCCTGCTTCCCCACTGCCCTTACCACCTGTCCCAGATCATCTGACAGGATAACCCAGAGTGGTGGCCATAAGACCAATATGCCACTGATGCCCCTGAGCTGGGCTTTCTGCTGCTGCTGTGCAACACGTGGGTCTAAGTCCCCGTTTCTCTGAGTGGATGCTACATTTGAAAGCCAGACAGCTCTAAGTCTAGAATTCATATAAGAAAGAGAATGACTGTGTTTCATAAAGTTAAAAAAGCAATAATGCAAAGATGTCAAGCTAGGAACAAGTCCAAAAAAACCCTGCCTTTGAACAGAAATTCTTTGGGCTTATCTGTTGGCCAGCTTTCCCTACTTTAATAGCTTTGTATTGCTATTGTGTAAGCTACTAAATATATTACACTCGTTTCTGTAGCTGACACAGGAATGGCAGGTGTTTTTGCTCCTCAGGGATGATATTCATCCTTCTGTCTGTCTCTTAATGTACTAATATAGCTCCATTCATACTGTAGTTTGTAATCTTTAGTGTAGTTCCCCTCACAACAACCCTGGGAGGTGAGGGAGAGCTTTGCCCATTTTATAGGAGAAGTGAGACAGGAAAGAAATATAGGAAAGCTGGGGTTTTACAGCACATAAGCATCTATTGGTAGTTTAGAAGAAAAATAAAACCTCTGTACAATCTCTTTTAATTCATACATTTTGCAGATAGAGGAGATGAACCCCAATGTGCCATTTTCAGCCTCCAGAGTGGGCTTCTCCTGGGAACCCCACAACACTCCCTCCCCAGAGAGAGGGGAGTTCAGTCCTAACTGGCAATGATACCGGTGGTTTTCCATTTCAGCTTGGCACATCATCTACAACAAACCTTCAATATACAAAGAATTCCTCCTACAGGGTTCAGTTACATATCACTTTCTCCTCTACATAAATCAACTCTGATTTTTTAGACAGGACTGCCTTCACTAGCTAAAACTTGATCATGAAGAAAATAACTACAAAGAAGTAAGATGTATAGGAAAAACATGTGCAAAAGCCATCTGGAAGTAAGAAACAGCATTCAATCCTCAAGGGATGTATTCTGTTTTGCAAAAAGACGGTTTTTAATGTTCAAACTATAGCTGTCTGACTTGGAAATATTTCCTTCAGATTAATTATCTATTTATGTCTTTAGATAAAAAGATATATATATGGATAAAAAAAAAGAAGAAAATATAAGGGCCAGTAAAAAATACTCTAAGGGTCTACTCCAGCAGCAGAGCATGTGAGGCTTTAGAAAACAAAGCTTTCTGTGGAAGAATCAAAAAACACTTCTTTATCAACTAGTAAAGGCATTTTGATAGACTGAAGCACTCCATTTATCAGCACAAAGCTCTTTGTTTCAATTCAAATTGTGTTATGCAGCATTGATGATGACATCATGCAAAGAGAAAGTAGGAAGATAATAAAATAGATTAAGTGCAGAAGTCCTTCATTTCAGCTTTGCAGATTTTGTCTTTTGGTTTAGGTTTTGTTTTGATCACAGCATGAACAAATATTGGAGTGAAAGCATTTCCCACTGCATAGCAAAACCTTGATTTACAACAGCCTTCATTTATAACAGTAAGAAAGAAAGGTTTTATCCCTCTGTGATGATTGTCTTATCATATAAGTTTGCCTCCGAGGATGTAATTTTTAACTAAACTTAAGTGCAGGACTGTATATTAAATAAAATTCTGCCCAGGGAACAGTTTCAAGTTTACATCTTTCTCAAAGAGCAGCTTTAAACCTCTCTCTTCTCTAGAATTGCTTCTAGATGTGTGAATTACTATCATACAGCAAACGAGTTGTCTTTTCTACTCACCTCTTTAAGTGACTGTCAGCTTGTAACTGCTAAGGTTCTCTACATCCTGTCTCTGACCCAAAAGGTACCTTGGAAATAAGCAGCAGGTAAGATAGAAAGCCCTCTGTTCTCCCAGCCCTGCTGTTTCATTGGGATGACTTGGCAGCTATGGTGGAGATATTGCCAATGCTTCCAACTGCATCACAGCTCATCCAGGTAACAGAAAACAGCATTGCAATCAATGGCAGCTCGATAAAACCTTGCAGAATTGCGTGTACTGCACAGTTCCCCTGGGATAGTCCTGGGTTTGTGGATACATGGTGCCATACTGAATACATCTATCTCATTGACGCTAGTAAGTGCCACTGCAGTCAGAAAATAAGTGACTATTCTCCAATCAAAAAGAAATAGTGATACAATATACCTCATTTTTGTGTTCTGTTATAACATCTGAAGGTAACAGTTCAAAATCTATTTACAATTCAAAGTTAGGAGCCAACCTGGATAAATGGTACAGCTCATAAAGTTAGCAAATTCTTGATTTTTGAGCTCGGTTGGGGTGATTCTGTTTAGTTACATTCCTTTAAGAGCTGGTGGTGCCACTATTCTTTGTATTATGAGGAAACAGCATATGGCAATTCGTTTCCCAAGGACTTTGTACTCTAAACAGGTAACAAGAAGAAATAAAACAATGATTTTCCAGAGATCCCTAAGGGAACACTGATCTTTGCATTAAATGACTTTACCAAATGAATAAAGGGAGGTTAGGAGGCTACTTTTATAAGTTGAATTGAACCCAGATTGAACTTTTTACCTTAATTCCGATATCAATTATTCTTGAACACTTAAGAAATAATCTTACTGAAGGAAAGAATACCAAAACAGTGCATATTGTGTGTATTAGATGATAACTGAAGAATATGAACTTTAGGTGTTTGCTATGCACTTGGGTCATCACTGCCTATAGTTAAGGCCACCTGAAAAATTCCATTAAACAATCTTTTTTTTTTAGCTTTCAGAGGAAACAAGTTGAGGATGCAATTTCTCTTGCCAGAAGTGCCCTTAGGCTGATTTTTTTTTTTTTTTGAAAGCTTTGCTAAAAATAATTCTTACATTTCTGAGAACAAAGGGGAAGAGAAAAAATATACTTTCATTTTGCTTGTGAGTTAAAAAAAAAAATATATACATCTGGCAAACTGCTATACCACTACAGGTGGGAAGAGAGAATTGAAAATTAAGTTGGATTCTCCAGTGTCAAGAGCACACCTTTTATTTACCTGGTGATTATTGATTTTTTTAATTCAGTCAATATGTGCTCATGAAAGACTTGTGAGAGTTTGGAAGCTAAAGTATTTGAAGAGCCCATCTGCCCTGAGCATAGTTCATTCTTTTATCTGCCACATAAATGCACAGGCAGGTCCACAGAGTAACTGAGCACTATTATCATGCCTGTAATGGCTGAGCAGAATTTCCCTATAATTTGTTTCAGCTCACAGCTGGAGACTATGGTGTGAGAAAGCTTAGAAAAGAGATCTGTATCCTTTACTACTGGTGATGCCCATGCAGCACAGAAAAAGAAGGAAATTCGAGGGCAAATAAGGAAGTAAGACATTCTGCAGGAAACTCATGGGAAAGAACAAGAAGGGATAAAAACAAAAATAAAAGAAAAAAAGGATAAAAGAAAAGCTGATATGTGACTAGGAGAGGACTTCACTCCTGTGTAAAACTGACATGGCTTTTCCTCATGTGTTCATATATTATGCACAACAGGACAGAGGAGGGTCCAAAAGGCATGCTCCATCCAAATACTTGATTGCAATGACAACATTTCTTCAGTTGATTGCTTGGAATGTTGGTCTGTGTCTGCTCCAGTGGTTTATCCATCTTTAACACAAAATTAAATAAATAAAGTATCTTTGAACAAAAAATCAGATGCTGACAATGTCTAAGAAAATCTTCTTATATATTTAGTTCTGAGTACTGAATATAAACAAATAGCTTCTCAGAAGCAACTATTCACAGAAATATCTGGGGTGTTATTTTAAGCAGAATTTAACTCCTCTTAGCCAACACACTTCTTGTTCTTGCTGGACCAGTTGAACGGATGGCTCTTCTGAGATGCTCAGTAGTTCCTTTGTAAGGGTTTTTCAGTTACACAGTAGGCACTAACTAATTCAAAACAGCTCTCTTAAATAACATCCCAAAGTGGTAAGAGGAAAGGGATAGAATTGCAAATTGTCATTCATTAGAGATTAATAAACAACAAAGGAAAATCCAGAGCTACCTGAACATCTTCAACGGTTTTTTTATTAGGCCATGGGGGTCTTACTGGTGCTGGTGGACTTTTCTGTACCCAGAACTTGACCATTTTTCTTGCCTTTTACTTTTTTTAAAAAAAACCTGATTGTGCTCCCTGTTTGCCCTTCCCCTAAAGAGATAATGTAATACTGCATTTTCTCCTGCTCAAGCCACCATAACATCAGTCCTTGAAAACCATGCTCACTGAAAGCTCTCTGTTTTGTCTTACAGGAGGATGGAAAGTATTGGTTTTTTCCTATTATTTGACTTGCTCTGCAGATAGTGAAGTAAAATTCATTATGGACAGTGACATTTCCCTTTCCAGTTCCATATTCACAATCAAACATTTCATTACCCAATCAGTACAGAATGCATTGTAAAAGGTGATTTTACATGATTAGAGGCAGATCATTCATGTTAGAGAGTAGAGAAGGCTGATGATGGAAAAGTGCAAGTCTGTTGTTTTGAGGTAACACCATATTGGAGCTCATGTACACTGACTGCAATCTGATTAATAGGCCTCCCACCCAGAACTGCTAAGATAAAATAGATGGAAGATTTTTGTCATTTTGGGCATGGACTTCTCCACATGACATGGGTATGTCAGCCAGAGAGATGTGTGCTCACAAACACTGTTTAGATCACTTGATCCACTCTACCTGTCTATTTTTTTTTCCTTTACTGAGGGCAACAATGTGGATGACCCCAGAGGAAGCATTTTATGAACTATATTTCAGTTCCTTCTTGTTATTTTTCATGTGTTTGAAACAGCAGCTTATGCTATATACTGTCAGCAGTGAAATTAGGAGGGCACATCCCAGTTTGTCCCACTCTCATATCCGAAAGCCACATGAGCACTTCCCATAGAGTGCAACACCTAGGGGAATAACTGGATTTTTTCCCCTTTTTTGATTTGACCACTGTTTTAAGGTTCACGTCTATACTTCCAAACACCCCTTTTAACCCTTCACTGTAGACATACGTATGTGACTCTCTGAAATTTCCACAAAACTGTCTGACAAAATCCAAATAGGCAGTTCCCTGGATTACATGGCTGTGTTTTAGCCAGCTGCTCCAGGCTAGATGTACATCCAAAAGGCACTGCTTTAAATTTCAAAGCCCTCACCTGGCTTTCCCTTAGTTTGCTTTATGTAGCCAACCAACTACAGACTCAGAAAATGTTGTCAGTTGCTACTCACTGTAAATCCCCGCCTCAACTTTCTTGCTGCTTTTTCCTTCTTCTAGACAACAATCAATCCCAGGCCTGGGAACCTTCTTCTTGAGTACAAAAGGTTTTTGCATACAGTGGATGATAAATTTTTCCATAACTGGCTTTCAGTTGCTGTCATTCAAGGAGATGAGGGTGGTCTGGTACATATGTGACCTCTGGTGCACAGAATGAATTCTGTATTTGCAAGTTTAAGGGATCACCCAAATCCCTTTGGCCAAGAGCTTAGCTCAAAAGAAAGGTCTGATTTCAAAGTCTCATCTACTGATTCATCCACATGCCTAACTAATTCTCTGTCTCATCTGAGGAGTGTTTAGTCTTTTGTGCCTAGTTTTCAGCTTTCACAGTTGTTAAAAGTGTTAAAAAGTTCTTGATGTGAAATCCACATCACTTCTTGGCTTGCATTTCCAGACCACAGAGTCTGCAACCAGACCCCTCTGCAGGGAGGTTGTTGCTCATTGCAACTCAGGATTTACTTAAAAGGGGTAGAGCTGGTCTTCAAAGGCAGTGGTGTAACATTGTTCCTGCCATATGAAACATCCCATCCAGTCCCCAGCTCGCAGATAGCTGCCCAGTTGAGAAAAGCAGAAGACAGTCAATAACTTTACCCTGACAGGGTAAGCAAGTGTATATGACAGGGAATCACCTTAAGGAAAGTCACAAGACCCTCCTCTAGACATGACTGACATCTGCTTGCCAACATCTCCCACTTGTTCAGGACCTGTGGGCTGGGAATCAGGCTAGGACAGCTTTCCTCGGTGTTCTCTGGAATCCTTCTTTTGACCAGCAATGGGAAAATCAGTCGTGAATATTGGGGATCCAATAAGATAACAGGACTTTTCTTTTCATGTCTTGTGCATCCTTCATAACCTTCTTGGCCAATATTAGAGTCTCAAGTTAGTTATCTCCACTAGTCTTTCTTATAAGCCTAACTTGGTCAGAAAAAGGATAATAGTGGCTTTCCAGCTGCCTAAAAAGGTTTAACAGACCTTTTGAGTATATGGGATTTTGCATATATGTACATAACTTCTGTATTTTCCAGGATTATTGCCTTTCACCTGCTTGTTTCAAAAAGTTATTTGATTCATAGGAATATGCTCTTTGCTGGCCATTTCTTCACCCGGGGGCAGTCCAGGTTTCACTTTATGCTGGCTGGTCCACTCTTTGTTGCTGGTGGAGGAGAAGACTTTCCATAGAATGACTAATATGTCAAAAATGATATGGAAAACAGTCAGTCTTATGTTTGGATATCCTGGTGCCTAGGCACAGAGAACATTAATTTTCCTGAGCTTTCTTCTTTGCATTTTTCTGGCCCTCTCTCTTGTACTCCTTCTTAATGTCACCCTCTTTATAATGAGTCACTTTTATTTTGACATCTTTTACTGTGCAAAAACATGCAAACAAGTTTATACTGAGCAGATGAATTATGACTGACATCCAGAAGAGAGCAGAACATCTCAAGTTATGACGTAACACTGCAAGCCCCCCACTAACATAGATTTGAGCATCTGGAACTGCACAAAACAAGATAGGGTCAGACAAACACAGTGACAAAAAAAAGAAAAGAAATACAGGCAGAGACCTAGGTGGCAATGTTTCCTTCTACAAAGTGAATTTTAAACAAGAGCATTTGACTCATGTTTCCAGAGGTGAGACTGGTGGAATGCCAAAATAGAGTTTTCATAACCTTTAAACCTGAACTATGTAATTGTTGTATGAATCAAGAGAAAAAACAATGACAGGTATGAACAAAGAAAATCTGTCAATCATGTGGAAAGGGAAAGTATTTACATTGCAAATAAGAGAGCAGAAAGATTGGGGATGCTAGAATGAAGAAAAAAAAATGATAATAGTAATGTTGAAATTAAAATATTTCCCCAGGTTGAAAAGAAATTTCAGTTATAATTAAAAAGCCTACACGCACATGACCTGCCGTCATCTAGAAACAATTATAATCCTTCAGTGGCTGAGAAAACAGATGCAGTCCCTCTGTATAGCTAAATTAAACCCAGTTCTTTCTCCCCCTGTGATAAGACATCCCAAAGTGAGCCAGTGTACACAGCTATTACACAGTAATTAGTGAGACAAGACACGGTCTCGGATTATCAAGCAACCAAGTGGCCACATGGCTGTAGCCCATTTCTCTCTCCTATCTGCCCCCTTGCAGCTTTACTGTGCTCCAGTAAAGTCACATAACAGTGCAACAGCAGCCACGGTGGTGTAAAGAGGTAAATTTCATAGGGAAAAGTAGTATCTTTATGTATCTTTATATAGCTGGGAAAACTGAGCAAACTTCAGGCTCAGTCTTTAATCTTTCCCATAGGCTTGCCTAACATCTTGTCCTTTTTCCCAGCTATGTCTGTTACTTTAATAAAAGATTTGGTCTGTCCCCACAACCTTAACATCAAAGACAGGACAGTCTGAGGCCGTTCACTCCTTGCTTAATCCATGGGGTAAGAGCAATTATTCTACAATTTTAGCAACTGATAGGACAGGAGGAAGAGAGTCGAACTGCCACTCCACATTCATTGCATTTCAAATGTAAATGTCTTGCTGAGCTCTGGCAATATTAAAATAGCCTCTTGGCTGTCAGAGGGTGCCCATAGGACTATTCTTTTGTAGCACAGAGTGAAAGTGAAACGAGATGACCCTGTGATGGGAACTGGAGCCTGAAGTCATTTCTCTTACACTATAAAGCTGCTGAAAAGATTAGTAATCGGAAACTGCACTTAGGAGGTTGTTAACAGGATTCACCTCTCTAACCAATGTGGTAGGTGGTAGGGTTACCTCTGAGGTCATTAATTAGTCACTACTTTAAATGAACCTCTCTCCATGTAACTTTATCCTTCTAAACATTGTAACTTCAGTGGTGCCTCCATTTCAGGCATATGGCTTTTCCTCAATGAGATTGTTAGTATGATAATTCCCCCCTCACCAACAGTGATCAAGAAGTAATAAAAATTTTCCAATCTTTATTTGTACGTTAGATTTTCCTACTAATTAGATACATTTGCATCTTAAATGTAGATTATTAAAAAGCTGCTGATTTCAGTGTGATGTCAAATTTAGTAGAGAATACAGTGTGTTTACTTCTAAGGCTTGTCTCTGACTCGCTTTTTTTCCAGAGGCTTAGAAAGACAGAATCACTTAATGAACCTTTGTTAATATGCACATTTATATGATCTGATTGGCCCCTGAAGCCTAGGAAAACCTGTGAAAAGGCAGCTGCCAGAGTTATCAAAAACGCCGCTAATTGGAACTATTAATTGTTTACAGTTACATTTACCACAAAGAGAAGAAATAAAAGGCAGTGATAGAAACCTCCTCAATTTTTCGAGCAAGGCAGTCTGCTAACAAAATAGGAGTGAGAACATGTCACTGTTAAATGACATATGATCAAGTTCTAATTATGTACCTTTTTTTATATCAATCCTATGGGCAAGATCAAAGTCTATAACTTCCTTTGAGATCGGATGCTTTCTGCTCCAGGAGCCCTTTTTGCCACAGGTAGGTAGGCAGCTACAGGGGGTGCCACCCACACAAGCAACATTGACCTCAGACCAGTTGAGTGGCATAACTGGCACATGATTGATCCCACAGGTGTCAGCCTTTGCTAAACCCACCTTTAAGTGCTTTGCTGACTTGAAGCTAAGGGTCATTGGAAAGGACCTGGCCCAGGGCAGGAGAAGACTCGGAGTCAGCAGTGCAGGAACTGCACACAAGGCTGCACCTCAAGCCAGACCCTCCTTCCTAAGACTACCCTTCGCTCCACTGTCAGCCCTTGCTACTCAAAGCACAGGACGATGAATTTCTAAATGAAAAAGAAAAGCTGATGAAGAAACATACAGAAGACTTGTAAAAATCTTGGGTTTTCACTCATGGAGGAGGGGACTGTGGCTCCAGTCGTGCTTGGTCCATAAGGCAGGCAGGAGATACTCTGAACTGCCACACTGGGATGAGATTCAGGACTAAGAGAAAGCCCCTGCTCCCTGGAAGGTCTGCCTGAGGGAAGGACTGAGTGTTTTGCATTGCTTTTTAACCGGGGGTCTCAAACTTGAGATTGCTGAGGGCAATTTGCCAAGAGCCTGAGGGCTGTCCCTAAACTGTACAGGCATTTGCATAAGTGGGTTTTGTTGTGATTTCTGAGTCTTGGTGGTTTTTTTTCCAATTCTTGGGAATGCTCTTGGTATGTTGGCACAGTTTTAAGTGGCAGACACCCTCAGTACAACTCGTGCATGTAGCTTTGAGAGGAAAAAACAGTGCACAGCACCAGCACTTCTCACCCACTCTCATGTGGCAGCCTGCTCCCATTTCAGCTCTTCCCAGGGAAAAAAGCCCCTGTGCACCCCAAAGAGAGATCTAAATCACTAGCACTTGTCCTCATGGGGGGGGTTCTATTTACCAGGTGTCTACTGAAAATAGAGCAGAGAGGACACAGTCTGGAAGACTCTTCAGTGTGTGGAAGAGAAATTCCTGACACAGTTGGTGACACGGTCAGCTAGGGAAGGTGCTCCTCTAGACTTGTTGTTTGTAAGCAGAGAAGGAATTGTGGGTGATATGATGTTTGGAGGCCATCTCTGGACACAGAGATCATGAAATTATAGTTTTTGATTCTTTGAGAATTAAGGATGGAGGTCAGCAGAAACAGCCTGGCTGAGCAGAGAGTTTTGACTTGAACTCAGGAAAAAAATGAGAGTTTATGACCTTTGGAGGAAGGGGCAGGCAGCACAGGAGGAGGACTACAAGGATGTTGTCAGGCTATGCAGGAGGAAAATCAGAAGGGTCAAAGCCCAACCAGAACTTAATCTGGCTATTGCCATAAAAGACAATAAAAATGTTTCTACAAATATATTCACAGAAAAAAGAAAGGCCAGAGAGAATCTCCATCCTTTACTGGATGTGAGGGAAAACATAGTAAAAAAACATAAAAAAGGATGAGGAAAAGGCTGAGGTACTTAATACCTTCTTTGCCTCAGTCTCTCATCAAAAGATTAGTGGTGTTCCCCAGGACTCAGTACTGGGCCCAGATCTGCTTAATAACTTCATCAATTATCTTGATGAGGGAATTGAGGGTACCCTCAGTCACTCTGCAGGCAACACCAAGCTGGGTGGGAGTGTTGATCTGCTGGAGGGTAGAAAACTCAATAGAGGGATCTGGAAAGGCTGGATCAATGGGCTGAGGCCAACAATATGAGATTCAACAATGCTGAGTGTTGGATCCTGCACTTGGGTCACAACAGCGCCCTGCAATGCTCCATGCTGGGGGTAGAGTGGCTGGAAAGCTGCCCAGTAAAAAAAGACCTGGGGATGCTGGTCGACAGCGGCTGAACATGAGCCAGTAGTGTGCTCCGGTGGCCAAGAAGGCTAATGTCACCCTGACTTGTATGAAAAATAGTGTGGTCAGCAGGACTAGGGAAATTATTTTCCTTTGGCACTGGTGAGGCCACATCTCGAGTGCTGTGTCCAGTTTTGGGCCACTCACTGCAAGAAAGACATTGAGGAACTGGAGTGCGTCAAGAGAAAGGCAACAAAGCTGGAGAAGGGCCTGGAGCACAAGACTTATGAGGAGCAGCTGAGGGAGCTTGGGTTGTTTGGCCTGGAAAAAAGGAGGCTTGGAGGAGACATTATTGCTCTCTACAAGCACCTGAAAGGAGGTATCTGTCTGTCTCTTCTCTCAAGTAAGAAGTGATAGGACAAGAGGAAATGGCCTCAAGTTGCATCAGGGGAAGTTTAGATTAGACATTACAAGAAATATCTTCACTGAAAGGGTGGTCAGGCATTGGAACAGATTGTCCAGGAAAATGGTGGAGTCACCATCCCTAGAGGTATTTAAAAACATGTAGGTGTGGTGCTTAGGGGGTGTGGTTTAGTGGTGGCAGTCCTCTGGTGATTGTAAAGGACTTGGTGATTTTAAAGGTCTTTCCAATCTAAACAATTGTATTATTCTATGATTCTGTGGGATTTTATGTGTAGAGAATTGTGTATCAGGGTCATAGAATGATTCTTCAGCATGTGGTCTGGAGTGAATATTGCAAAATGCAACACAACCTGGAGTGGTATACCCTGGTCTCAAAATTTATAACTGAGAATGTGGGACTGAAGAGAGGTTCAGACATTTCAAATGTTTTGGCTCTTTCTGTGCCTGTGCAGTTCTTGGTCCTTCTGTGCCTTAAAGAAGGAAGAATACTCAGTATTTCCATGCTCCTAAGAAGTGTTCCGGCATATAAATCAGCTATTCTGGCTGTTTGCTGGAGATAGCATTTGTCTGTTTGTCTTCATTTGTTTTATCTTCCAGAAGAGATGATTAGAAACTGCTTGTTGATTGAATGTTTAGCTGATCGGCTTTCTCCTCACTATGTAATACAGGGAGCAGTTCAAGAAAATTGCCTCATGAACTTTAAATACTGGGCAAAATATGATGTTATGTCTGCTGGATTCATTTGAGTGTGATAAACACACTGTAGGAAGTCCCATATCACTGAGATCTGCTCAGGCTGAGCTGGAATCAAAATAAGCCTTCATTTCTAGTTACTTACAGCAACTGGGCATTTACAGGCCCTGCAAGGTAATGGCAGTGTGACTGAATGGGTGGGAAATAGGGCTCAGGAGAGCCATCACACTTTGCTTTCAGTTCTGCCATGGATTTCTTCTATGTCTTCAAACAGTCTCCTGTAATCCCTGAAAATTGTCACCTCCATGACATGCCTGGCAATAAACCATCAATCCTCCCTCAGGTCCCTACACTTTCTAGTAGAGGATAAAAAGGAGTTTCTGCATGGCAAGGGCCCTTTCCTGCGAAGAATAAGTGAGGTAAAAGGAAGGGCATTTCTGGGTAAGGTGGTAGGAGCTGGAGAGTTTGGCACTGATGGGAACTAGGGGGAAACGTGACCTGGTAAAGTTCAGTGACCAACCACATCCTTGCCTCTCAAGCAGCACTGGAAATTCTCCCTCCTTTTAAGTTGCAGCCCAAAGCCACTATGGTTTTGCTTGTGTGTGGCCAGTGGAGGAGGTTCAGACAAGGCAAGGCTTCACTGCACAAACCATAAAAGCTCAGTAACCACCCAAATAAAAAGTAGAAATGAGCAAATGAAAGAAAATCCACAAGCGTGTATATTTCAATGTCATGTTTAAACCCCTTTCATACTTTGAAGAAAGGCAGGAAGATGAGTAATGGCAAGTAAATGCTTGAGGCTGGCAACACAGCCTAATTTCTTTTGTCTAAGAAATTAGTTCCAAGGTCATCTTCCCTCCGTTGCTTTTCCACAGTGGTATGTCCAGGTTGCAAGCTGCCCCAGCTCTGACATGCAGAAACCCTGTGGATTGCCTAACCTTGCCTGAGGAGAAGAGGGACCTCCAAAGTTCGAGAAGTGTGGAGCGCAGTTACCTGAAGAAGCTCCCATCTTCCCAGAGCAGCTCCATGCATGTTGCTGGGAAGCTGTACTTTATGAGACCTGCAGTAGCAGATGACCTTTCTGCTGAACAGACTTGCAGACTGTGGATTGAGAGTTTGTGCCTTTCTGATGCTTGTGCCTGTGGAGTCTGTAAATATTATACACTCAAATCCTGACTGAATTTGAGGGTCGAAGTTCTCTTGAAGGGACATCACTGAACAGTGTCAGCCAGCACTGTGCAGTTTGTTCTACAGATAATCATCCAGTTGGGAGCAGTTATGAAAGTCCTGATTTTATTTTGAATTGGACAGTCTTACAAATAGTTTCAATGCAGGTTTGTGTTCACCTATTATTTTAACCATAACGTTTTTCACCTCTCCCAAATGTGATGCTTTGATTGTTGTGGTTATTGTGACTCAAGGCAAGTAGAACAAAGATAATACATTACACAAGGCTGTGGCAGAGCCCCAGGGGAAGGCACTGAGACCCTACTTCTCATTCTGAAGACCCCCCCAGAAACATTTCAGTCTAAAAATGTTCCCTAGGTATATTCAAGGTCAGAAAGGTGCGTGCTATTAGAAATTAAATCCCATAGAAATGCACAGCTAAAACTGCTTTGGTTGCAGTTTCAGGAAATCTGGGATGCAAAGTGGGTCTAAAATAGAATCCAACATCTAGCATGAGAGTATACAGATGAGGAAATATGTCTTTGAACATGTAGCTCCATTGGGTGCACATATCTTCTAAAAGGCTATTTCTTAACCATCTTGGAACAAAAATGCTGGGACAGCACAAAGATGGTCACCAGTGACTCTAGATGTCATAACAGTTGTGTTCCTATGGCACATCTAGACAGTCCTTTCTCTCCTACACAGATTACTGGCAAAATCTGGTGTGCATGAAGCAAGGCATTGCAAGCAGACATGAATGACACTGTTGCTGATAAGTCTGACAATCTGGAACTAACATAATTTTGGATTATTTTGCCAGTGAACATCTTTTTTTTTTTTTTTTTTTTTTTTTTTTCTTTTTTTTTTTTGCAGTTGACTGTGCTTTCCCAGAGACCAGACTCTGATGGGCCATGATTCTGGGCTTTTCAACCCTTGGAAATTTGCCTTTATTCCACTGTTGCTGTTTTAAGCATTCCTCTCTGAGGAAGGACTAGCTGAAAGACAGGGGTAACAATACTTCTGTCAGCCCAGATTCACACTGCTGTGGTGCAGGTGGAATGAGGTTGTCTGGCAGTTGTAAGGAAAGGCACAGTTATTTCAGGTGAATTCCATAAAACCATTCTCAGTGATGAGCCTCCCTGTGCAAGCTAGACATACACACCTTTACAACTATGACCATGGATGACCTATCTACAACTTCTCCAGCCCTAAGGAGGTTTAAGATCCCATCTTGGTTAACTCAAAATAGCCTGTAGTTTCCTCAGAGGTGCAATGACTTCTGTCCCTCCTGAAAATTTGCCATTCCTTGTTGTTTAGTTCCTTAAAATAACTATTATCTCATGAGGTTACCTGCCAGATTCCTTCTTTATCTGTTATAGAGTCTCTTTTGCTCTTCACCTCCCTCTCTCTGAGCTAGGAGCTGCCTGCCTGTCTTTTTCACTGATAATAATCTCCTTATCTGTATTCACATACCTTGTTTTCCTAGACGGACTGGGGCCTACAACCCCACAGATAAATGTGTCTCTTGTTTACTGCTTCCCATGTATGCCTTTCCTACAAGTGGTCTGGACATCCTAACTGGCTAGTCTGTGTTTACCTGACTTCTGCCAGTGTGGCACAGAGTCTGGCCTTACCGATACACATACTATCAAGAATTAAATCCTATCAAGGATCATATTCCATCTACAGCAACAATATGCCATTAAGCACCCTATTACAGGTTGTTTTCTTTGCAAATTATCAATGCAACACCATGATCTATGTGTAAATCAGTAACAGATTTATTAGCCACCCACCTTGTCTTAGAACCTAATGACTCTGATCTCATCGTCAGAAAACCAAAAGAATAAATCACAGATGTCTTGCATGTTGTGAATTCAGTTTTTCACTGCATTTAGAGGCTGAAACAGATTTATGAATACTTCAGCAGTGCAGATTAAAAGCTGGAATTCATTGGCAGTGAGTGCTATACTGTATAAGGCCATAATAATCATCGATATTGATTAGAGATCTGCACGGTATTTGTATTCTTTCCCGTATGTTCTAGCAAAAATATACAGAATATCTCTATAAATATATTAACATATCTTTCTCCTGGTATTAATAATACATTAGATTCTGGGAATGAACATTTACTTTAGTAGGTAAGTAGCTGCAGATTTTAAGTTTTTCAATTTGAGAGCAGGAATTATTGACTCCTGGTAGAAACAATATAGGGTTTATTGCAGTAAGGCATATTGCTGTTTGTCGTTATTGGGAAGAACATTGCAACCCCTTTAAATTGTGTGCTAGAGGAGATGCTTTGAATTTCTCAACCTATTTAAAGAGAAACTGATGTTTGACTTATTATCTGGCATCTGCCACACAATGTCAATCAAAGGTCCACCAGCAAGAAAAGCTCGCTCCTATCCTTGGACTGCTTTAGTACAGCCATTATTTCCTCTAATACCGTAAAAACATTTTACAGTCCCCACAATCTCAGACTCAAGTAAATACCCCAGTCAAAGAAGCCGTTGAAGTTAATGAAAAGGTGACACTGAAGGCCTTTGTGAACAGCCCTTAATGTGAGGGACAGAATGCCTGTTGTGCTGGGAACATCAGTGCCTCCAAGTGCAACAATAGATGCTGCAGTGTCTACTGCAAGAAGGAGATAGTGGATCAGTTCTAGCTTTTGTCTCTCTGAGTGATTCAAGTTCAGCACTTCTTCAGCAAACCTGCGACTCCAAACAGGAGCAGCAGAGCCTGTACCCCTCTGGCAAATTGATATCTCCTGGAGCACAAAGGCTTTTCCAGATCCTCATAAGGAGGACATATACGCCTCTGTGCTCCTGTCTCACTGTCCCACTGTGGCTTTTCTAGAATCTCTGCATTTTACTGACCCTTGTGCTTCAAACTCTGCCTGAGTCTTGCCTTGCTTCTCAGTCCCAGCCTTAGTGTATAGACATTTGTTGTGGCTGGTAGACTGGTAAAGAAATTTACATTACAGCTGGGAATGTTTTCAAACACTTTTGACTAGAAAAAGATCCCTCAGGAAGAAGTGATGTTTGCTTTTAAGTGAGTTATTCAGCACCATAATTCTTTTCCTGCACCGTCTCTGGACAAGAAAAGGGTGGGCACTATGGTACAGTGTGCTGAATACATCTGAAAGGTCTTCTTACACTCAGAGAGAAAAAGATAACCCTCAAAATCTTAAGTGATTAAATGATGTTCTTCCCAAATGGATATGTGAGTTTTTAACTACCCAGGAGATGCAAAACCTAATCCAAATAAAAGAGAAAGGAAATAGAGTGAGAAGATTCAAGACTGTTAATAGTGCTTGTGTGGGCAATCATTCAGCTTTCATTGCTAGAACCAAATCAGCCTTGTGAAGCCATCTTTTCTTGCTACATCAGTGTAATCTTTACATTTTATTGTCACTTTAATGTATTTGTGGCATTTACATACTGGCTTTACCCCATACATATTTTCCGTTTAATATTCTATCCTGTTGTCACAGTGTCACACCAGGGTATAGGAGGGTGGTGATGAGGTGAGCAGTCACAACCTAGTCATGGTACTGGTGTGGCAAAAGCAGTCTGGAAGTATTTTATATAACATTGAAATCCTGGCTGATGTGCCGTCTGAGAGATGGAAATAACAACTCTGTGCTTGGACCCCAGTTCTGCTAATTCTTGTCAGAAAGGTAGAGAATAGGCTGGTAAAACTCACCCAGTGCATCCCTCTGCCTCAAGGTAGGGATAATTACACCTCGGTAATTTCTGGTAACTGTTTGTCTATCTATCCTTAGAGACATCCAATACTGGAGACTACACAATCTTGTCAGACAATCTGTTGTGTGCTTCACAGTCCTTGCTACTGAAAACATGATATTATCTACTAGACATTTTGCAGGGCACGATTTCTTCCAGTCTTCATCTTTCGTTCAAGACATGGGTCAGAGTTAAGAAGTTCATCCCAAAAACCTTCATTCCCAAATATTCTGTGTGGTCTTCATGCTGTTCTGCTGCACCTTGGTGAAGCTGAACATATGCTGTTTGTTCTTTGAACTCGAGCGTACATCACAGGAAGAGTAACGGCACACTGTTAGCAGAGCCTCTGGTCTCTTCCAAACATTGCACAAAGGAGCCTTGAATAACCAGAAAAACTAGTCAGGCTTGGATTGCTTCTACACTGTTCCTCTGCACTTTCCTATGTCTAGTACCAGATTCCTTTTCCTCAGGATGGTAGTTCCACTTTGCCATGAGGCTGCAGTTGCTCTGCTTTCTTCTTGCTCTGCACGAACCTTTCCTGCCAAGAGCACGTCTTTGACCTCAAACGGTCCTGCAGTTCTCCCCTGTGAAGCACTGGGCTACCTGACAGGTATGCTGGCTGTGTTGTACGGTTTTGGATGGAGAAAAGCTATGGTGCTTCTGTTTCTCTCTTGAACTAGGGTTCAGGCCCATTCACAAATCCAAGGGTAAGCCATGCTGGAACATGTGAGGACCACTCAGGGGAATTGAGAGGATGAGACGATACAAGCAGGTCCCATGCTCAGTATGCAAAACATTGCAAGCCATGCACAAATACTAAACCATATTCAAAGTAGTGGACAATTTTGACTCTTTATCTTCAGCACGGTGAGGAACACCAGTTTTTCTTGCTGTTAAGACATTGTTCCACATTTGTAAGTCAATGACTGTTTGACCCTTCAGTTGTCAGAAGACAGGAAAATAGCCTTGGAAGCTTGACAAGACATAAATACCTTCCTCTTTGTCCAGAATTACTAGGATTATATGCAGGGTTGCACAGGAAGGATTATCACATGAATGGGTCTGAATTTTGCTGGCTGCATGTGCAATTCTGTCATTTCTCTTCCTGGAATAGTACTGAAATTCTTATAAAAGTGTCAGCAGTTTAGAGGTCATAATAAGCAGACTGAAAGGTAAGAATTGTGTAAAGCCTGTTTCAAAATGCCATGGATGCCGTATGACTCCCAAAATCCTCTTCTATTTTCATTTCCCAGCTGAGAGGAGGGGGTATTAAATTATGTAAATCAATCACAAATTGCTTAACCTTTCCAGGAGTGCACTGTAACTGCGGAGGACGAAATAAGCCCATTATCAGCAACAGAGCAGCAAACCCTTTTGGGGAACTATAGTTGATTCTGCCTCCCCCCTCCAGTGCTCCTGTGGAAATTGCCGTTTGTGAACTGTGCCTCTCTCTGAGCAGCTCTTCTCATCTTGGGGCCAGGGCTGCACAAAACATCCAATATCCTTCCAAGACATCAATGTGGAAAGCACCATACTCCCAGCATTCTGTCACTGCATCTGCATGGTTGTGCATTAGTAATTACTGATGACAGCCAATAAAATCAAATAAGCACACGTGCAAGTGGTAATGGAGGAAAATAAGAATAAATAATACCTTAGCAGGCCCTGATTACCTTGATCTTGGCTTGCTGTCACGCTAGCCTGTCCTCACTGGGTAAAATACATGAAGTTCTAGAATTTCTTCAACAGGAAAGGTATGCATGAAGGGTTTTTCAACGGTAATTATTTACAAATTCTCTGCAACTATGCTGCCTCTGTTGTTTTTATTAACCTAATAAAATATATTATCTGGAGAAAAGCTCGGTGTATATAGCAGTTAAATTTATATGTGTTATTCTAGTATGACAAATATTTTGTTATAGTTTGCTAGCAATTATTCAGAATAACACAAACAGCTTGGGATGATTGTAGCCTTGTGAATTGACATTTGAAATATTTATAAGTACAGCCATTCTGCCATATGGACCATCTTCGGAGTTATCAGTCACCGCATCCTACTGCTGCTGCAACTTGGGTTCACATTCTAATGCTGTCAGCCTCTGAAAATCAAAGGAGCACAGCAATGGGCAGCTCGACATGCCCCATCCTTTAGCCATAGCTGTCAGCTCTGACAAAGGAGATGAAGGCTGGTGGAGCACATCACTTGCTGAGGCATTCTGCAAGCACCTGCTTAATGCCCGCACGCACTGTTTAATGCGATGTGGTTTGTACAGTATAATGCATCCCTCCGAAAGTGAGTGTTAAATGCAAAAACACCCATCACTGATTGTTCACTTTGAATGGTGTTATTATAGATCGAGGAAGCAGAGGGCATCTTTTCGTGACCTACTGGTTTGCAGGGTCTTTCGGTATCATGTAAAATGCATATGATGGCCTGGCTGGCGAAAGCAGGACGTGTCATTTTCCCCTAAAATGAGCATTTCCTCTCTCACATCCAATAGCTCATGAACAAATAGCTGGTATTTACCCTCTCAACAGAGACTTGCATCTGTGCAAAACTCTTATTGCTTTCAGGGAAATTCCACTGAAAGAAAAGGTGACAGGCTATGTCCCAAGCACAGACAAGCACTAAAACATATACGCCATGTTCTCTTTTTGACCAATTAGTCATATGTATGAAATCTTCTATGTCAAAGAATGTTGAAATTCCTCTTGGTGAATTCCTTAGAGTCTGGATTTCAGTACTGGGAATTTCAATCAAGTGCAAGGATTATTGGAAACTTGCAAGGGGGTAAGTAGGAAAAAAAAAAAAGAGGGAAGAGTAAAGAGGGAAAAAAATTATTTTTTATAGGCATAAAGATTCTTGCCATTTTAAATCCTTGTTAACTTAGTTGAAGGTGATATTTGGTGACTGGTGTATTTTGTGTGTGCATAGAAAAACAAACCCCAGAGGATTACCAGCCTCAGTGTAACTACAAAAGAGGTAAATTGGGTAGGAGAGGGAAACAAATTTTTTGCTAGCTCTAGGGAATTGCTGCAGGAAAACTGGGTGAACAGCTCAGAGAATTAAGTTCCCAAAAGCATATTTTCTCCTCAGTGCAAAGGACTTTACCAAACAACCGGCAACTTCATCTCCCCCTTATCTGCACAGTGCTCAGAAAAGCCCAGAAGAGCTAGTGTAAGCAATATGGATCAGTACTAGACAGACAACTTCCTAAATGAGAGAGTGAAAGTAGATTACAAGGTGAAGTTTACATGACAGGAAACCTGAGTAACTCCGAGAATGGGGGGACTAGTTGTTTTTTCTGCACTGTGCAGTTTTTAGAGCATCAGGAAGGTACCACTGCTCCATTTTCAGGCTTCTTTATTTGATAACAAAGCTAATACTCCTCAAAGTGAGAGACATAATGAAAGTCTGAATAAAATGCCTTCAGCCAGAGGGAGCAGACCTGCCAGGAACCAGATCTTCTGTCCTTCTCTTTGCTTCTGCATTGCTGGTCACCTCACACTCATTGTTCAAAATAGTCTTGGTGAAAAGCCTCCAAAAATTGGCCAAGAAGAGTCCTGTTGGACCACAAAGGCCAGGAATATTTGCTTTTCACAATTCATCTTGAGATGAATAATTCAGAAAAGCTTCTGTTGCTATCTGTGGTTTTGGCCTTTGCCCATATTGTGTTAGATTCTTTAACAATTTCTCCATCTCTAATTAAATACACACCAAACTGAGGGCAGTGAAAGAAGGCAGAGAGGATCTTCTCTTCAGGGAAACTCTCTGGCCAAGTTACAAATCGGAAAGGCCCTGAGCACGTCTCCTGAAATAGAGGAGACAAATGAGAAATATGGGCTTTGTTCAGAATAAAAAGCAGATGAGGCTCAAAGGCACCAAGGCACAAAAGGATTAGGACACAGCACAGCCTTTCATTTGTCATGGACTGCTCAGCTGGGACCCAAACTACACCTTAGATGCCTCCTGCTCTTCGTCTTAGAGGAAATCCCAGAGACTCCCTTGGATTCATACATAAAATTATGTTGACAGAGAGCCATGTTTGGAGACGCGCGGCTTTTTGTTCCAGATAATTAATCCCTTTGTACAGGCTGACTGTCACCAGAGAAAGAATAAATTGGGCCACATACATCTTCTGTCTAGGCAAAAGGATTCACTACTTGGATAGGATGCTAGAAGGTTAGGATAGATGGGAGGACACGGCAGGGAAAATGGGTAAAACAGTGTTGGATCTGGCTAATCTTCATCTGTATGTGGCTCTGGCATGCTGCTATAAGTCAGACAGTTTGAACTGAGAAGCCGTTGCTTTCCCAAATGACTGCATGTGTCAGCCAGCCAGCATCACCAGGGCTCTGCAAATGCCAAGGGAACTGCTAGATGGCTCAGACCCTAAAACTGCTCATCCTACTCCGGTCTTGGACAATGAAGACTTCTGGTGCTCATTTTACTGACCAGCCAGCCTTTTCTGTTCTGGTTACACAACAGACTGCACAAAAGCATCTTAGTAAAGGACCATCCCAGGAGGTAATAAAAATATAGAGGTGAATCCATCAATAAGCTCTAGAAAGATCTTCAGCTGGTGTAAACCAGCATTTGCCCTGATGACACCAAAGCAATTACTTCCATTTGATTTGCTGTGGATCGATCCCTTAATTGGTTATATTTTCATATCATACCACATGCACAGGAGTTTACAAAGTCTGTGTTTCTTAATTGCTCCCCAGACCATTTAGACAGGAATGTCTTGATTTTTACCTTGCTTCTCTGTTGCAAGGCAGGAGCAATCTCAAAGAAGCAGGTGGAATTCCAATGGTGTAAAAGTGGTGGAAGCCAAAGCAGAATCAGGAATCAAAAAGTCTTATTGATCATTGTTCACAGTGATCTTTCAGCTACCCTTATCAAATATTAACAATAATGACTTATTTATATAACACCAACTGTGAGCTAGGTGCAAGAGGATAGGCATAAGTCCCAGAGAACCAACAAACTAAATAATAAATACATATCAATCTAGAATAATAAATAATAAATCTCATATTCCAGAGTCCCTTCATTTTTTTTTCTTCAGAGATGTTTGCCCTCACTTTCTGTGATCAGCAGGAGGGCTTGGTTAAAAAGATCAGATTAGAAATTAATCTCTTTGATGTTTACAAAGGCAATAGGGCTTTCACACCTTTCCGAGTGCAATCCAGCTGCAGGTAAGGAAAACTGCAGCTTGTGGAAGTGCTAATTAAAGCCAATAATAACATGATTCACCTTCAACCCTGCTCTGAAGTGCCCGGTGTTTTTTTGCCAGAAGGAGATTTTGTATCTCCAGGGCACAACTTTAGAGGAGCTCTCTTGTTTCAGAGATCTGCAACATAGCAACCATTTGGGCTAGAAAGGGAGGAAGCCAAGTTGTTTAAATCAATCATGTCATAGGATTCCACTGTTTATTGATATCCTGAAGGTGAAAGGTTAATGCTTTACTCAGGAAACCACTCATCCTCCAAAATACTATTATTGTTTATCTTGCTGAAATCTATTTTTATATTTCCCAAGACATTTATATTTAATTTCTGTTCCACGTTGTCTTCACTGTGTTTTCATAGTATTCCTGTACAGACTTAATCCCTTTCCAATCTGATACTGCAAGTTGTGATGGAAAATGCCAAATGTCTGGTATTCTTTTAAATAGAAAGATTAGCAGAAAGAAAAATTATTAACTTCAGGCTACTTGTTTTATCCCAACATGAGTTATCAGGGGCTCCAATCAAGCACTGAGGTTGAAAATAACAGATCATCTAGAATAAACATTTGTCCCCAGGAATAATATGTCTTGTCACTTTAGTAGCTTGGAACATGTTCTCATTTATCCGGCCATTTTCTTGCCAGAGCAATTATAAAATGGCCAGTTTGAAATAAGATCTGTTTCCATTGATTTTATTCTGAAGTTCATTTTTTTTCAAGTCTTTGTACCTTCTGGTTAGTAAAAGAGCAAGGGAGTGAAAAGTACATAAATCTGCAAAGTACACAAATAGCATTTCATGTGGACAGCTCTGACTGTGAAATTCAATGTGAAGGAACTTCAGGTGAAATACTGACTAACTAGACTGTAAATAACTACTAACATGCATGATAATACCAGTAACTCAATGTATTGCTTCAGAACAGGACTGGTGTCTGTGATGCAGATCCAGTAATAATTGTCATGTTCTCCTTTTTTCAGAATTTAGGATCTTCTTCTCCTCAAGGTCATTGGTAGCTGCTGGAAATAGTTAATAAATTTCTGGTCTGATGTAACTTGGAAAATACTATTTATCTACACTCATTAAGCTGGAATTACAGTAATACAGTAAAAGGAATTTGAGACAACGCAAAAAAAATCTTTGTTATAATGCTTTGTAAGAAAAAAATGATCTGTTAGAATTGTATGCTGTTAAGACTATAGAAAATACCAAGGTCCAACCATAGCCACTGAGAAGTTATGGAGAGACTTTGTATGACCACTGTCAAAGGTGAAAAAAATACTTCATTTTTAAATGCCTACTGATTTCCCATTTATTAAAGTGGGGTCTGCAAGTGTTATTCTAATCAAGTAGGAAAGCTCTCCCTAAGTAGAACCCTTCATTTAACATGAAAAATTTCCCTGCATCCTGAATGATCTTCCTTCCCCTCCATTTAGACTGAACACAGGACTTACTACTTGACTTTGTCTGACAGCTTTTTAATCCCACCAGGACAGCCAAAAGCAGTACATTTCTACACCCAATCCCAGAGACCTGCCAGACCTCCTAGGAAAGCCTGAATACTCTTCTGTGCATTTTGCCTGGACAAAATTGTCCAGGAAAAGTTTTCTCAGAGGTGGCTCTGGTGGCTTTTTCCCTGTAGGAATTACAAGCTCAGTGGTATTTGGAGACTTTTAATGAGTGGATATTAAGCAGTATGCTCTTTAACATTCAGAGAAGCCATGTATGGCTCAGAATTAGAAGATGCTATTTAGACCCTCCCCTTAGAAAATAAAGCTTTTCAATTTTCATAGGATACTCAGAATTGGACAAATTCTTCTCAACTTAAATAAAGCAGGAAAACCTGTGATTACTTGTAAGTCTCTTGACTTAGTCTCCAAACATGAAATACAGCCAGAAACTCACAGCTCAGACCTCTTTTCGTTTAGCACTTTCATCTTCCTTGATCTGCCCCCTCATGTTCTTTCCTCCTCCCCTTGCAGGGAGACTACCATCCTCTGCACACAGGGATGCCACTACTCACCTTCCTACGCACAGTAAATCCTCACAAAGCATCCTGCAATATATCAGTCTTCCAACAGTCACAGCAGGCAAAGAGTTCTTCAGCTGGGGTGCAAAACTGTGGAAAGGAAGGAAGATAAATCAAATTTTATTTGTCAAGGGGCAAAATTTTGCCTTCAAGTCACTGGCCCTGAACTGATAATTTATGGAGGGCAGGAATGAAGTGATATAGTCCTTGAACCAAATCCTGTCAGTCCCTAGGGTCCCAAAGGTGAGGGTCATTTACTGGCCTTCTACGTTCTTCATTTGGTGAATTTGCTGACAGGCATAAGCATCCCACGGAAGCCACGCAGGCGATAGTTCCTTGGACAACTGCTGGTAATATTCATTAATTTCCACTGCTGAGAGACAGCCATTACTTCTTCTTTCCTGCAATGTTAGCAATTAAACTTTGTCATTCCTATTTTTGTCTTCCCGGTGGTTCCCAGCCACTTCCTACAGAGGGCAATTCTTCTCTCTGTTCTGGGAAGCAGATCTCTGCTGCTGTGAATGCAAACCTCAGACATGACCCCCATGCAAGGCAGATCTGGGGAAAAAAAATGTTAAAATGAGAGATGCTTTCCATATGGGCAAGCTGCACCTCCTCCTGCTGCTCTTTCTTGCTCCCAGGGGTTGTCCCACGTATTTCTCAGTTAAACTGAAGCTCTTACCCCTCTTCCTCCTGCTCATTCTCACATCTGGGTGTGGGCACACGTGGCCACAGGTGTCTTCCCAGAGAACTGAGTGCCAATGAGCCCAGCTTTAGCATATGCTACTGGACACCTTCCTGACAGAAAGGGCCCTGTCAGAACCCAAATCCACAGAGATCATATAAAGGACGATAGGATTTTTACCTTGTTTGAGGCTTAATTCTATAGAACTTGTTCCTTTTGATTCTCATTCAGTGATGTCTTATAGGCAGGAGGACACTGCCTGCATCACTGATCATTATTAGACACAAGTTTTACTGCCTGTCCTGAGTGAGGTTTTAATCTGCAAAACACTCCCAGCATAGAAAAGACAGCAGAGACTGAGTAAAAGGCTTTCCCTGTGCTTTGGGAAGAAAGTGTCATCCAAGGTCCCCAAAACAAGCAATCTTGCTGCCTACTGAAGTTTTTGCTGCTACTGTTGGTCCCAAAGGATGGGCTGTCTCTGGGTCAGCAGTTACTGGCAGCAGCATTTTGAACACGAGGAATGAAGGTGGTTGTACATTTGGCATAGGATGGGTGGGATGTGATCATGGTCCTATCTCCAAACAGAAAGTGAGAAGATCAGCCCCTCTCCCTCATTTAATCCTTTCCCTATAACAATCCCAATCACTTTCTACTTCCTTGATCCGCAGCGCTGATCTTTCCCACCGTACCCTAAGCCCCTCAGTTGCATCACAATCTACCTCTCAGCATTTCTTTTTTAAGAAAGCAGAAAATTTTCATTTCTAAATAGTAGCTCCAAATGTTGGCTTCCAAATGTTGGATTATTTCAAGAAAGCAAATGTGTGCACACATTTTCTCATTAGAGAACTAAAAAGGTAACGATCAACTCCTAAATGCCACGCACAGTTGCTGTTCCAATTCAAGCACAGCATGTAATACAAGCGGCTGTGGGAGGCTATAACATTATAAATGACACCCCATTGGTGATGGAGACAAATCAGATTATGTGTGAGTAGGTTATTGATTCTGCTTAGATTTCTTAATCTCTTAAATCAATGAAAGAATAGTAGATAACAGAGACAATGTGTGCTTGGAGGGCAAAGCATCTTTTAATACTTAGGTTTTAATGAGCATTTTTTAATACTCAGTAATATCCCAACTGGAAAGACACTTAGCCAGCTTGAAGTATGGTTACTATTTATTACCAAGATGCCAAAATTTAAATTTCTCTCTCTGTTTGTACTAGACATCAATCCTGATTTACCTCTCATTGAACTAATGAAAACATGTTATGCAGTTTTATTAAAGAAAATGGAGTCTTCAATTGACTGCCTCTGTAACAGTACAACAAATTCTGAGGAGATTAGCATAAGGATTAAACATACAGATTTTGTTGCAGGAGTTGTTTTCATGAATACAGTCTTAATTGATTGTAGCAAAACAAATACGCACTTTGGTAATGCATGCTGAGTCTCCAATTCAGCATTATTTTAATTAAGTCTTTTGAATGATGAATTTCGGTACAGCAGATGTTCTGGAGTATTCAGGTATATAAAAACAACCAGTGTCAGTATCTGATAAGCCCACAATTTGAGAGTTTAAGCACATGTGAAACCGGGCCAATAGTTGAGAGCTGAAAATGGAAGGAATTTGCTAAGCCACTGCTTGCACCTGTTTTGAATTATGATGTTGTTTCCTCCACGCTAACCTCAGGGGAAAGAAGGAAAGAGTCTTGTGTGCAGTGCCAGAACACGGGGAAGGAGACGTGTTCATTCTCTATTTGCAGTTTCTCATTAACCAACTGCAGCAGCTGATCCTTGGGAAGAGGGAATTTCAGTATATTTTAAGTACTAAGTAGATCTCTCTGCGTAGCCACAAGCATTTTGTTGCAGAATTGAAGGTGAGTAAAAATGTGCCAAACTCTGTGATCAAATGATTTTTAGGTTGAAATTGTGTCTCCTCACAAATAAATATATATCTTGTATGGTAGGCAGTCATTTGTCTTTCAAATAACATCTGATTTGACAGGAAGTGTCTAATGAATCTAAAAATGTTTAATGTCACCTTGAATTTTATATGAGATCATAAACATTATTGATCATCGAAGTTTTTGGGTGTGTTGTCATTAAATTTTCATATAGGCTTTTAATCAGTGGATACATTTCTGTGCATGGAGTTCCTATGCCTCAGCTCCAGGTCATTCAGAGTCATCAGCGTTTTGCTGCATGAAATATGTTGATAAATGGACTTGGCTTTCTTTGGTAACTTGACATTTTTATTGTTTTCTGTCTTTAAAGATATATGAGCAGAAAAGCCCTCCCTGTTTTTAGCATGTCCAGGCTTCCATGGAAAAGCAGTAGAGCCTCTCAGCTGTATGTGAGAGACTGAGGAAATACAAGAAAGGAAACTTGAAAGGCACAAAGGTCTTCTACGGAACAATATCTGATTTCAGAGAGCACTTCTCTATCCAGAGAACTTTTAGGCACTGAGACTTAGAAGTGAAGAGGATTTCAAGTCACCAGACAATGCAGGTACTCCTTGGGCAAAAATTATGCCTCATATTTATCCAAGTCAAATAACACTGTGAAAGAATATGAAAGGAAAATTCAGGAATGTTGTATGTAAGTCATTTTAAGGAAAGCAGGATGTTAAAATGAAGTGATAGGAGTTTAGGCTGAATTGTATGTATTTATTCACGGGTTTTGATCTGGCAACTAAAGTGTAACATTGTGAACAGCCAACCTGAGGGCACAGGTTATGAGGAAGAAAGTTACCTCACTGTCACCAGCACTACCACACTCAGCATCTTGCATTTCCCAGCCAAATTTCTGTGAGCAGAGCATAGCAAATGAAACGTCTCAGGGACTCATGTGAATTCTGGATATTGAGCTATTACTTGCCCTTCTCTCCATTTCTGTGTCCCCTTCCATTTCAGAGCCCCAAATTTATTTTTGGGAAAACCTCAGGGTGTGTTTCATGGTCAGGAGCAGCTTTTCACACAGGTGTTTTTCTGTGATCCAGAAGCCACATCGGCAAGGGTTGAGGGGAATGAATCGGTACAGCTTGGTGAGACACAGTTTCCCAGTCTGATATCTGCCCAGGGTTCACATCTGGGTCACCCCAAGGTAGGGAGATGATGGTTGTCTTTTCCAGTGCATCAAAGTCAGGAAACCAAATTATCCACAGCCCTGAATCCCTTTACAGCCCCCTCAGATTCACAGATTAATACACATCAGTATTTCCCTAGAAACTCTTCAACACTTTGTTTTATACTATGTTCTGCTTCAGGATGAATTTCAGTACCAGTTCTATGTGTGTCTGAAAATCTCCCATTGTGAGAATCGCTTTTACACCTTTCTCCCTCCTTTTGTCCGCTTCATCCTCATCCCTGAGCTTTGCTGGCTCTGGAAGCCAAAGACAGCCATCCATCACAGCTTGTTTGACATGAAGGCGATTCACAGTCTCTCAGCTCCTGGCATGTGGACAAATGTGTTCGAGTATGACCTAACATTTAAATAATGATCCACCATTGAATATTATGAGAAATTGGCTGACAATTTCAAGGTAATGCCCTTCCAAAGATATACAGTATTAATTTTTTACTACCATATAACTGTATGTTCACTTGGAGAACCTTAAATAAAGTTTACATTTTGCAATTAATTTAGTGAAATTCTGAGTTAAATGACTTGCTATAAAAATATTAAACATATTACAACTGTCTGGACATGGCCTTCTAAATGAAAGGGAGGTTTAATTATTTTAGAGGAGAAATATAAACAGTGTCAAGATTTAACCACCGCTCAATTTAATATAACTTCTGCTTAATTTTACAAATCATTATTTATACAGTTAACATGCATAAAAAATTAATAAATGACCTCCTTAATATTGCTTTTGGTATAGTTAGCAGTATAGGCAATTATTGTAGTAATGTTGAAAAAAACAGCAGGGAAATCTCTAGTTGCTTCCCAAACAAAAGAATCATGGAAAGAGGAAGAGAAAGAGTGGAAAAAATGTACAAAAAGGAACTTCACTGAGCAAACCTTAACCATGAACTCAATCGTGTATCTCTCCTCCAGAGGGGACAGAACTTGAAATCAGGGCTTTGAGACAGTGTGGGATTTAAAAGCAGAGAGAATGCAAGGTGAAGCTTTCTGCCACCTTCCACCATCACAGTGAGCAGCTCCAGGATGGAATGAGGGCAGGAACCTGCTCCCATCCAGACTGCTGCACTTACAGTGGTGAAGCCTCCTGGGGAACTGGGAGCTCTGGCCAAAACCCAGCCCAAGCATTAGTACTATAAAGTGTCTTATATGGGGGTGGAATGGGTGGGCGTGCACCAGAAACCATCAAATATTCTTTCTGTCTGGGAAGTCTCCATCAGGAGCCATCTGGCATCCTCAGAGAAGTGCAGACAGGACACACGAAGGACTGGGATGCTGATACAGGAAATATTTCTGCCTAATACCATATTCTAGCAGTTTTAGCATGTGGTCCATGGGCTATTTCTAAGAATATGAGAAAGATAATTAAGAAAAACAAGGCTATTGATAGCAGACTTACACGTATTCTGAATACTGTCTCCCCTTACAGCGGGGGTCCGTAGATTGAGCATGCAAAGGTAAAAAATCTCTTTTAGAGAAATAAGTCTTGCAAGGAGGCTTCCAAAGTGCAGCTTGTCTGCTTCCAGAGCCTGTATGGGACAAGACTGTAAAGGCTTTACCAGGTCACTGGTAGGGCCAGATACACCAAAACAGTATGGAGGTAAGGTCAGCCCTCCTGAAGTTAGTGGGAGTTTCAGCAAGGACATGTCCTTCAAGCTTTGCTCTGAGACGTACACTATGTTTTCAGATAGAGGGAATTTTCAAGTATTTATACCACTGAATACTTTGAGCTCTGCTGCCATAGTACTATCTTCCCTTTCTTCCTTCTTGCTAACCTTTACACTCTCCCACCCTGCTGATTTACATCTGGAAGTGGGAGTTGTGATTCTGGGAGGCACCCACTGTACAGTTATTACTTAATTTCTTTCTAGAAAGAAAGGAAGGAGGCAGGTAGAACTGAATGCAGATAACATTTTTAATGTTTCATTACAGCAGCATACTCAAGTGATCTGATCCCATCCTTATTCCCAACAGAAATAAAGAAGGGGAGAAACCTGTTGTACCACCTTCTGAAGCATGATGTGAAATAAAAGTTATCAGAAGAGGGTATTGAGCTACCAGAGGGGCTGCTTCAGCACAACAGTGCTTCAAAGATGCTTGTTTGTCAGTGCCTTAGGTGGTACTTCTCTATGTTTGCAGGATGAACCTCAGCCAATAAAACAACTGTGCAGCACTGTTTCTCTCCTTTATTAAAAGGCTTCTGGCAGATAATAGAAAATTATCTCTTCAGATACTGCAGAGGGGGTTTACTCACTAGACAATATAATAAGAAATATCTACTCTTCTGTAAAATTATTGAGGATATTTTTTAAATAGTCTTTCAGAAGATCAGCAGCCTGAGTCCCAAAACATCCCTCAGCAATGTTATATGCAGATTCAACTCCAAGTCATTTTAAGAAGAGGAAAGACTCTCCACACCCATAAATATATCAAAGATTCAAACTGTTTCCCAGGGCGGAAAAATCCAAGGCTGTTCTTTGTCCTCTAATCTGCATCTTTCTGCTGTATTGATTATTTTGTTGGCTGAATGATCTGAACGGACTCGTTGAGTTCTCTCAGGTGCCAGAGTATGGGGACCAGTGAAAGAAGGAGAAAGGGGTCAAACATGGCTCTGGAAATCTCATCTTGAATCAGTAGATGCTTTACCATTGGTTTCTATGGAGGATGAGAGTGTCAGGAAGAGATGTCAAGAAGGTTTGAAGTCCAGGAATTTCCCAGATCCGTACAAAGAAAAAACAAATTGTGAAAGTCCCTGATTTCCCTACTTTCTCTTCCTTGCCTGATGTTAACTTCCCAGACCCACAAACCTGTATTTCTCTTCACTGTTTCTTCATTACTGAAGGAAGCTGAGAAAATCAAGTTGCACTTGCAAATGTGGACTAGTGAGATTCATCAGAGCTTTGCTTTATTTTATCAGGAACTCCAACACATGCCGGGCTGTGCCAGATCCAACCATTACTCTTAGTGGCACTTGGTAATGAAATGCCAGGACACACTTCCTGCATTCCTGTGTCTACACAGGAGAAAGAGCATTTTCTTTTAGAAAACTACTGTGCAAATCCCAAGTCATCGACAAAGAAATTTATACACCAAGAAGCCTGTTCTGAGCATGGAAAACCACAGCTACATGTGCTTACTCTCTCTATGTGAGCTTGTATTTCAGTTCAGAGAGATGCACCATGATTTAGTGAATTGCCTGGTCTCTAGGAAGACCAGTATCTCTTTATACTTTAAGTTCAAGAGGGTATTTAATCATTGTAGTTTGTCAGTGCTTTGCATCACGTTATACAATAAAGCAGCTTAACGTGATATGCTCTCTCCCATCTCTCACACTTCCCAGCACAGTGACGTCTGACACAAAGACCTGGATCCAGCATGTTTGTGAGACTTGGAATCCAGCTCAGCTCTGCATTATACAAATAATCTCTTATGTCTCAAATAGCTCAAAGCAGAACCACAGATCCTCTTAACCCTTAAGCTTTGGCATGTTTCAAATCCAGATCTTGACTAGTGTGCCAAGACTGTGAGTAGAATGAATCATACATGAGGCACAGTCTGAGAAACCTAATGGGTGTTGTTAAGGTTATTAGGAGTCCTTCAAATCGTTTGAGAGTCAGAGACCATCTGGGTTCATGATATTGGATAAATCCTGCCAAAAAGGAGCCAGCTGGACATACTTGCTCTGGACTATCACTGCAATGATATTTTGTAACTGAGCATCTTATTATTTAATTAGCTCCAGTAGTGATTTTTTTTGTGCTATTCCACATTGTATTGGGCTTGTATGGTGAGGTTTTGGTCATGAAGGGGCTACAAGGATGGCTTCTGTAAGAAGATACTGGAAGCAGTGTGATGAACTGATGGTAGCCCCCATTCCCCATCCCCTTGTGATCCTGAGAGAGCAGAGGTAGAGAAATAAGGAGTGAACTTATACCTTGGAAGAAGAGAGGGGTGGGGGGAAGGTGTTTTAAGATTTAGTTTTTATTTCTCACTATCCTACTCTGATTTGATTGGTTATAAATTTATTTTTCCAGAAGCTGAGCCTGTTTTGCCCTTGACCTTATCCTGACCCATGAGTCTTTCATTGTATTTCCTCTCCCCTGTCCAGCTGAGGAGGGGAGTGACAGAGAGGCTTTAGTGGGCACTTGCTGTCCTGACAAGGTCTACCCACAACGCCCATAATGGATGCAAACATAACTACCAAACATTAACATGGCCTCAGAAACAGTATCCTGGAAGCTTCTACTATCCCAGCTATAGAAAGAGTATCCCATCTTTGGGACGTAAAAAATACAGCAGCAACAAATCAACCTTCTCTGGCATGGTCTGTTCCTCAGTGTTTGCCCCAAATGCGTTACGAGACGTTGATAGTAATACAGTCACTGTTTCTCGAGGGTATGGGTTACAGTCCCATCTGCTTTAAATGTTTATGCCTTGGCTGCTTCTGAGAGAAAAGGATTGAATGAGTTGACCCGAGTAGTCCCAGTTCCATGTTCTTTATTGGGAAGTTCTCTCTAATCCATATGTCACAGACAAGCCATTTGTTCCAGGAGTGTTAGTCCTAAGGACACAACTTCTTCCTGCCTAATCTTTGCCCTGGTTTGAGGTTTCTTCCTCTTTTTTTTTTTTTTTTTTTTAACATGATATCTTCATGTGTGGAAAATCAGATTTTCTGTTCGATCAAGGTGTTTATGCTTGCTCCCTCTGCAGCTGACTTGAAGCCCTCAACTTGTTCAAGCTGCTGATCAATGACCACATAGTCTGGTATTTCTAAGGCAGCAAAAATATCTGATGCAGAAAAACCCACAAGAGTGCACAGAGTAGGTCTGTATATGTGCCTACTGGTATGTGAATTCAGTTTTGTCTACACATGTAAGTACAAGGATTTGCAGGCAGAAGGAATGCAGGAGCCTTTGGGGTACAAATGACCTATTTTCACCTTCTGTTGCTACCAGTCTGGCCAAGACTTAAATTCAGGAATGAGCAATGAAGGTTATAAGTAGTGAAGCAACCCCTCTCCCACATTAAAACTACTTCAGCCTTAACTTGTCAAAGTTGTATAATTTGTATTGCCATGTCACCAGCCAAGTCACAAACAGACCTTCCAAACTATGAGCTCAGCCCACAAATCACACTCATTAAGGTTTCAAAATTTTTCAGAGTACAAAAAAGGAACTTTTTAACTTCACTTATGCCCATGTATGAAACCTTTCCAGTTTAGTCATCGTTCCAAAAGCTCTCAGACAGATTACAGAAGTTGGCACCTCTGCTATCAGAAATTAATCACTGAGGATAAAATCTTTATTAAGCTTATACATCTTGCTCTAAAATAGCAGTTCTGTTTGTAAAATCAAGGTCTCAGAAAGCGATAGCAGTGTTTCATTGAGTTCTGCATGACCCAAGAGGAAAGGGTGATCATAACACCAATAATGTACTTCAGCAATGCCAAAATAAAGAGTAAAAGGAGTTTTAATCTTTAAGAGTGCACATGACTGTACCTCCCCCAGTCAAAACCATTAAAAATTCAATGTTTTATTTAATAGATTTCTGCAGGGGGAATTGCTGTACTAATTTGGAATGAAGTATTAGCAAAAAGCAAGCAAGCTTAGTATAAGTTAAGGTTTCAAAATTCTCACTTGCCTAGTAGGAAAGGTTACTTAGAGGATGATAAGTCTAAAGACTGATTAGCTGTGTAATCATGGTGTTATTATGCTAATGATGGATTTGTTTGTTGTCGTGTCATGAACAAAAGATTAAGCAAATCCCGACATAAAAGCTTGAGGTGAATCAGTCTGCCAGAGAAGGGGTTTGGGTAACAAATCTATATATTATATCATTTCTTTGTGCAGTAATTATTGCTGTACAGGGTTCTTTTCTCTCAGTTCTCACAGGTGGCAAACCCTCAGACTTTACTGAACAGTTTTGTCTGCAGTTGTGTTGCTCCTTGAACTGTCTGGGTTTATGAAGGCTGTGTATTTCAGTGAGGTTGGCTTCTCCAGTTAAACACCACTGATCAGGGCAGGGGTAGGATCATCTTTCGCAGAAAGGCATCTTTGGCTTACGCATTTGTCTATGTAAGCCTTTTCTTAATACCTCAAGACTGAAAGATCTCACAAGTGTAGTCCACTTGTGCTAGACTGGATTAAACTGCAGGACTAGGTATGTTTTGAATATACATTGCCTGGAGTCAGACACCTCTGCTGTGCCAGGGGCATCCTATTCCGCTGCCAGCAGCCCAAGCTGCTGTGCTCAAACCTGAGCCTCCTGAAACAGGGCATGTAAATGAGGTGGGTGGCCAGAGGGTCTTTACAACAGCCTCTGCCATATCAGCATGTGGCAAATAACTCAGTTATGTCTGTGCAACAGTGTGCACCAGGCCAGGAGGAGGGAAAAATGTGGTTTGCATTCTGATGCAAATGGCATGCCCAGACTCTGACTGAAGGGTGTTGCACTGTATCTTTCAAACACTGATGCCTTGTACCTTTTCCATCCTGATATGATCCACCGGGGTTCCTCAGGGGTTTGGATTTTTCCTTTTAGGTCTTTTTTTTTTTTTTTTTTTTTAAATTCTTCCTACATCCAGTTGCTTTAAACCATCAGCTTTCTAGGAGGTATGGTTTGCAGAATACTTCCTGCAGAGTTCTGGTTAAACACACCTGAGCTGAACTTTTAAGTCTACAATGACATAAAATGTTATGACAGCAATGGATTTGGGGTGGGGGTTGTTCAGTTACCACTACCATTGCCCAAAAGAACTGAAGGAAGATTTGGACTCTTTTGCTGTATAAACTCTTGTGGTTTTCTTGGAATCAGTACAATGACAAATTTTTCAAATCTGAATCTGATGCTCTGTGCTTACAGACTAGATATCAAAACAGCCTCCTACATGACAGTGTCTGGAGCTGGTCATGGATATTTGACAGTAAGTGTCATGTCACTGAAACTGAGTCTTCCTTTAGAAATATTCTGCCATTTCATTCTGGGAAAATAATAAAAAAATGTGGATCAATTTTAACTTTGTAATTTAGACATATTTTAGAAAGTTTTGGGTCTTCATAATAAAATTAATTTCAAAGTGTTTTCTGTTTTCTGTCTTGGTCTATAGATTTTTTTTTTCTAAAAGAAGAGAATCTTAAGCACTTGAAAGTGAAGAAAACACCAAGATTACATCTGCTCCCTGACAGAATTCTAGCTGAATAAGTACTGAAGACCTCATCTATATACAGCTGTGTATGGTATGAAAGAGAAACAGATCTATATAGAGATGATAAACATTAAAATAATCATGAAGCTAATTATGTTACCTCAGTGGGACATAAATGTGCCTAATTTTAAGTATGCTATCTAGGGGCTTTGCTGAATAGGCAGACTGAGTAACTTGATGGATATCTGCAAGTTCTAAATAAAGCAACAACAACATACTGTAAGACAGTGTAAAGGCATCACTGGGACCCACTGAAACCTTTTTGTTATTACTGAATAGCCCCAGACACAGTATGTTTTACTTTTTCATGTCAATGACAATAATAGCTTGAGTGACTCACAGTTTAATGCACACTGTATCAACCAAAAATGGTATTTATCACAGAATTATCCATCCTGAGCTTAGTATCCAGTCTTTTTACAGTTCACATCTGCGTTCTTATTATGAGGTTCTTGTCAGCCCAAGCTGTAACACATTTTGGGCATGATTTGTATAGATTTTACTGGTTCTAGTGTAAAATCTGCTATCAGTTTTGCCTCATATAGGAATACCAGATATGCAGAGTCTGAGGAGTGAATTCTGGCTGCCAAACTCATAGAAGGTGGGCAGGGAGACTGAAAGATTGGCTCTGCCACCAGGGCAAGCCAGTCCCAGACCTCTGGGGAAAATTTGAAGAATGGTGCCAAGCGCTATGTGGCTTTTAGTCATCATAATTTTATTTATAAAGCTACCAGGCCACCTGCTCAAGTGCTTGAGCTGCTGCTCAGCCGATTAAAACACAGTAGCTAGGTCATAAAATATGTATTAGAAGAACAACACAAAGTGTTAACTCATGGCACAGAGAGGGAGCAAACCTCACCCTTGAGCAAATACAAGCAAACACAAAACCTATAGATTGCCCCAAAATCTGGCGTCGTTGCTGTCATAGGACAGGGGATGCCAAATCAAAGGGTGAGTTGGAGCTGTGGGTGAGCAGGACTGGAGCTCTCAGATGGTGTCTGCCAGGAGCTGCCAGCCCTCAGGCACTGCTCCAGGGCTTTCCTTAAACAGCAGCCTTGGCCATTGATGATCTGCGCTGCATCGGTGACTTGCTGTGAAAGGTCTCCTGACACCCCCTCACCCCCACTACAAGTAATCTTGGAGGATATATATGCTACTCTGCTGCAAAATGGTAACATCTGATCTTTCTCCCCAGTCACCATAGTTACCTTTTCATCTGAAGGAAGGAAATTTTGCTGCACAAGGGGTTTTTTGTCTGTATTTTTTTGTTTGTTTGTTTGTTGGTTGTTGGTTTTTTTCAAAGGAAACTCAATCAAGACAAAGCACTGATTCAGTTCTGAACTCAGTCACGTCTTTCCTGTGCTTCATTAACAGCCTGTGAGATCGTCCCAGGCTTTTCTTTCTCTGTACATTTAAGTAACCGAAAACTTTAACAGTTATTCACATACAATGAAGTATTGATGTCTTTTCACTGGGTGCCTTAAGTGCAGGGACAGTTGTTCATCAAGCAGCATCCTGCCTCTTCTCGAGCAACTAAATGACTGTTTTACCAGAAAATGGCATCTTAATATTCCCAGATCTACTGTAAGGTCAGAATCAACAACAAGTCCTTTGCAGACTGAGCATTGGCCATGAACTTTATTTATTGCAAACACTGGCCAGCATAGAAAATCTTAAAATAAATTTTATAAAAACCCTTAAACATAAAAATACCCCATTTTAATGGTTAGGTGCTTTGGGTGTATTACTTGCTGGGAGCCCTAATTCTGGAAAAAACCAAAAAATTGAAAGGGAGGAGCTCTGCTCTGCTTTTGAAGCAGGTGGGTATAGGGAGAAAGCACATAAAGGAGGTTAGTTAAGTTAGTTAATTAGTTAAGTATAACTAGGAAAGTTTGTTATTCGTGGCAATAAATGGGAATCTTCTTCTCCAAAGATAAATATTTAACATTCATTTAAAGGAAAGGAACTTATAGGAAAGAAGTAGCTTATCATAGAAAACATAAAAAAAACATTATAAAAGTAACACTTACATGGAATAGGACTGTTCTTGGAAAGACTGTATGACTGAGTAGGCCAGTCTCCAGCATTGTCCCACACCCTTTGCTTTGGCAAACCAAGCAAGAGCCATCAGAAAATTTCTCTTACATCAGGTACTCCTCAGGTAGTAGAAGGACGAAACCAGACCCACTCTCCCCATTCCTGTCCCGCTCTGGGAAGAGGGAATGAGGGTATGTCAAAGCAGCAAATTTGGGCTAGAAACATAATTCCTGGAATCCAACTGGGAACCTGACAGCATTTACAGTGCCCCTGAGGCTTCCTGAATACATGTGACCAACTCCCTCAAAATTTTTTGTCACCTTTGTTTCAAACCCTTCTGTGTTATGTCAGCAAACCAGTCCTAGGAAAAGGCATGTTCTCTTGTGGGTGTAGGGGTAATGATTAACAATTTCCATAAGAGAAAATAAAAGGAAAGCATTTTTATTTCTATTCAGAAACATTCTGTTTCTTGGTAGAACCACAAGCTTGGCCAGGGGACCTCAGAAAAGGGACCACAAAACACCAGTGCAGCAGCAGCAAAGCACTGCCCCAGCTGAGGTGAGCTCTACTTACACCCTCCAGCCAGCTGTTCCATCTTCCCAAACCAGACTACTCTCAGGGCATTTGGCTCCAAAACTGAACACTGCACTTAGAGTACCATACTTAGAAAACAAATGGTGCAGTTTTGATCAGGTTCAGAGTATCTCTGGACGTGGTAGGGACACATTAAGCATCTTCAAATAGAATGGTTTGTTCCTAAGATTATCTGCAGGAGCCAGAGGAAGGGAGGTGTTGGACATCCCCATCCCTGGACATGACCAGCAATTTTATCTCCAGAAAGGACTCAGACTCGAGATTGAGTAAGAAGACAGTAGAAAGTCTCTCAGAGAAATATCCTCCCTTCGTCCCTCACCTTGTTTTAAAACAAGCATGACTTTTCTGTGCTTTGTTCCTTCCTTTTTTTGTTCTGGGGGCAGGAGTTGGTCGTCAGCAAAAATTTTTAGACATCTCTTAGTTTCCCTTAGCAGCAAGAAATCTTAAAATTAAGAAGATATCTGCGTCTTATTTCATACTTCATTCTCATAGATCCCTGCTCAGTCAGTTACTCTTGCAGGCTGTGTTGGGTCAAGGAGTTGAAACCAGTATGTTGCTCAGCAAAAAAACTGCTCCCAGTATTTTGCAACACTTAAGCCCCCTTGATGTGTCTTCATTACCCTTTTTTAATTAGATATCAACTCAAGCTGTCATCACCAGAGCCTGAGAGGAAAATCTCTCGTCAATCCCACCCTCCATTCTTTAGAAGACCATCACTGTTGCTATTTTAAATAATTCACCAGTTCTGGAGCAGTATCATTTTGGGGCAGCTGTAAGAGTTTCCTACATGCCAGTATAGTCACCTTCCTCCTCAGCCTGGTTTGATGGTCCTGTTCCTGGCATATATATGTTCCTGGGATATCTATGGCATCCCATTTGAAACTCATTAGAAGTTTTTTAACATGCAAAAATCTGCTCTTTAAAAATCTTTCCTTCTTTTTCCAAAGACAATGTCCTGAAGCAGGATAAGACTTCCCAGTAGAGATGATCTGATCCTGAACTTGGGCCTTTCATTTATTGAAAACCTGAAAGCATTTGATACAAATTACTGCCAGCTCTGAGCTGATCCATTTGTATCAAGGACACCTACAGTGCAACACCTTGATCGTGCACATGATCGTTCTGACAGACATCTGTAATTCATGGCTTCAGGAAAGACCAATCCCTCTCCCTGTAACTGAATAACACACTCACAGGTCAGAAGTTAGATACTCTTACACTCAAAATCCTGGTGAATACAAAGCAAGACGGTGCTTCTGTCGTATACCGTCTTGCTTTTTTATAATTCAAACTTAAAACAATGGATAGCGTTCTTTTAGGAGGTTGAATTGAAATGTTCAGCCAGTTTGCCTGTTAATAATAAGATCAAAGCAAAACAAAAGAAGAGGTAAAATGAACTTATTTCACCAAAACATGGTATGAATAATAAGTGGGTTTACACCTTTAGTTTTTTATTCACATGGTTATCTCATGCACTTCGTTGTACAAAGGTGTTTTTGCTTTTTACCATGATGTTGCTAACTATCATTTTCATATCAAAGGTACTTTTTTTGGCAGGTTTCTTTCTCCAAGTTGACTGCAGAGCCATCAATAGATGGTTAATAGAATGAGATATTTGGCCCCTCAAAAGTGGAGAATGATTTAGATCTTGTCCCGACAGAACAGAAAATAAATCCCAAACCTCTAGGCATTCTTCTGAGTCTCTTCCTCTATCACAAACAAAGAAACACTTGAGGGATATTCATGTATATGCACATCTGTTCACTCATGCACTTTATTATGCACATTACAAATAACTGGAAAAAAATTCTGTTACTCAGGTAGATTTTTTTTTCTGTCAAATTATAGCGGGAATGTATTGCAGCATTTTTATTTGCAGCATGTGAATATAGAATGATGTTACATACAGAGAGAATTCAAATCAGAGATTTCCACTTGATATTATAATCAAAATTGCAAAAGTGAAATGATGGAGTTTTTTTCCAACACAAACCGAGCCACCTCATTACATGGAGTCTTTTAAGACCCATTTGGACAAAAGATTGAGCCGCCTGGTCTGATCTCAGAGCTGGCTCTGCTTTCAGCATAAAGTGGGATTAGAGTCCTGGATTATTCTACAATCCTATAATACCAGATAACTGTAAAGTGTTTTAAAGAAGGTGTAGAGACTGGATAACAAAGGAAGCAGAGCTGATAAACTATGTAGAAGGTGTTTAAATAGTATTTTAATCAGGGAGTAATTCAATACATCATGACAACTAGGTGGCACAAATATCCAGAGGTGCTACTTACTGCTTAGAGTGGGCTAGGAAGTTTTTGGCAGAAATATTTTTGTAAATAAGAGGAAACATTTTGGAAGAAGTACAGTATATGACTATATAAATACTTGGAACTGAAAACACAAATCTTAGAAACAGAGAAACATAAATTTCTAAACTAGAAATTATGATCGCTCTGGGATTATCCAGATCATTTTCATGGTTATTAAACCTGCTTCTTTATTCTGTGGATAATTCCATAAAACTATTAGGGTGATAGACATTCACAACATCGCATCTGCCTTTACCCTAAGCAACTTGATTGTTTGTTTTTCAACTATAAAAGTGGTAAAGAAACTGTACAAGTATTCCTGAATGTAATTTACTATCCTACCACCATCTGCTACATTTGGCACTGAATGTGTTGCTGAAAACCCTTTTATAAGTGTGCCCTGAACCAGGAAGCCAATTCAGACCAGAACCAATTAACATTCCCAGCCTCTCTCAAAGCACACAGAAGCAGAAGCCTACACACTGATGGTGCTTGCATTTTACAAGTGTTTATGTTTTGTGAACATGAATATGTTGAGGAATCTGTTTTAACTATAGCACCTCTGTCTGTTGCTGCACATCACTGACACCAGCAACGAGAGAGCAGCACAGAAAGACATGCAAGGAATGCAGAGCTTCTCGCCTGTGACTGGTCAGTGTGGATGGAGCAATAACTCCATGGCAACACCTATCCCTGTGTCGTACACATATGTTGCCCATTGAATGTGAGCCAGACCTCGGGTGAACACTAAAGAGTTGGTTTAGGATTCAAGGCTGGATCTCCAGCTGCTGCAAATCAGTGGGGTTCTCGTGTTTCCTATGGCTCTGCAACTTCCACTTCAGCAATCCCCTCCTGGGCGATGGGGTCTTGCCAATTTCTGCTCTGCTCTGTGGAGCACTCAGCAGCCATGCCCAGCTGATGGCACCTGGGATTTTACAAAATCTGTAAATCATGCTTTTGGCAAGTACGTGCTAACAGAACCTAAAGTGAAAGAAATGTAGATGGGCAGCCACAAACTGATGCCAGCTCCAGTAGTCTTCTGAGTGGTTTGTGAGAGGAGTTTGGGCTTTGGTGTGGCCCTTTGACAGAGAAGAAAATCTTCTACCTTCTTGAAGACTTGTTGGGAAATTTCTCCTGACATTGTGGGATGAAAGCAGCAATGCACAGCATTCATGATTTGATTCCAAGAAATCTTCTGCTGTAAATCATGCTCCAAACTTTGGGTGAGACCAACGGCTTACTGAGCATGTTCAGGAGGTCATTGATAATATGGAGATTAAGAAAATCAGTGGCACCATCATTTTTTTTTTAATCTTCTTTGACAGATGTCTAGCGTTGGTGGTTTTTTTCAGTTTTGCCATACACTGGCTTATCACCAGTGAAAAAACTTTAGGCTTCTGCCAATTTATTTGTTAAACCTGGAAACTACATCACTTCATGAGAGATGAATATGTTATTGGGACGAGAAGATAGGAAACAAAGGGAATATTACTGTTTGAAAGAAAAAAGCATGTTCAGATCTCCTACTCAACAACCAGCATCAGACCAGAAAGCCAAGATCTTTTTCATCTGCTGATTCTAAAGAAGAAGAAATATGAAGAGCAACAGTGATCATGTCTGAAAACATCAGAGCTCAAAAAAAGTGTTAACAAAGAAAAGCTGTATTTACATGCTTAGGAAGAGGCACTGACAACAGAGGGCAGCCTCAATAGTCCAAGTGATTAAATACAGAATTGTTACAGTGAAGTGGATACTGCACAGTGGACTTTTGGGGAGGGAGAAGGGGTATCAGATGTATGACATATTACAATCTGGACAAAAATCACTACCAAGCTGATGCACAAATGCTTGCCAAACCTTATGCAAAGAATAGTTATCAATAGTCTGCTGTCAAACTGGAAGGCCACTTCACATAAATCCCATAGAAACCTGTCCTCTGTCCATTGTTATTCAATATTTTTATTAATTGCTTGGATCATGGGATAGAGAGTACACATAAAACGATTTGTGGATGACACATGACTGAAAATCTCATGAGAATTTTTGAAGACAGGATTAGACTTCAAAATGATCACAATAAATTGGATAAATGACCTGAAATCAATAAGATTAAATTCAATACACATGCTGTATTTAGGAAGGAAAATTAGGAGACTGAGAATGTCTCTCTAGGGCATGGTATAACAGTAAAGAATCTGAAGATTTTAGGTGCTCACAAAATCAAAAATTAGCAGAAAACTGGAGATTCTGAAAGAATAGTAGATGTTCATTTTTTCTGAGCACCGGTGGTATCTCCTCAGCCCAGTCTGGGTGCTGCATGTTAATACTACCACAGTCCAATAACTAAAATGACAAGCAGATAAAAAAGCATTATCCGTATAGGAAAATAGTCAGACCTTGTGGGTTTTTTAACCAAGAAAAGAAAAATATGAGACTTATAGGGAGGTAATGGAAACAGAAGGTATGTAACAGCTTATCATAACAGAAAAGGTTATTCTGAAAGGGGTAGAAATCAGGGGGTTTTTATGTTGAAGAGGCTGGACAAAGAGAAAAAGGCTACATTTGCATGAATGGAGACTTTGGTGAGATATCAGGCAAGTGATTTCTAAAAGGTAGCTAAGGATCTAAAAGGTAAGATAAGGGTAGAACAGTCTAGAGAAGAAATCCTCAAAAGTGGTAATTGTTAAAGGAAAGTTATTTGGACTGTAACTATTTTTGCTTCTATCTTTCATACTAATATAAAGGTTACTATTAGGATTTCACTGTTGGCTTTGACCCTGCCAGTTTGAGAGCAGCATCTCCACACATTTCTAGTGTTTGTGTTGGTGGAGCACAGGGGGATGTGTGGGCCCATGTTTGTGTAAGGAACTGACCACCTCTGACCGCAGATGTACAACCAAGTGCCCTCATGCGTTGCTCGACAACTCACAAAGTCGAGGTGGAGATTTCTGCAGGTCCTGGTTACCAGGAAACACTCTTGTCAGTATGGAGTCATTGTCCATTGCGTTTCACCATCTTTGCTGAACTGACTCAGAAAGCACTTAGCTCTCTGGGATTAATGAGATCCAGACATTTTATCTGACCTCATTATCCTCCTATTCTCTACCTAGCAGCCTCCTTTGGTCATTCTTTTATTTGCCTGCATCACATCTACTGTAATAAATGAGATGTCTTGAATAGGCAACCATCAATTCTGGCACAACTGGCTTTTCCAATATGCAAGAGTTTTGTATGTTTACAGGGTGTGGATAAACATTGATAGCCATCCCATTGTTCTGTTGTTTGGAGGGAGAATTTATCACTGAGATTTATTATCCCATGAATTAAAGAAGTGAATAGAGTTTGTCAAATATATTTATCTGTTAAGAGCATCAGAGTTTTACCTGTAGTCACTTGTGTTGAAAGGTTTCCTGCTCCTTTTTGTCCTGCTGCAGTCAGGAATTACATTGTAAGACTTACACCTATAGTTCAGCTGAATGTATAATTTGTATAATATCTTCTGTACATTAACATGGTTTTATCAAGATTTGCATCTTATCCTTAATATTTTGCATGCAACTCTTTAAACTTAGGCTTATTCTTCAAGAGTAGTAGGAACTGAGACATCAGTGTCTACTTTAATTTAGGCAGTAGCACCAAAAGTAATGAAGACATTTACAGAAGAGGTCATGAGTAATGAGAAGGGTCAGAAGGATAGGAACATAACATGGTTACCCTCAGCACATATGCTCAAACCTATAAAGTCCTGAATTCATCCTCCAGTACACTATATAAACTCAGCTCCCACCTTAGTTCAGCAGAAGCACAGGCCACTATAGTTTCACTTGGACTTTGCCCTAAATTATCTTATCATCCACATCGGTATCTGCCTAATTGCAACAGCTCTCCTCTGAATTTCAAAACCCTCTCATCAAAAGGGAAAAATTACTTTCCCGTAACAGTAATATGATGGGAAAAATGTTAGCATTATTTATTATATTTACAATCTATCTACTTCTTTTCCCCTCAGTGCAAACATCATAGAGGAATAACACAAATGTACACATGCAGGGAACAGAATTGTCATTTCAATATCCAGCCTAGCCATATTTTTTTAGTTTTTCAAAGAAGAGAAAAATGGCACCGCTTTAGAGGCCAGTAGAAAGAAAAAAGATTGCAAAGACTTATTGCCTCAATTAAGTTATGACATCAAACTTTATTATAAACACACTGTTATTCCTTCAAAGGAGGGAGAGAAAAAGAAGATTGTTCTCTCCTAAAGAAAAATAAGAATGCCTACTTGGAAAGATGTTTTGTAAAAGATAGGCTTCAGGGACTGAAAGGGTCAGATTTTGGCTAACTTTTATCTCAGTGACACTGGTGGTAAGCCTTCTTAGATTTTGACAGTAGTCAAAATAGGCCAAAGGCGAGGGTTTTGCAAAATGTCACCTGAAGGATTGTTTTGTTTGCTAACTTTCTGATGTGTGGAAATGTTGCTGAAGGCAGCCCACTTCTTCAAGGCAGATGAAACACTCGTTTGCCAGTGATGTTGAGCAATTCCTACAAAGGTGGACAGTTTTCAGTAAAGGCACCTACATACAAAATACAAGAGCTGATCTGGTCACTGTGGGTTCAATAGATGCACTACTGAAGGCTACAGAGATTGGGAAGTATGTGGTTGAAATACACTTTAATCCCTCTTCAAAGAGCAAGAAAATTTTTTCTCCTGTCTGAAAAAAACTGTCTGAGAAGTGAGTTATATTCAGTTGAAATTCAGGGTCCAAGCTCTGATCCACAAGCAGAAGCCACACTTGAAACATGGGAGGAATCTCACCAAGTACCTGGAATAACTCTCTTGTTTAAAATTAGGCCTCTTCCAAACCTCTTGGGGAAGGAAAGCTTTAATACTGAAGCCCAAGAGGCTGAGTAGCATCTTGAGACCTCCACTCTCCTTAGCCTCACCAGAGCTGCCAAGCCACTTTTTCAAGGTCTCCGCAGCACTTCTTTGTGGATGAATTCTGGGTTCCTGCAAATGTTCTGCTGGTCCCTTCAGACACTTGGGCTAAGCTTCATGCAGGACCTAGTTATCTAGCTAGATTTGTGTCTGTCATAATTCATACAGCAGGCATCATTCCTTTTCCATTCTGTAAGGCATGTGACATTGCTGACACTTTATTATGAAATATAATTCTCCAAACTGCTTTTATTTTTGTTAGATGATTGTTTACTATACTCCAGTTACCATCAAACACATAGCCCCCTCACTACATTTCCAGAGTTGCAAGTTACTGAATAATTTAAGTTACTGTGCTTCATTTACTTCAGAATTATTTTATGATCCAATTCAATGTTTTAATGATATTATGAAGTCTTTGTGACGATCCAAATGGCTGGTCACAGAACAGATTAAACAAGGCCATGCATAGTGTGCAAAGAAAATAATTGTTTAAGGAATGAGTTAAAACACACAGTGATGCACACTGGAAATTGAAGTGAATGGAGGGAGTTACCATGTTATTTTCAGTAGGACTATGCTTTTTTACATCTGTTTCACCAAAACAATAAATATAATCAATGGAATGTGAATGTGAATATGAATGGGGGGAGGGACAACTTACTCTTTTCACTGCTGCTTAGTCCATTCACAGTCTCTTGCGATAAGGATTAATTTAGAAATTTCCAAACTTTGGAGAGAAGAGGGATGTTAAATTCTCATCAGAGGTAAATCAGCACAGCTCTGCTAAAGTCGACAGAGCTGCAACAGCTGAGAACCTGGCCAGTTATGTCAAGTAAGTCTGACAGTTTTAAAATTCTTTGTCTTGAAGTGAGGTTCATACCACTTTGTGATATAAAGTATAAACTGAAGTTTGCTCAGCTGCGCACTATGAATCTCATGCAATGACAGTGCCGTCGAGCTATACTGTTGTCTTTTACTTCATACATCAGGCAAGGGATTACTGTAAATAATTTGTTTTGGAAGGCTGGCAACCCTAATGGGGCATGCCTGATAGTGTTCAAAGGTTCTGATTAGGCACAGTCCACAGAGATGTTTTTTCAACTTGAATCTCCAAAGAAAAAGACTTAATTTTTAACAAATCACTTTCTTCACAGCTTCATCCATTTGGTTTCTTTGAAACTCAGTAGTAAGATGTATCAAAGGAACAGATTGTTTTCCTAAAGCCTATCGAAAAATGCTTTTTGCGTGAACTGAATATACCTAATCTATTTTCACAACTCATTTAGAAATGATCCTGTAAGGACCATTATTGCTATAATGGCTTGTGAAGCTGGAGTCCTAAGAAACCAGTAAGGTGCCTCTGTGCAGCTGAGATGATACGAGCACATCCTGGCTAGCTCGTCCAGAAGGTCTGAATGGGAGGAGAGCTCTGGCTCTCAACGCTGCACTGGAGAGGTGAGCCCAGACTGCTCCCTGCTGCCTAGGAGAACGTGATGGAGAGCCTGCTAGAGATGATCTGCTTTTCTGTGATGCCATTGACTTTCTGTCACCTCTCCCCCATCCCCCATAATAATCCAGAAATTCGCAGTTACCCAGCACTTCACCTGAACAAATAAAAGCACTGAGTTGGCCTCTTGTCTGGTTTCACAGCATGGACAAAGCATTAGAGGGCATTGCCTGTACTGGATCGAAATAAGGTGGACCTTTCTGCTGTTAAATCTGTCATTAATCTCCCCAATAGTTCCCACTCCCAGAGAGCCAAATCAGGAGAGAAGACAGTTGGAAATAGCTTTAAAAGGATATTATCACATTGATTTATGAAAGAGAGAGCTCCTTTAGCAAGAATATTGTCCTTTCAGTGTGCTCAGTATCCCTCTTTAATGTTTATTCATTTGGCTGCTTCACGGGGGAATGCAAATCAGAGAAATGTGGAAGCTGTACAGCAGTGTGCAAAATAAGTACCACAAGACATTCAGGGTTTCATCTCTTCCTAGCCAAACCTCTGAGGCAAAGAGCTTTGTGTGCTGAGGATCTTGGGAAGAAAATGCAACATCAAGCAGGATTATAATATCCCTTTTTCATGGAAAAGATGAAATTCATGTGATTACCTGGATTTGTGTTTGAACCACTGCTGTGCATATGTTTGTTTATGAGTGAATCTGGCAAAATAATTTATTTATAGTCACTTTGAGGGGCTTCTGTAAAGCAACACCACTGACCTTTCTGTTACTTGTCTTTGAGGCATTCATACTTGTAAGGAAAGTCTCCGAACCTTGGACTTTAATTTAAAACTCTAGTCTGTTGTTAGAGGTGTCTCAAATTTTCCTTGATAAACACAGGTTTAGGAAGAGACAAGATTAGGTATTTGTAAGCTGGAAAATGAGTCATCTAGAAGTTTCCTGTGGAATTGCTAGTCTAGGAACAGCTAGAAACTTCACCTCAACTGAGGAATTCCTCCCTCTCAGCATCAGCTGGCTCAAAATGAGACTTCTGGTCAATGGAAGGAGATCGGTGCCATAGGAGGCATTTCCTCCCATCTCAGTGTGGTTTATTGAGGCAGATCGGATTCATCATCCTCTTGGGGCAGATCAACCTAGGTGAGGCAAGTCCCTCCCAAAGTGAAGGCTCCAATTGTCAGTCCCTTGGTACATGTATTTTACAGGTATGTATACTTAACAGAGTGTAAAGAAGATTCATTGCTCTCTCAGTCTCCACTGTTATTAAATTCCATCTGTCAGTTCATCTTACAGAATAACTGAACAAGTTCCAAAACCAGATACTACCTGCAAAATGATGAAGCCCTTGACTATTAAACCAAGTACGTTTTGCTAACAGTAGTTGTATGCTCAAGCAGGTAACTGAGTAAGTAGGTAATTGGTCTGTATTAAAATATTTTGTGATTTACTCTATTGTTAGCATACTAGTACAAAAGATTTAAATTAATCTGAGGCAGTAGGGAAAAGACATTTTCAAGAGGAGTTTGAAGGAGCATGAAAAAGACTCACTGTTTTGGCCAGATAGAGCTAAGTGCAACATATGGTTGATGTATTTATCCTTACTCTGTGCCAGCTGAGGAAATACATGTGAGAGATCCCCTCCTCTCCACTCTCCCTCCTTGGACCCACACACAGTAGGGGTGACTGAGGTACTGGCTGCTCCTGCCAGTTTTATGTTGGTTGGGCATTTCCTCATACCCAAGGGATCCTCTGCTCTGTGTTTGTGGATGGAGTTCATTCCAGTCGTCATACTCAAGTGGCAGATCTGGGCTGAAACCCAAAGTCAAATCCTACAGTGGTTTTACCTGGGAGAAAAATATTAACATAAATGCATCTTTTGTTACCATGTCAAAAGACTGTCTAAGGTGTTGAAACAAAACACCACATGTATAATAGCCTATGAAGCCAAGCTGGTCAGTGGATGGACCTGGGGTACCAGAGTACAGATATTGGCTCTGGGTTTATTCAGTATTTTTATTACTCATGTGAAATAAGAAAGTAGAGGATGTGTTAATTAAACTTGCAATTTGACACTTCACTAGTAGGTGTCAGAAATACCAAAGAGGACCAGAATAAAAGTACTTGAAGAGGCTGGAGAACATGAAACAGGATTTAACTTAGAAAAAGCATGTGCTAATGGCTGAAAGAAAAAGTAATAAAATCTAAAAGGAATTATGCTAAAATAGGCCTATTATTATGGTGCTAGAGAGCTCTGTGGCTCTAACCTCAGAGTGTAGCTTAGATCAAGTGGAAAATAGCCATTTGAGAGGGCTAATTGAGTTGGGCTCTACATACAAAGGGTTTTACATTAATTTCATAAATTAGAGAAGAATATATTTCAAAATGAGCAAAAACATGTCTCAGATATGGTCTTCCTTTTTAAAGGCAAGCTGGTTTAAAAATGAGATTTATATTAGTAGAATTATGTAGCAGAATTACTCTGAAATATGAGCATGTGAGGTCTCTTTTCAATTTACCTGATGGCTAAAATGCTGTCCTCTGTGGCTGGTGAGTTTTTATCTTTATTCCCCTTCCTGTCACTGAATTTTTAAGGAGACCACACAAGAAGACAGTAAGACTGTGGCACAGTGGAGTTTCTCAGCTCTTCTGTGGGGATCTCACCCATCTTTTGAAATATGCTAACAGTTGGTGCGATAATCCCGCTCCTCAAGGTTCAACCCTTTGATCATTGAGATGATACAAAGGTATCCAATGTGAGTATCTCACTGAACTCAAGAGGAATTTTTAACAGGTATATACCTTTTACACACTCCTTTAGGTCCATATGTGTGAGAGTTTGAATAGACTATGGGAAATGCACCATGAATTTTGCTCCCTGATTCTTAAGTGCATTCGATTCATAAGTAAGATAAGCTTATAAGTGAGCTACCATTGTACTATAGTAAATTCTGTAAGAATCTGTTGTTAAATTGTTTCAGTCAGGCTATCAATTAAGTGCTGTTAAGTTTAAGTGATGTTAAAATTTTTAGACCTAAACTGTTTGTCAAGTCCAGGGCTAAGTTTAGCAAGGCAGTCCACTCCTTGTGAGCCCTCATGGCTCAAAAAAAGGTCTCTCATTCCTTTTTATCCTTGCTTTTCCTTACAACTTTTCCATCCCCAGCCTGCATGTAGATCGTTTTTGACTGATTTTAGATTTTAGTCCAATTTTTCTATGTATTTTAACCATCTAGTAAGGAGTGGAGGGAACCTTGCCAATGAACTTTGCTACATTTTCACTAATATTAAACCTGCTTTTGCTGATACCTCTGCTAGTGATTCTTCGACCAACCTAAAGCACTAAATCATGACAAATTCTAAGCAGCACGGAAACTATAATGTGAATTAAAAAATTCCATCAATAAGGGATTGTTGCATTGTGACACTGCAAAATTAGTGAAACAGCTCATAGCAACTGAAAAAAATCTAACAAGTTTCCATAGACAGGGAAGACTGTTTTTGAAGCAAGCAAGTGTATGGGTAACTCTTTAGGAAGCCCACAAATCTCAGCATTATGTTACTTCTTATTTTAACAACAAAGAAACAAAAATAACGAGGCTGCTATCCATCTTTTAATTCAGGATTTGTTTATATGTGTGTATGAAAGACAGGCTCTGTCCCTTTCAGAACTACTTTCCCACTGCTTTGAAGAGGCATGGAAAAACTTCAAAAAGACTACTCTTCTTGAAGAATTATTTTGCTTAAAAATAGTGAAATCCAAAGTCACATGGTTATTTTCTGACAATTTCACATTCAAATGCTGAGTATTATGGAAATACTCAGCCAGCCTCGAGATGATCAGGACTGAACAGTTCTTTCATTAATCAGAAGATCTCTTTAGGTTCAATTGCCACTCAACAAGTTTTGTTTGAGTTTCACCAGGGCCCCTTTACATTATGCTGCTGGTTTAGCACAATATCAAAGTTAATATACATTACAGTTATGGCTTTTTGCACTCCAACAAAGGCATAAAGGGAAGCATGCCATTATACAAAGAAGTCATTCATATCTTTTACCATGTCCCAGTTCCAATCCTGCCATCTGCTATTAACTGGAGTGATGTGTACCAAAGTAGCTCCTCAGCCTTCAAAGGCATGTTCTCTTGCCCAGAAGTTATGTAGGATAATTGTCATGCAAGGACACGGTAGTCAGGCATCTCCTTTTGTAAGGTCTGGGAATTCCTCTCAGCCACAAGTCCTGGTTACTTTGCAAGCAGTATAGTAATTACATAATTTTTTAAAGGTGCTATATGCAAACAGTCCTTTTTAGTGAGAATACAAGTGTTTGTTGCACATGGGTTCTCCAAGTAGTTGATAGTTTACAAAGGCATCAGAGGATGAACATACAGACACTGCATTATCAAGACCTTCAGCAAACATCATTTCATTTCCTCTTGTGGTGTAATCTGTACCTAATGGGTGCTGCACTCCGTGTGGTTATACTGTTTCCAACCTCAGGCAGGCCACAGTGGCAAAGTCTCATATTCTGACGTCCTACTGGAGTTCATGATTTAGTGTTCACCGATATCTGAATATATTTACATACATTTGTGTGGGTTTCATTTTTTGGTTTTACTTTCATCTTCATGATGAATGGCTTCTGCATTAAGGACCTTTCAGCACTAAGATCTTTCCTTCTGTGAAATTTCTCCAGGCAACAAATGTCCTGTCTGGATCCACAGAATTTTAGGAATGGTGCATGGGAGTATGGTGACTTAGTGTGGAATCAACTTCTTTCTAACTTGATTCTTTTAAAGAAGCAAGCACAAAACTCTGTGCTTCCAAGACAGTTCCAGTCATTTCTGCCTGCTCTCTTTATATTAATTCCACACCACTTTGTTGTGAAGACTTGTAAACCTCTCATATTAAGGTGAATCTTTCTAATCTTTCATTCTCCATAAAACTATGAACCCATGCCCTTCAGGAGGTGAAACCAAATCAATATGACTTCAGATCTGGAAGTAAAGTTCCAGAGAAACCATTTAGCAGCTTTATTGTTGCATTTATACACTAAGTTGCTCTGAGGTAATGTTTTGTCATTTGTTTTTACACTTGACAAATTTTAATGATTATACTGCCAGGCTGGGTGTACTGTAAGATGTCATTAAACTACCAGGTTTCCTGTTTGAAAACTGCCTTGTTAGGTCTATTTAACTTACAGCACATTTAACTATTAACAGGACACAATCAGCACTTTGATTTACCGTCTGGGAAGGAGAGAAAGAAAAATAATGTCTTGCATTTTAGGATTTAGGGGTGTTTTCCTCCTTTTGTCCTAATGGTCACTAAGATTTTGTGCGTGGTTAATGTAAAAGGGATGTCAGTTGTACATACATGCATTCACACACATGCACACACAGTGCTCAGACATAGCCACAAGAGCCACAGAATAAAGAGAGTAATTCACATTCTGAGGATGGTCTTGCTGTCTTTTATCACTGTTCTCATATCAGGACTGCTAGCTTCAACCCACTTGTAAGACTCTCATTAATCTTAATTCATCCTCCATCTACCTTAAAATGTGCCTTGAAGTCATTTTTTTCCCAGCCCTTTTAAACCATGCTCAATCTCGCAGGCTAAAGACAAATTTATCAGCCTCATGCAGCAATGTCCAGCATCTAGGAACATTTCAGCCTTTTGAGAAAATCTCTTTGGATCTTCACTTGACTCCTTCTTCAGCTTTGTGTTTCTAACATTTCCCCCAAAACCCAGGACTGTTTCATTAATTACCAGCATTGCCACCATTGCAATACAAACCTCCAGCTGTGAGGACTAAGCACAATTGTTTTAGAAAAAACGACTTGTCTCTGCACAGACTATGTCACTTCTTCATTCATCACCCTCAAGTGATCACAACTGAATTACTCCCCACCACTGCCACTCATTTTTCAGGCCTCTTGCTAATTCATGGAGGCTTGTTAAAATGCTGCAAGCAAAGGTGCCCTTCTGATCTTTCCAAACATTCACTAAATGGTTTGAATTTATTCATTGGACTGAGCTCATCCCGGGTCATGTCTCTTTTTTCTGTCTGTCTCATTGACTTTTAAATTTTCATTAAAGCTGCAGTATCTTCCTTTGTTTGAAGCTAGATCTGCTGAGGAAAGTTACTGCTTTGAAGGGAAAGGGTTAGAAAAAAATCTGCACAAAACAACCTCAGCCACAGCAGAAACAAAGCAGATCTACAATCAATTAGCTTTGCACAGAGCCATCAGCATCTTGGACTATCAGGAGCTTGAATTTGGTCTTAGAAGCATTTTGGGAGCAGCTAGCTCCCCTTGAAACCAAAGGCAATGTTGCTAGAGACAGGGTTCCAACAGCAAGACCTACAACTTTAACCTGACCTGTGTTTTGAATTCAACACAGTCAGCATTTCCAGAAGGATGACAGAAATAAACCCATAGCTCATGATGTGTCGCAGAGCTCCCACCTGACAAAACCTGATTAGTTTAGGCTTCCAAGCCGTCTTGCATTCTTGTTTCTCATATATTGAATTTCAGAGCTGCGAGATTGAGAGGAGTCAGAGGAGGAAATGAAGAGGTCTCACAAGTCAACACAGGTTAGGGCAAATGCCAGTTGATTGAAGGACTGACACAGTACCTGCCTCCACCATTGTGAAGACGAGACTTTCAAAGCCAGTGATACAAAGCAAATAGTTGAAAGAAACAAGCTCCTCCTTTCCCTGACCTTGTCACACACTCTGCCTCTCATGGTGATGTTGGGAGCTACAATATTTAATCATCTGTCCCAGAAATACATGCAGTGAAGAAAATGTAGATGTTCCAGAGCAGAAAGTTTTCTCATCCTCAGTGCTGCTCTGACAGGATTTCCTCATCCTGGGGTGGCCACCTGGAAACTAAAAACATCTGCCTGGCAATCAAGGGTTATCAGTAACAAGGGCAGCAGGCACAAAACAGCATCTGAAGGGCTGTTCTCCCAGGAGTTATCATTCTTAGCACCTCAGGACTGAGTGAGGTCTGTGGCTTCCCTTTGTGCACAGATGTTCCACTTCTGTGGTGGCTTCCACGCAGGCAGTGCCCATCCCCAGGCAGAGTCCAGGGGACCAGGGGCAAGTGGGCTGTGCCCCCCCCCCCCAACCTGTCCCCAGCCAGCAGCACCTCAGGGAGCACAGGCACTGTGTAGTTATAGCTCCCTTATCTGTGGCCACCAAAATCCAGCTAAATACCAAGAAGTTTTAAGAAGTTCTAGCATTATGTGTACAATACATCTGTCCTTCTGTCTCTTCTCTGTTCCCATGCAGAGCACTGTCTCCTTGTCATGTGATTTATCTGCTTCTTCATGGGCAAAATTCATGGGTCCGTTTCCAGATACTCTGAATCTGAATGCCACTGAGGGGACTTTCACACCACATGGTAATACTGGTGTCTCTTCCTAGCACATCCTTCCGCACAGCTGAGCCTCAGAAAGTATCCAGCCATTGAGTCACACTACATCCATGGAAAGTCTCAATAGTTTTTCCCTTCAGGTAATAGATCTTACTTTACAATAAAAGTAATAGCTGTGTCTAAGGAAATTACTCTGTATAGCTAATCACCTCTTTCAAAAACTATACTGTGGTCCTTTTTTTATGTTCAACTGATTCCCCCATCCCACATCCCCTAGGCCTATAAGCTTGTTTTTCAAAACAACCAGATGTTTGGGGCATTTTTCTGATCTTTCAAAGTAAAGCAGAACAAAACCTTATTCTCAGTAACTTTTCTTAATGACTGAGCCTTTCATGGCTAAGGGAAGAATATTTATAGGAAGTACTTGCATGCCACAGCACCAGCCAAAAGACCTACGTGTCTGACAAACTCATTTCTAATGAAGCTGTCCAGATAGAATTGGGTTTTTAAGGGTCTAATTTGTGAGCTGAAGCCAGAATTGCTGGGATGTGAGCATTGCAACTCCCCTTGAAATCCCACTCCACCACATCACTGGGTTAAGAAGATGTGTCAGGGTGTGCTGTGTTGTGTTAACCAGCCTCTCCCAGACAGTCTCAGAAATGGACCACAGAGCCATTCCCAGTGATCTACTGGCATCTGCCCTTCAGAAAGCAGATCCACGTCTCTGAATATGGTCCAGTCCTTCTCATGCACATTAAGCCCTGTTAAGAGATGAAAGCATTATAGTAATGTCCCTATGAAAAAGGGAGTAGCTTCTTTTTACCACCATGTTATGTCCATGTCCCAGCTGGGAAAAGAGGAGGAAAGCTGTGTATACAAATACACTGTATTTAGTTCCAGGATACTGGTCATTGTTGAGCACCTAGAAATCTGGTCCTAAATGAAGTGGAAAACTGGCATGTTCTCTAAGTCTGGTGTCAAAACTTCTCAAATGAAAAGTTTCAAATCCTCTTGCCTGCTATAAATAACCATAAGGTCTACTAGCACTAACTCCAGAACTCTGAGCCTTGACTAAACACTCACCCCTCTCAGGAATGCCACTGACTTGGAAGCAATCTAACAATTAAACCAGTGACATTTCAAATGTGAGAAGTCAGAGTGATTTTCCATTTTCCAGTGTGTCTGTCTTTAATTCAATATTTATTTAGGTGACACTCAGCTGAGTTAAACAAGATGATCCTTCAGGATCCTTTCCCTTCTTCAATGTAAAAAAGTCAAGACCTCCTCTAACCTCTTTGAATGTTCATGGAGTGTTTATAATATGCAAACGCACCTTTATTGCATTATTTGGCACTAACAATGTTTCTATAGCTCATTATTTCCTGCATGAAATAATGCTTAATTAGCGCTGAATTACAAGGGAATTGATGTGGAACTACATAAACCATCCTTACAAATCCCCTAATTAATTCAATGCGATTGCTGCTATTGCATTGAATTCTAAATGGATTCACGATTAGAAACCTGAGCCATACCTGCCTCTTATTGATCAGTGGGTGACAACAGGATTTCTTTATAAAGAGAACCATTCAGGCAGTATGTTGATACCACTATCCAAAGATTTTTAGTGCCTCTTGGGAACAAGTTGGTGACTGTGGCATTTAAATCCAAGGGTACAGTGATAAATGAATCAAATCTCATTAGTTTTTCCAGTCCTATTGGGGTTGCAAAGTTACCAACCTCTCTGAGTGCACAGATAAATTGAATTTAGGTTTTTGTACTGAAAAGAGTACAAATTCAGATGATTCTGAATTTAATCAGAGGGACACAACACTTTGGTTCTTAGCTCAGGTACATGTATATGTTTACAAGACTATGTCTTCACGAGTCTCATTCATCTCCCACAGAAAGTTTCTCTCTGTTTTTACTGGATGATGGGTTGGATCCCAACTTCACAAAGTTGTTCCGTAGACATGGCTTCATTCCTGAGATGGGGAAAACTCTGCATTTCCCCATTGCAACCCCCAGCTAGAACGTGAGGAACAGGCATGTATGCATCCACACATCATTCAGCCAGGGCTTTCACCTCTGCACTTGGAAGTTCTACAAGCCTGTTGATGCGTGGACAAGCATCACCAATCCCACAGTTAGGACATCTGTCTTCAGTGTAAACTGTGAAGAAAATTTGCCTGCTGTTCCAATATTCTCATTCATTATTTGTCCAGTCTTGTTTATGATCTTGGGGGAAGAATGCTGGAACTCAGCTCTACCTTCTTTCACTCTTAGGTTATTAACTTTCCCTTTCTAAAATTCTGGTTATCATAGTCTCCCATGCATTGAATCCTGCACCTCTTGAAGGCAATGCCAAAACCACTACTGATATCAGTAGGAATACTTTCAGGGACTTTGGGTGGGTTTTTCTGGTTTGATGGTTTTTGGGGTTTTTTTGCCTACCTTGTAACAGATCTTCCCAGTTTGCAGTATCCTTCAGACTTTGACATTTGGATCAGGTTAGGCTGACACAAACATTTCACTTTAATACCAACTATGTAAGATTTATTCCCACAGACTTATATTGGTCTCTGTTCAAATTAGCAGTGGTTCCAGGAAGTCTGCTTCCTTGGGCTATGCTGGCATAAATCTACTGACTTTGGGAGAGTTACTTTTGATTTTCACTGATAAATGCAAGAAAGGACTCAGCACTCTCCACCTAAAAGGCTTAGATTAGATTCCTCCTGGCCCCATTAATATTGCCACTGGTATTTTTTCTGTATTTCTTTCACTGTGTACGTCAGTAAGTGCTTTCTCACTGCCTTTTAAAATTCCTTTAACTATTAAGATAACTGGAACTCCTTTCCTTAAAGAATTTCTGACTGATCTCTCAGTCTGAAATATACTTGAATGCACTTTGAAAAAAACCCTCTGTCCCTGAACTACCTAAACGGCTAGAGTTAGAGAGGACAGTCTGGGTCATTGAGTCTCATCCTTCACAATCTCAGCAAAACATGTAATGGATGCTTAGTCCACACTGACCTCAGAACATCCCCTTCCCACAGATCACAAGCCACAAGATGGTTCTCTACTCAAAAATGAACACAGAATCATTCATAAAGCACTTATTTCCACAGGGTAAAAGCTGCCTGAATTATAACAAATGTCAGAGGACACAGTGAGGTACATACAGACTGTGCTTAAAAGATACTGTATTTTAGCAGAACAGAACTGAAAGGATTGGGCACAGAGGAGGATGCTGAACACAACTGAGTCACACCACCAGTGCAAGCTAAAGTGGTGGCAACCTCAGAGGCAGCGTAGTCATGGCTACATGACTACACATCAGATCAGAGGGACAGTGAGGAAGAATGGATAAAAAGTTCCTACAACTCCTCTGTCACCACCTTACATGAGGTATTTACAATGGGATCTCAAGCAAAGAAAACTTCCTCACACCTCCTGGCTGTAGAGTTGGAACTGGGCCTTGAATTTCAGTGCTCTAGGTCTATCTCTGTTTATAATCAACGCTTCCAATTATGGGCTGTGTTTGCACAGGTTGGCCTTGGCAAGATGCAGATAGCAATCTTCTTGGGTTCAAATGGGAACATGCATCTGACTTGCAATTATGAGAACCAACAGCTGGGTAAAGAATCCTTTCCATGCACTTAAACCAGGTCAAGATGCAGACATGCTGCGTGTCCCTCCAGGAAAATGTTGAGGCAATTATGCTCCCATACAACTTCTGGCAGAGTTGATCTATTCCTAAGTCTCATTAAAACGGTTTGCTTCTGACATGTTCTGGTTTGCACTAAGCATTCAGTACTTTAAAAGTAATAACATGGTGGAATATTCTTCCCACAAGCTATTCTGCTCTCCTTCCAAAAGATATAATCTGAGGCTGAGATCAGGAAGCATTCATGCCTTCTGATCACCCTGCTGCTCAGTCCACATGCCCAGCAGCTATGTAGACAAGTCCTGGTAATCAGGAACATCTTAGAGATAAGCATGTGAAGACATCAAGAAATGTGTCCTCTCCTTTCATGCAGAGCACTCTCACTCTCTTGTCTGGTGTGGATGCTGCTGGTCCCTCTCTGACAGCACTGATTGTTTGACCCTTCCCAAACAGCTGTGCACATTTGACCCTCCCATGAGAGGTGAAGAAGGTTGAAAATGCAAGTCTAATCCCTAATTGCGCAGTATGGAGGATAATGAGTCTCAGCAATGGCAGGCAGTGACTTTAAGTGGTATGCATGCAAAATATGCAGCTACATTAACCAGTCAGGCAAGGAAGCAGAGACATTTCCTGAGGTGGGAAACATATTGAAATGCTAATAGACCCCAGCAGGTATTGTTGGTCCTTTGGGGAAAGATACCTAGGAGGAACTTCTTAATTGTATGTTCACCAGATCCTTTCAACAGATCAAAAGACAGTACTGATATGAGCAAATAAACTTTGATATCTACCTTTCACTACTTGTACTAATTGGAAGGAAATTCCCTGGCCTGTGGACCAATACACTTAATTTAAAAACATTGGAAATGTTAATTGAATAAGGGGGGAGGGTCGATTAGAAGCATGACCTCACAGTCTAAAATGTTAATGAGGGCTCTTGACACCTAAAAAACAAAAGGTCGTGACAGTATAAACAATGAGATGAGAAAGAACCATCAGCTAGAGCCCAGACAGTGACATGTGAGCCTCAGCGAGAAAGATTGTTGGGCAGAGAGGTAACTGCTGGCTTCAGAGTTGAGACAGTCAAGCACACTCTAAAATAGAAGACCCCCATTCACCTTTATTAGAGTTTCTGGGCTACTCAGGCAGAATTTTGCCCTAAATCCCCAGTTTTCTGCTCATCAAGGACCACTGTGGCCTTTGTTGTGCAATCTCTTACCTGATTCACTGGGCAATGTAGAGGTCAGAGAAGATTACCCCCAGGATGAGGAGTTAGGGAGGCTGACAGATAACCCTCGGATAACCGTCTGGAAGGGGTGTGCATAGATATGCCATCTTTTCCTACTTAGAAAAGGTCATTCCCTCACCTTCAGCAAGGAGAGTCCCTTAATTAGGTCAATAGCTGGATTTCTGTGGTTGGGAGAACAAGACTAGAGGGTATATATCATCTCCTTGACAGAACAGAGTTTATGTCTCCTATAGAGACATGAAGCTGGGGAAAAGCAGAAGACAAAACAATATATAGAATCATGGAAACATAGTGTATGCTGAGTTGGAAGTGATGTACAAGGATCATCGAGTCCAACTCTTAGCTCTGCACAGGACAGCCCCAAGAGTCACTTCATTTTTGAAAATAATTTTTTGCATAAAAACTGTTTGCAAACTGGTGAATTTCCCTCTCTCTAGATTTCCTTTTTTCTCTACTCAGACATCTTTGTTAAAATATATAGAGAGCATGTTTGCAATATATAAAAAGAGAACATGTGGAAATATGCTTTGGGATTTTTGGCCCAGAAAATGGTTCCAAGACCAGGGAAGGATATGGAAGACTTTCCATGTTGGTCTCATCATTCCTCATGTTAGCCTGCTCTTAAATTTCAAGATTTGAACTCAGCTATGGAAGTACATTGACAGTGTCCATTAGAGTTTTGGCTAGTGCAAAGCCATTTGAGGGTGGGTTTGGGCTTGCTTTCTTTCTTGTTTTCTTTTTGTTTTCTTTTTTTTTTTTTTTTTTGCCTGTTTGGATATATATGAGCAACAGCAGAAACCCAAACAGGGTAAAAATAGAGAAAGGGGTATACCTTCTAATTCAAAATTTCTCCACCTGGAGAGTCTGTCTGTGAGACAACAAGTTTGTATGAATTGAATATCCCTGGACTTCCCAACCTCATTTTCAATACCAAAGCAACAACACAGAGTGGTGAGAGGAAAGTTCACTAAGTGGAGAGATGATGTGTGGATGTGACCTGAGAATTTGTGTTTGGTTAGTAATATCCCACACAGATTATGTTTGCAAACAGTTGAACCTCTACTGGGTATATTCCCTATAGAGTTTCACTCTACCTATCTTCTGAAGTCTCTGTTATTATATTCTCAATCTTGTTTGCAGTCTTCAGATTTCATTTACAAATTCTTCCAGCTTCCTTCCTCCTTTATTCCCAAACCTATTAATATCTGACCTAAAGTGTATTCAAGTCTCACTTTTTCCTTCATATGCACCTTACCATCACTGTCTTTCACTCTGATGGCAATGAGCGAAAGTTTTCTTATCTGCCTTCCTCTTCTTTATGCAGTCAATCAAACTACTTCTCCTGATAATTCCTATTTACTGTTGCATTAATTTAAAATGATTCATAGATTTTTTTTGTTGTTGCTTCCATTTTGATTATCCATAGTCCTGCATTGCCAACACCTGTCCTATTTCTTGCCAGGTTCTTACATATATCGAACTATTGTCATTAAATATACAGTATTCCCCTGATTGTTTTTTCAAAAAGCAAAAAAAGAGAGGAACGAGTGAGTAAAAATAGAAAGAAACTGGTTAAATGTAAAAGTGGATACATTTACAGTAACCAGCTGATAAAGCTTAGTACAACTATCCTCTTTCTTTCTTAGCTTCCTCAGAAGCTGGGTACACTTTAACAGTCCCTGAGGAATGAAGCTGTGCATGGGTAGATTTTATACTTTTAGGATATGTCATGGGGGCATATTATTTTAAGCTAAAAAAAAAAAAAAAAGCAAAAATTATTTTGCTTCTTCATCTCCTATGGAATCCCAGAGAACTTGAGGCTTCCCCAATGTAAAACACTTTGAAGGAAACATTGCTCTGGGCAGCTCTGTGACTCATTTTCAAGCTGAACCCATGCTGGTTTATACTTGGCCCCCAAAGCTACAGCAGGCAGCCAAAGTAGAGCCATATCTGGGACCTTAAAGTTGGGTATTGTCAGTAGCAAGATTGTCAGTCACAAATCAGAGCTGAGAAGGTCAAGAAATGCACTCCAGCTGGTATCCAACTCACACAACTTTCCCAACAGTACCCCAGGTGAATTTGGGTTCTCTAGGAAAATGAAGGGAATGAGCAAAATGGAGGAGAATAAGCAGTGACAGTAACAGAAGACAATTAGTATTGTCAATATATCTCCATGACAGTGTGGATCCTAATTGATTGCCCATGTCTTAAAAATGTAATTACTGAGTGTACTTGCACCGTGGATGCATGTTTAAATTATTGCACTTGACAAAGATGTTAGCAGTAAGCTCTTCATGTAGCCACTGGAAAAAACCTAATAGGATGAGCTGAGAGTGGGAACAATAATGCTGTAAAAGACGACAGTCATGAACCTGTCTCCTCCTGGGTCCAGATTCTTTTGGTACAGTATATTTCAAAGGATTTGAAATGCCAGAATGTTGGGTTTATTTTAAAAACCTTGAATGACAGAGGGCTCCAGACCTTATGGTTTATAATAATAAATTATAACAACAAATCATTTTAAAAGAAGCATTCCCCAATGGGAAAAATCCCTCTTAGAAGAGGGATGATTTGTTTGAACTAAAAGCTAAAAGTAGGTTGGGTTTCCTTGACCTATTGAATGGCATTTTGTTCTTCATCCAACCCTGCAATCTCATGCCATACTACCCTGCTGCAAAAACTAGATACCAAGACTGATACTGGACAGGAAACAACTCCATATTTAACTGGTTGCATTTGTGGATGCCCAGTTCTGAGCTCAGATGAAATGATGGAGTAGCATGACGCTGTAACAGCCTTTAAAAAAGAGAAAAGCAGAATCAGGAAACTACATTAAGGGTCAGTTTCAATGCATTTTGTGAAGTTCCTTAGGGTGGCAGGAAGGCAAAAAAAAAAAGCCAAGAAAGCTGGCCTGTGTAGGTCCAGACAGTGTTTACCTTTAAACTCAAGGTGCCAGCTGTGACTCTAATTCCTCTGTAAGATCTTGCTAAAGATAATAATTGAAAACTGCCAGTTTCAATTAATAGACTCTTCAGCTCATGACCCCTCAATGCAGCTACATTAGTTGGCCACAGCAGGAGGTAAAGTTGCCCTTCTTAACATATTCCAAAACCAACAGCAGTGGCTACCTGAACTCCTACAAAGCTGCTTCCAATCTTCTCTTCATTCGCCTCTGTAAGTCTGAACTACAACTGGGAAGAGCTCTGAGTTCTCTTTTGAGCTGCCGAAATAGCTCCATCGCTGCTCAAACCTGGAGTGGATCCTCCTGACACACCAGACCAACAACCCCCAAAGGGCTTTGAGAGAATTCCAAGAGGAGCCCCATTTACACAGGCTGTCCAGCAATGCTGCTGATGTTATCATCCCTTTCCTCCCATCAGCACTTCCCAAAAATCTGGTCTTTGTATTCCTTAGCCTGGCCCTGACAGTAGTAGACTGACATTTTTACGAGAAAAATTTTCTGCTGACTGTTGTGGTAAGGTTCTCTCTCCAGGGAGAGTGACAGGAATCCCGTTGGTGGGATGTTTAAAATTAGACAATAGACTATTCAATGTACAAATAAGGAGTAATTCTTGCCCCAACACGGAAATAGGTTAAACGATGGAAACTCTTCTGCCCATAACTGCTCTGAGTCTACCCAATGCTCTGTTCCCCTAGACAGTCCATCATCCCAGATGGTGATCAGAGGCAAAGCTCCCAACAGCTGCAAAATGGATTAACCAAGGTCTTGAATTACTTTTGCCTCTCAGGTTATTCACTTCTTTGTAAAGACTGAGTAGGGACTGACACTAGAATGCTAGCCTCTTCCAGAATGTTTCATGGAGTAGGAGCATTTGCAAATAACTACAATCACCAAAAATATGTTATGGTTTTGGGGAAGTCCCAAATATATTCCTCTTGACCCCATGATCTACATCATCTTCACACTATTTTGTTCTGGTTTTCTCTTCAGTGCTTTCCAGGATCTCTGTGCTGACATGCCTTGTGGCACAGAGGGGAGGCACAGTGCAGGAAGAGGGAGCATTACTGAAGAGCTTAGGTAATCTTATGGGCTTGCTCTTCAGCAGCACTGTCTTCAAAGGGTAATGACATTATTGGAGTTTTACACTACAAAGGTAGAAAATATCCTGAATGGCAATCAGAAAGCTTTTTACTTTGTTTAAACAAATTTCTTTGGCTTAATACCTCTAAATATGTTAAATATGCATTCAAGTATTTTTCATCAAAGCAGAAGTAAGTTCTGTTAGAAAATTAGACCAAGTGCCAATCACAATATCTTTCTTGCTTACATGGTTATGTTTGGTTTCATCTTTACTTGGCGAGTCTTTGGTCATTTATCATTGGTAAAATCCTATGAGATCACCTTATTAATTCATTGCAATTCAGCACAGGAATCAAGCCCTGCACACCTCAGGGCTGTTTCTACCTTACCTGCATTTTAACGGTTCTTCCAGTTCTATGCTTTAGATTCTACATCCCTTCCCACCAGACATTTACACATTTTGACCTCAATTTTGGAGGAAACAAAGTGCTGCAAATGACTTTTCCATGACTAAAGCACCAGATAAGGTTTTACAAATGGAAAACTGAGCCGCAGAGCACCGTCTATGTTACACCCTCTGTTTAAAAAAAGAAAAAGAAACATCCAGCTACTATGGGCTGTCCCACCCCTTCTGACACTGCCACACATTGCTTTGCAGGATTCATATTCTTCTAGAAATAGTGATTAAAATTTACCACTCAATCTTTTCAGATGAAGAGGTTAAAAAAAAAGTAGCTGATACATTACACTGTAATTAGGATATTACCAGCAGAGCTCTCAGGCAGGATTTCTGTACACTTGAGCACCTCCTCCTTCATATATGATCACTAGATTTTTGCCATCCAAAACTCACAGCTTGCCTATTACTAGGCACAAAAAAATGTGAACATTATTCCTCCTGCAGTTTTTGCCATTAACTCAGTGCACAGTCTGAGCACAGAAGCAGCAGAATTCTGCTGTTGGTGGCACAGTTTTGGAGGTTGTATTTATAACTGAAGAGAGTTGATGACTTGTATGGACATTTACATTCACAGCAAATCCAAAGATATTCCCAGAAGGAGCAATAGTTAACTCCAGTGTCCTCAACAAATACAAACAACATGTTTGTGGCAGGGTACATTTCTCCCTGTGGCATTCTCCGCTTCCAGTCCTCAAGTGCTGTGTAATCTGGCTTCTTCACTATTAAAAGTGAAGTCAGGTAGGAAATTCAGAACTTCTTGAGGTTTTTAGTATTTTTCCTCTCTGTTAACTGAGATATTCGTAAATTTTCTGTTAAAAACAAAAGAGTGAAAATAGCTCTTGCACAATGCTTTGTTCTTATTCACATTATGGGTTTTAATCTAAGATCTAGTTTAACACCTCACTTCTAGAAAGGAGGTTGTAGCAAGTTGGGGGGCAGTCTCTTCTCCCCAAGTAACATGACAGGAAATGGCCTCAAGTTGCCCCAGGAGAGGTTTAGATTGGATATTAGGAAAGTTTTTCCATTGAAAGGGTGGCTAAGCATTGGAATAGGCTGCCCAGGGAAGTGGTGGAGTCACCATCCCTGGAGGTATTTAAAAGACATGTAGATGTGGAATTCAGAGACATGGTTTAGTGGTGGACTTGGCAGTGCTGGATTAATGGTTGGACTTGATGACATTAAAGTTCTTTTCCAACCTAAGTGATTTATGATTCTTTTGACCAGAAAGAAGATGTGCTCCTGAAAAACATTCAAAAGGATAAGTTCATCAAATCTTTTACGTGCGTATGAAAAGAAGCTTCAGTCAGTTAGCATTTTCATCAGAGGCACCTCTCAACAAGAAGCAAAAAGGTGTTCTGTTTTCTTTTCTAAAACTTTTAGAGCAATTTTACAGATTTGGGATATATGATGCTTTCAAAAATCCAAAGTACCATCTTCTTATGATTCCTAGGTGGTAAGAACAACAGAACGAATTCAGGACCTTTGCTTGTCAGCTGTAGTAAACAATTTGCTATGAGTAAATCACATTTTATATCTTCTAAGTATGAACATCTAACCAAATATCTATGCAAGAGTTAAGTTGCTGTTCTTCAGAGACTTTTTCCCTTTAGATTTCAAGAATAAAAATCAATTTCATACTATGCAAAGGTCAGTTGGCTTAAGTTTTTGTCAAAGAACACAACAAGACTGGATAATAATCACTGGATTCAAGTGAATATGGGCTGGCTTCTCTCACTGCTGACAATTTCTCCACTACTTTGGCTTTTGATTTGCAATTCTTTGCTAAAGAGAGACTGAAGAAACCCCCAGGCCTCCATTGCTCGCTATTGTTCTCCCAAGACAGCAAAGAAAGCAAAACTTCAAAGCCTTATAAATCTGGTATTAGTTATAAAGATAATGATAATCACGTATATTACGGAAGTGCCTGTGGGATAACTTCGACGTGGCCTCATACTGCTGTGGAGCAGCAGATGGCCATAGTCTTGGAAAGTCTGTAGCCCAAATGAGCAGCAGAAAACCACATTGTTATTCTAAGCTTTCTTTAGATATGTGTCTTTGAGCTAAGAAGTTAATTAATCATTGCAGAAGCTGCTTCTGAACCAGACTACAGCACAAACAGCCTCAAATAGATCCAGACTTTTTCAGATACTCTTCAAGCTTTGTTGGAAAACATTAATTTCTTGAGATGACATAGATTGACAAAGCTTACTGGGTTACTGGATTTGCCGAACTTCTGTCAAGTCCAGTGCAAGGGTCCTGGCAGCCCATCCTTTTGTAACTATCAGAGAATGGAGAAGCAAATGCTTCAGATTACCTGCTCCATGCTGTCCGTTGATGGATCACAGTCAGGCCGGAGACGTGGATAATCTTGTCTGAATCAGATCGGAGAAGCTGCCTTTACCAATCTTGTTTTGGTGCTTCAAGGCTCATGAGTGCTTTTTCTTTGTTGTTTTTTAACAAGAGAGTCTGCTAGTCTGCTTCAACATCCAAGGAGAAAGCACTGGTTTTCTAACCAGCCTAACCATGAACTTTGATGAAGAGGTTGAGGCAGTAGCCGCTTCTTGCTGATCCTGATGCAAAAAACACATCTCTGTAATGGCAAAGCTTCAGCCAATGTTAACTCACCATCCTGAATTAAAATAGACATGAGAATATGTTGTGATTCTTCTTGAAGAAAGGTATTCCTATAAAAGAACCTAGAAAAAAAATGCACAGTTCTACAGACATTTGCAATTCACATCTAGAGCCAAATCCAGTGCTTGGACTCTGGGTTATCTGTAATTTATCCGTAATAGCCTAAAGTAATTTGCTTCATTTGAAATACATAAGGATGTTTTTCTCTGGCTATAACAGAGGTGAGGTACCTGAGTTAAAATAAAGATTATCCAGGTCGGGAAAAAGGAGGAGTTGTGACAGCAGGGGACTGAAGATGAACAGGACTGTGGTATCTCTTCTGGTTTGTTTACAAGTCTTGCTATCTGTCATCAGTGCCTGAAGGCAGAGGAGTGTGGGCTTCAACCAGCTCTTTAAAGTGTAGATTGAGTTACTCCCGTTGTTGATGTTCGATGTGGATCATTTAATTCATTCTGCAGAAAATGTGAAAATCATGTGGCTGCAGCAAGTTAGCCCAGAAGCAAGATGTCTTGAGAGCTTAGTTTTCTCTCTTTTATTAGGAGGCACTGGATCATATCCCAGTGGCTACATCAGTGGCTCCACTAACATTTCTGGTAGAAAAGGAGTAACTGGTGCTTCATGCTGCAGGGGTTTCAGATAGTATATTCAGTAGTTCCAGATGATACACAGATGATACCAAGTCTGTCTGTGAAAATGCTTAGAGCCACTCAGTGTCAAGTAAAAAATGAATGTTTATCACCACTTTTACCTACAGATTAAGAAATTTAACCATTCTGCCTAGAGATTAGGTTTACAGCTGGTGTTGCCCGATATGGCTTGAATGACTTAAGTAAATGTGTCAAAGACTAATTTGCAGACATTCTGTTATAACAGTTCCATCTCACCTCCCCCCAAAACCAGCTAAAGATCCATTGAAAACAAGTTTGAATTATATTGATAAGCATGCTTTTTATCAGAAGAAACAAAGACACTTTGCCCTTCTTCCTCTCCTTCATTTACGTGTCACAGAAATGGCATCATTTGTGTTCCTGGTTCATCTGTCCAAAGACTTTCAGCACAGTGATGGAGTGACCAGGGTCAGCTCTGCAGTAAAGGAATGAAATGGGGCTAATTTGGAAGTTAAAGCCTCTCCATTGGCTATTGCAAGGAAGAGGTCTAGTCACTGCAGGAGAACAAGAAATCACATGGCAACCTATGCTAATGTTGTTGTTTTTCATCAAAGGAGCTGAATAAAGATATGTCACCTTGACTCTCAATGGGTAGCTCAGTACTCTCAGCAGAGTGTTCTGATGTATCACACACAGTACACACTTTACCAAATTTCAGGTAGGTTCTCATTTAGGTTTATTTTTCTGCCTCAATACAAGGGTCAGTCTGAGCTACAGAGGTCCTGGATTCTCACCTCCACATGTTTGAGATCTACTGGTCAATATTGGTTACTTTAGTGAATTGTGCTGTCCAAAACCACATGGAACAAATAAGAGGGTTCCAGCACTGCCATCCAATAACTTCCCAGATGCTCAGAAATAGTAGAAAAATCCTTGTTTAGTACCATGGTTTCCATTTTCTAGTGGAAAATCACATTAAATAATAATTTTTGTGGAACACAACAAACTCCACCTGCAGTACATGTGTTGTGTTATTGCGGAAGAGGGAAATCCCAGATATTGTTTACAGAGACAGACAGTTTGTTTATTCAGCATTGGCTAGAGCTGGCTGACCAAACTTAAAATAAAACTGCATGTGAAACTCTTGCAGGAACCAAAATGATTTACTATCAGAAACATCCGTTCATTCAATAAATTCGACTAAACCTTCCAAATACTGCATGCAGTTTGATTAATAGAGAAGATAGAGAGCTCTGCTTTAGCTGGAGTTCATGATATTGCTGATCATCTATTTTTGATGGATAGGAAGGATGGGATGCTTCTTTCATAAGATGAGGAGGCAAAGCATCTTCTTTGGTAGTTTCATAACAGAACATCCCAGGGCAAGTGAAGAGACATGATAGTTTCTGGTGTGACATAAAGTACTCTGTGTGAGGTTAGTTGCTTTCAACAATCACAGTTACTTTAAACCCGTAGAAAGTAGAGAGTATTTATTTGATTTTACAGCCAGCCAGAACTCTGCCATCAGGTTATAGGAACTGACAACCAGAGTGTATGAACTTTTATGGACTCCACTGGAGTCACTCACCTAAGGTTTCATCTTACAAAACATTTAGCTTTTGCTTTATCACCGTCACATCTAACACTCATAAGAAGAAGGGGTTTTTTTCTCACCTTGATTATTCAGACCTCTCTTCCTGCCATTTGTTTTATTGTTTTCTTCATTCTTCTCTCATCCATTCAAAACTTTTAGCTGAAAATGTCCTTCAGTGGCCCTCTTCACTTGGTCACATGCCTTCAATTTGAAGTTCACATTGCCACCTCATGAAAGGGAGGCTATCTCATCTTTTTATTTATTTACTTCGCAATTTTTGACAGAGAGAAAAAAAACCCAACAACAAAACAAACATAGTCTCAAGGTTCTACAGCATTTTTCAGATTAAATCACAATGTAACTTCAGTATGCTGCAGAGGTCAGGACCAGAACAAGATACTCTTGAAATACCCAATACCTTGGTCTAGCATTCATAATCCATTTTTATAAATAAAAATGTCTTGAAAAAATAAATCAGTATTGATGTGGGACCATTATTTGCCAGGTTTGGAAAGACAAAGTTCAGAAAATTAAGCTTGCTCTGTCCCTGAACTCAAGGACAATCCTGTTTGGAGCATGTAAAGCTGCTTTACATTTACTCCTCCTAGACTTCACCTTTGTGAGGAAGACTGGAGAGATTATGAATCTCTGAAGTATTGCAGATCTATTGTGGGGTTTTTTTTCTTCTGTCTAGTGAATTTTCCCCTTGATGCCTCCCTGTTGGAAGTAGCCAGTTGAGGAGCTTTACACAGACTCCACTTAAAAATGGCACAGTGTCTTGCAGCACGAACACACGTTAAAAAGTGTTCTGCCATGTATTTAGCATGCAGAAGGGATGCACCTCAACAATTGTATGTACATTGGTTCTTCGTGACTCAGGTGACAGGCAGGCTACACAGCAACTACACACCCAAAATATATGTCTCACACTGTGGCTTTATGCTCTCCATTTTTGACAACTCAGAAAGAATCAGCCCCTGGCATGCCTGTCCATACACCACAGATGGGTTCAAAGGGTGTGATGTCTCGTATTTTAGGAGCTATTCTCTTATTATGAGGTTATTTGCATTAGCTGGAATTTTCATCAGCAGCCAGTCAAGCGCAGAGCAGGTCCCCTGAGCAACAGCCAAAATAGCACTGACTCAAAAATCTTGTAAATTCTATTTTTCCTGTGTTTCCCTCTGTGTTCCTGTGTTTTAAATCTTGCTGAAGACATTTTCTAGGCTGTTGATGGGCTTCTAGCCTGATGCAAAACCCAGCAGCTGCCAAGGGCCATCAGCTCAGGGAGGTAGAGTCAGCTCTCAGGCAGATGCAGGTTTCTCTGTGCCCCAAGATAGCCAATTTGGTCTATGCCAGGCTGGTTGCTGAGACGAGAAACCTTGGCTGAGCTGGTGTGGAGGCCTAGGAAAGAGAGTCACTTCATGTCACACTCCTGTTTATAAAAACAATCTTTCCTCCCAGTTCCACCTCAGCCTTTCCCATAGTCAAAGCACCTCTTCAGGCAGAAAAATTCGGTTTTGCCTCCACCTTTGAAAATCTTAAGTCAAGTTTTGCCCTGAGCCTACCAACTGGAGCAAGTCACCTACTGAAGTTGAATTGCTGGTCAAGGCACTATCTTGCAGTCATTCTCCCAGCACAGATTTCATCCTCTGTGATTAACTCTGAGCAATTTTGTTTGTACACAGCAAGTCAGTCAGTTGTAATTGCAGAAGAAGGTTATCTTTGTGCAATTGCTTTCAAGGTCCAGCTGGTGCTGAGTCATTGATCACCCTATAGCAGCAGTGAGCAGAGTGGTCTGACTCTTACACACAGTCCATCCAGGTTTAACTGATTATGTGTCTCTTATTATCTCCTGGTAGCTGATAACTCATTCCTAGCATATCTGTCTCTGAAAGATCATTGTAATAGTTGCAGTGCCAACCTCCAGCCACGATGCAGGAAAGGACAAAGCAGCTGGGCTCCAAATATTTATCTTGTGGAAATTGCCTTTTCAGGATTGTGAAACAATCAGAATTTCCACCTGGAAGTCAAACTGCTGGATTTTTCTTCATAAGTGAAGATGTTAGGTATTTAGGAAGGTTAAAGAGGTGATGAACAGAGTAAATGTCTCTCTGTAATGTCACACAAAGAACCAATTTGTCTGCAATTAGTTCACTGTAAGAGGTGGATGGCAAGTCTTCACACTGTGTTGTTTTTCTCCTTGACTGTACCATGAAGTGTCCTGTGAGGTGCAAATGGGATCTGACTCTGTCCTCCTTACTCAGCAGAAAGTCCAACAGAAGCAGTCCAACAGGAGCGCTGTCCTAGCTAAGATTCTGGGGTTGAATTTCAAAAAATTGAGTTTTCTGCTCCTAACTGATTATGCAGCATCAACTCTGCAGTTCTCCCTGTGAGAAAGTTAAGCACTGAGACCTCCATTGCACAAGCATGAAGGAAAGACAGAAAACAAATTCCTCTGTGGTCTCCACTGCCATAGAAAACATGACTTTTGTGATGAGTGTTGGTGCAAGCCAGGTCTCAAAATCCATACTAAGCTCCCCACCAAGCCCACAATGGGAGGATCTATCTGGAAAGGAAGAACCCAGCAGCACTACAAACCCTCAGTAAATTCCATTCTGGTAAGAGGGGGCACTAGCAGGATCGTGTCTTCAATAGCAGGGATTAATATAAAAGCATACATCAGAGCCATCTTTTCAAATTAGTATTTCATTCCTAAGTGCCCTTTAGCATACTACATCACAGAACAGAGATGACATTTCTATCCTTGTAAATGTGCTACACTCTTCTAATCAGGATGTGTTGTATCAGTGTTGTTGGCTGGTAATACAGTCTGGTCTACTGCAGTGATCTCATTTGGAATATCTTGCCATCACAATGGTGAACCATAGAGCTTTTCAAACAGGGCTGTATTGATGAGGAAGTACAGACAAAACTCCCTGTGCAGATTTATATTCTCACTCACCCTACATTCTCCATAGCAGCAAGGGTGATGTAGCAGATTACTGCATTCCCCTGCCATCCTGCACACTTCAGTATAGCATTTCCTTCACTGGGCTAGGATTTGGAGCACTACATTAAAGCTCATACATGACATAGTTTGACTTGGACCCTACTCTGATGATAATACCAGGAGAAACGGTTTGCAGTGTCTCCAGTTATCCCAGGGGACTGCGTAAGAAAGGAATCACCCACTATGTTTAGACCACAACACAAGGAAGATTTCATTAGGATCTGGAAACATCTTGAGATCTGGGATAGTGCAGGGTGAGCTGAGGCCTGTGCATTAGCTGGATTTGCATGAAGATTAATGCAGTCCCACATTGGACTATTTGGGATTTTGCTCATCAGCTGGCTTTACTCACAGTTTCAGTACTGTACTGAACTCCAAGCACCAGGTCAAGGATGACTGCAGACAAGAAGATACTTAGCTATGTGGGAAAGCTGTGGTAAGGCATTGTGGATCTCCTGCATCTAAGCATGTTTCACCATCTGGAGTTAGACAAGGAGGCTTAGAGCTTTCAGATATGTAAATACATCAAATTGTTGATGTTTCAGATGGATTATGAGTTTCTTGAAAAACCTGCCTGAACATGTTCAGCTCTTTGAAACTGGATGGGAAGTGCTACCTAAAAGTCAATCATTGGTGGGAAAATCCATTGGTGGCTGTTAAATGCAAATAAAGAGCTAACCTAGTCCTTACCCTCTGCTAGTCCACTACTATGAGTGCTACATACAGCAGACAGCCCTGCACATTCTCTCTAAATAACATCCTCTACCACCAGTGCCTGTATAACCAATATGTCACCCAGCCCTAAGGAAATCTCAGCCCACTCCAGAAAAGGAAGGCCTAGGAGGGAAAGCACAAAGAAGTCAAATGATGTTAGGAGACAAAAAAAATAAATACAGGGAAAAAGTGTATGGGCCACAGACCTGAAAAATAAAACTAGAATCCCAGCAGGATACACAGATCAGAGTGATCCCAATATTCCTCCCCTTCCTGCACAAGTCCAAGGAGCTGGTGGACACTGACCAGACACTAGCTTTGGTGGAACTCTGGCTGGACCTTATGCAGCTTTTCTTGTATTCTTTGTGATAAGTGAAGGGATGTAAAAATTAGAAAAACTACTATGTTAAGAATGGCTGATTTCCCAGCAGCATCATTATTAATACCTAGGTCAGAAAGTAAATCTGAGATTTACTTCAAATTTTTAGTGAACTCTCTACAGCAACTGGTCTTCAGTGATCTGATGTTGTCTTCCCTCTCTCTTTTCCAGGGAAGACTATCATCTTATCTCCAGATAAGATAATATGCTTATGATTGGGTAGGAATGCTTACAAAGAAAGCTATTAACCCTAAAATAGAAGTCAAAATGCAGCATTAAAAAGGAAATATACTGAGCTTTCAGAATAATTTTTTTATAGTGAAATGAAAGAAAACTTGACAAAGCCAAGGAAACTGTGTATTAGCAATTTCTGGTTAGCATTTCCATGTAGTTCTCATATGTGTGCCATCTGCAACACTGCAGCCTGGCAGTAAATACAATTAACCTAACTGGTGACCACAACACGCTTTCTGAAACCTGATAGAGGTACCCAAGAGATCAGAAACTTCAGGTTACAAGTCAAAACTGGTGTAAGCCCATCTCAGTAGTGAAAGATATATGTGAGCTTAAGTGAGGCTTCCTCTTGCAGCAATTTAGACTGCTTCAGGTCCCCTGTGATTGCCTTGGAGATATCCACCAGCAGCTTACAGTGCTGACAGGGAATTTGAGCTTGTGTAACTGACATTTCTTGAAGGCTGGAAGGGAATATAATAGGAGACTGTTGGCCATTCTGACATGAATTTACTTGCCAGAGATCTAGTATTACATCAGCTCAGACCCTCTGGAAAATCTACTGGGTTCAGAATCTCCTTCAGTCTAACCCAAATGTGCTACATGGGGGAATTAAAAACCTTGGTATACTCAGATTTTCAAACTGCCTCCATATGTGTTCAAAAATTTGGATTTGGAGCCTGCTACATAGTTTTGATGAAGCTTCCCTGAAATCAGTGAGGCAGTATAGCAAGTTATTGGGATTTGGATTTAATTCCTCCTATGAAATACGAAACCTACTGTTTATTGTTACTCAGAAATATATCTTGGTTAAGAGTTGACACCTATTCATCTGCCTCCCCATCTAAAATTGTCCAGATGGAAGTGCTCCTAGGGTGAGACCGTAGGCTGGGTCACTAGAGCCATATAAACATTTTATGAACATTTTGGAACAGCATAGAGAGCTCATTTCCTCACTGCAGCAAGGAGAAGAGGGGTAGATGTCTCATTCAGTGGTGAGGGCATTTGAGTGAGACTCAAAAGATCTAGGCTGCACTACAGGATTTTTTTGGGAAGTTACTACACTTTTTCAGATTTTGCTTTTTCATTTTATAGTATTAGACAAATGTCCTTTTTATAGATGCCTTAATAACCTGACTTGGAAACAACAATAAGAGCATCTCAATAAAAAAAGGTCTTAAGCAAGAAATCAGTAGCTCTGGTCTTCCTGTAGTGCATTTTCTAGCAACACACTGTGCTACTGTTTAGCACTGGCTTACAGTGTTATTTAGGAACTAACCCCAATGCCTGTGTTTGCTCACTTTGTCAGAATAGAGATTTATAGTGCATGTTCTTCCACTAGAGTGAGAGAGTCAAGACTTCCCTACAGAAACTCGATTTCCCTTGAGGGTTTCAAATCCAAGTACGTCCTGACCTTACTCACTGTCTGACAAAAATACTGCTTGTGGTGTTTTGTTTCTATGACATATCTTGAGAAATGCTGCTATAAACTCAACATTTCAGGCAGTGTAGATTGTTAAACATCTTAATTTTTTGATTATACAACTGAAAGGGTTCTCCTTTGTACTCCACAAGTCTTCTTCCACAAAGAGCCAGAATCCTGAGAGTTATTGTATTTTTCATCAACAAAGGAATGATTTTGTCCAAACTCTCACCTGACATTTTTTTCACCTGATCTTTATGGAGGTTTATGCTGATCGACTGCATTATTAGAGTGGATATTTGATATTGCTAGTTCAGAAGGTCTATACCTGGGTTGCAGGAGCACACAAGAGGGTTTTTGCCTTCAGCAGACTGCCATGAATATAAGGCAACAGATTTGTTTTAATTTGCATTTTCTTGAAGATAATTTTTCGTCCATCATTGTTGCAGTTTGTAGCAGTTTTTTTCCTAAATTCCTGGTCTTTTGTTTAGGACAAGTTGGTCTTATACTGTAAAGGAAAAAATTCTTAGCCAGCAGTGTGGACTTACTAAATCAATGAGGAAGTTACTTCTTGGCAGTGTACACATCACTTTTCCACCCCAGGAATGAGTGTTACGTCTTCTGCAATCTACTTCACTTCCAGGCTAAATTCTGTCTTGCATCTCATCAGGATAAAGTTGACATAATTCCAGTGAAGACAGTGAAGCAATTCCAGATTTACCAGGATGCCACGGAGAGCAGAGTCCGGTCCTCTGGTTTTATAGTTGAGACAAACGAGGCCACAGACAGTGTGTTCATCACTGAAGGAAAAACTGGAATCTAATACTTAGTGGTCTCTAAATGCTTGGCCTCCTCCTGAAGCAGCAAATAGAGGGAAGCTGTGTGAGAACTATATAAAGTGAACCAATGATTTGGTTCTTGATAGAGTCATCTATTCATACTGCACAGACTAGCTAAGCCCCCTCCCACTTGTGACTTATTTTTTATAGATATTAAGTGCTGAGAGACAAAACCACAATGAGAGACTGCAAAGGACATCAATAAGGGACAGAGAACAAACTAGGAGTGGTTTAAAAGTCTGAGTGGAGAGGAGGGAGAAATAAGAAGCCAACCCATGTGCTTGCCAAGAAAAAAAGAAAAAAAGGAAAATGACATTGGAAAAATAAAGGATAAAGGAGAGTAAAAACTCTCAAAAGCAAATGAAGAGACTGAAGAAAGAAAATCAAAAGAAGTGAAAATTTTATTTGGGCCTATTTTGCCTGCTGAAAATTTTTTTCAACACAAAGTATATGAGGCAATCCATACTCTTAAGCAAAGAAGAAATTCATTCCACTGCAATCTAGATAATTTCCCACTCCATTTGATGATATAACGCACTAAGAGCAAAATGATGTATATCACCTAGGATAACCTACCAGTCTCGCTTTTCAGCAGAGAGGAATAAACTTTATTCTAAATTGTTTCACTCTCAGAGCTAATGCCTTTTACAGCCCCCATTAGGTTCTGTACGTACTGCGTTCCTCCCACATGGAGGAGTGAGTCCTTCTCACAGGTGTAAAACACCACAAAGCAGTTTCTTATTTCCAGAGGCTTCCTCAACTCTGTTTCAATCATGATGGGCATAAGCAAATAAAAGGAAACAGAAACTGTATTAAATACCTCTAGCTGTGCTAAGCAATGGATTTTAACATCATTCTGTGCTTTTCCTGCAGTAGCAGGTCACTGTTGTGTTTTTTTCTCCCCTTGTGCAGAGTGCTAAATCCAGCCAGAAAGCTGTTATGAAAAAATACCCAAGGGAAGTGTGATGGAGAGTTTCTCTTCACTGATTTCTCTTCTAACATTGTTTCCTTCCTTCCTCCCCTCTCCACCCTGTGGACTCAATCCTCACACCATTGATGTAAAAGGAAAAACCCACACTGACCTCATGCGGCTCTGGATTACGCTTCCATTCCTGGGCCATTTGTTTTTATAAGCAAGTTAATAGGAGCGCTGAAAAATCCTGTCAGTGGAGTTCTGAAAGTGCCATCCAGCCCTAATGGCTGATGTGAGTTTTCAGTGGAACTGCGTTGTTTGAATCCAAGATAATATTTTACCTTCAACATACGGCCATTATGAATTCATTTGACATTCAATGTACAGCAATAACAATGAATTTGCTGGATATTGAATGCCACATACTTTCACAAGTACGGCATTTCATTGTAATGCACAGCAGCATTAGTTTAACAATACCAGTTTTTTCCAGTTTTTTTCTCTTTACATTTCACACACAGACACCCTCCTTTCTCCAGGAGAACAATAAATACCCCTTTAGCACTGCCTAAGAAAAATAAAATCATACTTTGCTTATGGAGAGAAATATGATCTGTTTACAGGCCTTTAGTGAGCAGAGGGGCAATGTTTCCTGGGACACTGTGAGCATGAATTTGTGCACAGAGGATTTTTCTTACCATAAAATGGATGGCCTGGAATATTAATCAAGGTTTGGTTTGGGTTTTTTTGCTTTGCTTTGTGGTTGTTTGGTTTGGGGTTTTTTGTTGGTTTGGGTTTTTTTCCCTTAATTGATTCCAGAGTGCAAAAGGAAATAACCCCGCTCTCTGCAACACAAGATGTGAAATTCATGGCCAGATCCTACCTCTGTTTCCTACACAGATTAGAGGCCACGCTGCAAGAGTGGGGTGAGATGGGCTGAATCCTACTGCTAGTAGAGTGAGGATATGGAAAGTGAGGAAGGAATGGGTTTCTCAAGTCCCAGAGCAAGGGGAGTTGTGGGGCTTTCATCCAGCATTAGGGAGAGCCAGTGACAAGGAGCAGCTACAGCCACCTTAGACCTCTGATCAAGCCCACACCTTTGTGAAGAGGATGTCACCCTTGAAGTATCTGTGCCAGCGTTCACTCCGTCACTTCAATTGGAATGATCAGTAAGATACCTCAGTCCAAAGAAATTTGCAATTGTGCACTCATCTGGTTTTTATAGTGAGGATATTCCTATGCATATGCTTTATTGGATGAATGAACCCATGCTACTTATATGCTATTTTTGTGAGATGAGCTGCTAGCCCTCAGCTGGTTTCATCTCTACACACTGGTGCTAAAGTCTTCTCATCCAGTTTTGCAAAATCTTCTGGGGAGGTTCCACAGATGGCAAACTGGCACCTCATCCTCCTCAGAAGACAAAATGAGTTGCACGTAGAATGGATTTCCTGGTTGCCTGCTGGTTTTACAAGTTATGCAGAAAAAAACTAAAAAGGAGATATGACATCTTTTATTGCAGAAGGAATGATCACCATGTAAATGGATTTTTTCTAACCCATTTTTGAGCAGATTGCTTGGATACGCAGTGTCTGTAAATGTCCTTGATGAAACCCAGGCAAACCTTCTTGGATTAACCAAGCTATTTTCAAATTATTATTTGTTGTCATTTTAAGGGGGAAACTAGTGATATTTTTGATAATAAACTAAACACTGACATCAGCTGAACTGTTAATAGTGCAGAGTTCCTCAAGACCTCTGTCATGGGAGGACTTTGATTATTGCCCAATGTTTTGCTGAACTCTACTGAATCACAGATAAATCTGTTGTTTCTATAAATGGTTCTTCAGCAAGATGAGAAGAAATATTGAGTGACCAAATATGACAAGGCTTGATTTAGAATGATTCCTTGATGAGCATGTGGAAGTCCAAGGATTAAGAGTAACCTGCAGTTAGTATGTTTTAGTGTGTTTTTTCTGTATTATAAGTGTGTTGGTCCACTCTTTATTTAAAAGCTCTTGGAGCTGCAGATTTTGAAGCTGTCTCTTCAGCTTTATGTTTGCTTGCATGTATTCGAGTTTTCATCTGAGAGCACAGAAGCTGTTTCCAAGGCAAGGTGCCCTTCGGTGTGAAATACAGAAACATGGTGAATATATTAAACACCAAAATGAGTAAGGTAGAAACTGTAACTATTGCAGCTAATGCTGCATCACACAACCTTGCATAAGAGAGTCGAATCCACACAATTATTTCCAATGAATTTGCTCCAGAAGACCAATCAGCATTTTGAATGAAAGAGAACCTAGGGGAAAAATTGCTCATCTCAGCTAAAATAATGAAGGCAATAATCAGTGGTATAAGGCAAAATGGATGGCAAGACCTGCTTGTCAAATATTAGCTCTTCAGACCCATATAACAATAGAAAAGAACAGCATCCTAAATGAGATACTGTTATGGCACCTGTCATGGATGTTTAATCCTGTCCAGACAACATCATTTTTTCCCCACATCTCCTAGTGACAATATTTTATCCCCAATACTGTTGTGAGCTTTCATGTGGCTGACTACATATGGTAACTTTGGAGAACGCTGAGTTAGGAATAATAAAGTCTGAAATCTGAATTTCTTGTACTTAATAACTGATGTGATATTTATAAATCCACCTCTCACACCACAGAATGGCCAAGAAAAATTTCACTGTAATTAGATCCTGTTGATGAAATACTGCAGACAAAAGGTCTCTTTGTGGCAGGATGAAATAGGCTTTCCTCAGATACTTGTAAGCCACTTATTTGATGAGACATTGATTGATAACTTACCAATCTCTGCATTGCTTTTTATAGTGCAAATACAATGGTATGTTCAGATATATAAACAGATAAAAGACAAATGGAAGAGGCAATGATCAATCCAAGCAGACAAGTGTTTAATGAAGAATTACAAATAGGTGAGTGATTCTAGACAATACAAAAAAGTGAAGGTTTAGATCAAACTACCTGCATAAACGGTGACTTGACAGAGTTCAAAGCAAAGTATAAGGGTGTCTCAGAAGAGTTTATGTTCCATACCTGTCAATTCATACAACTGCCTGTTAGTTCAAATCAAATATTTCACTTGTAGACTCCATGCAGTGATAAAGTCCAGACAGTTTTTGATGTGTCAGCATGTCAGTGGTGAGATACAAGACACATGATGAGCTTTGTTTCAGGAGCTTTACTTCTTGGGCATCACTGAAATATCAGAACCACTCGGCTGTACTACCTGGCTAATACACAGTCACCAGCTTTGAACAAACCCAGTTCAAAGTATGAGCAAGATGAACACAAAAGCAAAGATAGTATTCACAATCTTACCTCAGCTGTGTGTCACACTTCTCTTCCCAAAAGCACTTAATAAAGCAAGAGCAGGGACTGTTTCATGCACTGCTTAAAGGAACATTATTGCTTAACAGCACATGGCAACTCTGTCAGAGAGCTCCAGATCTGAAAAGAAGAAGCCTAGCCCACCTAACTGAAAGTGAAGGCAGTCGAATAGGCAGTAATCTTTCAACACACAGAGCAAAGAGTATTCTTATCACTCATAAAAAGTTTAATCCTTTGTGAACACTGGTTACAGTGACTTGAGTTCTACATCTTTGCTGATGGCAATCCCAGAAAGTCAAACCTGTTAACTCCATGACGTAGAGGATGTTTAATTTTATTTTAGAGAAAAAAATATCCGTATCACTTCTAGCAAGTTAGAAGTCTTATGGACCTAGAATTTTTAGTTATGAGATGTGACATGACAACAGTTTCAAGTGAGGCAGCTGTTTCTTATAATCAGATGGAATCTGATCATTAATCTTTAACATCCAGCTGTATTTACTGCTTCTTTTAATAAAAAATATTAATTTCATACATATTCTATGTAGCTGCACGAACATAAAACCCAGATATTTTTCATTTTCCTCAAATACTATGTTATGTTGTGACACTTTAACTCCATATTTAAGCTCTTTTAGTTTCCTAGAAAGAAAATCCATCATAAGCTATGTTAATCATTTTACTTTGTGTCCTTTAACATAATTTTTACATCGAGGTATATTTGGCCACATGCATCCTCCAACTCCAGAATCTGTTTAGAGAATTAAAACACTTGGGAGGGGAGATGTGACATTTGGGTTGAGCCTTTTAGAGAAGCTGGAAAAAACTTAAAGACACAAGAAGCCAGATTGTAAGGAGATAAATGAAAGCATGAGTTTGTGTTACTGAGATGTTTGAATATTTTCCTAGACTTTGTCCTGTACAATTAAACAAGGTATTTAGGTACATGGCTAAATTAAAATCTCTCTAGCTTAGCCTCATTTCCTCTCACAGAGTTTATTTCTACAATCTTGCCTGTGCACACTTCCCTTCGTTCTCTTCCTCACTGTTTCTTTTCCTTTCAGGAGTCTTGTTTCAAAAAAAGTCGCAGTGTGCTCACCCAACCTGTACTTCAGTCCCTGAAGTACACCGGAAACTTTTAAATTGCTTTCAGAGAGTAAAGTCTGATTAAGTGCTGTGACATCACCCTGGAATTAATGTCATTAATGTCCAATCCCAAATTAAATCTTTGGCAGTTTTGATTTTGTGTGTGCATGTTTTCTTCCAGCAGCTAATGACAAGGTTTGGAATAGCAGAAACGAGTCTCCATTTCTCAACCCCAGTCACATCCCAGATAAACAACCCACCCGTAAATAATTATTCTGCATTGGACCCAATTTTGCTACATCCATACCCAAATTCGGTATCTCTCGTATGCTATTACTGATAGTTATCTACGTACTGCTGGACTGAAAAAATTTTGCTCACTCAAAAATTTCCTGTATTCCATTTTTTTGGTGAAATTCAGCTGTTTCTTTCATATCTTCCCATTAAACACCTGTGCAATACAGTCACCCTCCATGGACCTGTCCATAACTTTTGTTGGCTTCTCATATTGACATATGTCATATCCAGCAATTTCTCATGTTATGTCCAGCAGTTTTCCTATTCAGTTTGCTAAATCGCAACTTAGTCAGCACCTGGGCAGCTGCCTGCTGCCCTAACACTTTTCTTGCAAGAACTGCACCAGCCAAAGTTCTGTCTTCTGAATCCCTGTTACCTCTGTCACTGTGCACAGGACTCAGTGAAACTCTCTTTGTTTGCATACGGCTGCCTACTTCTTTCTGCATGAAGTCCTGATACAGCAATGCTTTCTTTTTAAAAAAAAAGTTGGTAAGTAAACCATCCCCAGATAAGTGGTCACAGCACCAAGCCTAACAAAATTCAGGAAGTGTTTGGACAATACTCTTGGGCACATGGTGTGACTCTTGGGGTTGCCCTGTGCAGGGCCAGGAGTTGGACTTGATGATCCTTGTGGGTCTCTTCCAACTCGGCATATTCTGGGATTCTGTGATTCTATTCTGTTAAAAAAAAATGAAAAAACAAACAAATCTCACTTGCAATACTGATATCCCTACTGTATGGACAACTTGATTTAAAATCTAATAAAACAGAATGCCTTTCAGTTCTTCCATGTTGCACAGCATTTTTCAGTTATTTATTTGCAGTTCAGTTTACTGCGTTATTTTTGCCTTCAATCCTCATGTTGTAAGATGAGGAAAAGCAAGGGATTCAATTTGGTTTCATCATCATTTCAGTTTTCTGTAATTCATATGCCCAGGTTTACCTGAAATGGAGCAGTTTGCTGCACAAAGGCAACAGCTTTTTAATCCAACTCCATCTGCTTGTGCCTAAGATCACGTACATTTGCTGTTAAATTATGAGGCTGTTGCAGGAAAATGCAGGCCTTGTTATCAATAATGGATATGTTCCACTGTGCACTGACTCAGTGCTTGTCCCAAACTGCACTGAGCACTGACACCAGACTCCCTAACCCCAGCCTCGTGCCAAATGATATTTCTATCCCAGCTTTCTTGTCATTACTACTCTTGGTCCTTTCTTGTCCTTCCACCTACAAAACCTCCTCCAAAAATCAAGGTATAGCATAAATGGCTGAAAGCAAGTGGTGCTGCACAACTCACAGTGCAAACACCTCCCAGGAAAGGATGACATCATCCAGAAGCTGGAGCTGTCTCTGTTCTATGCTCTATCCATGGCCAGGACTGGTATGTGTAGACTAAAACTATGCCAGGCAACACACTAATGACTAAACAAGGGCAAATATTAGGTGTTTAGGTGTAGCTGTAGAGATTAGGGACTGAGAAATCATCCTTCACTTCGCTGTTATTTTCTTTGATAACATACCAGATTTGAACATAGCATATTCTCACAGTTCAGCCCAGATTGATGACTTTGTTCCTTTCTCTACAAAGTAGGTCTTTGATAGTAAGAGGCAGTAATATTAACAGAACACCCAGAGAAAAGTGAGTATATTGTTCCATGTCACCAGTAAAGATGTGGACAAAAGTGGGAACCAAAAATTATATAGTTTAGTAAATATATATTTTATCAGTGGTCATCACAGTAAAAAAAAGAGTAACTGGGGAGAAAACAGGGATAAATGGAGGGAAAAACAGGGAAAATGAGTGACTGCTTGTCAATTCTGTATACAAATGCTGAGGTAGGTAACAGCTTCCATCGCCTACCACAAACTATCAAAGAACATTTGATATTCTGCTCCAAGTAATTTTTTGTCAGCAGCTGACCAGTCACCGTGGAAATTTCTCAATTTTATGCCAAGCATTTCATCAGTTTAATATTACAGTATATTCTTTCTGAGCTTAAAGCATCAGCAAAATAAAGAATGCAAATAATGTTCCTGATCTAGGAACAGCAACAGCCAGATAGATCACTGTCTCTTTCCATTTAACTGAATACTTATGTGTTGAATTTTAAATATCATCTTCCTATTGCTTTTCAGTAAATTCATTTCTTTCTCTAACCCAAAATGTCCTGAGCTGTGACAGCACAATGTTGATGCTATAAGGATGGTCTTATTTCCAGCTGCAGATTATTCATTTAAGGATGGCCCAATCATGTTATGCAAACTTCAGGTGGACGAAGAAGTCACCGTTTTGTCAAGAGATAATAATGCTGACACTATTCTGTTTGCCAGCTGACCTCTGTTTGTCATTGTGTACCAGTTAAGACTTAAGCTGAAAGTATGTCCAGGATGACCTTGAAAAAACAACTCAGGTCCCCAACCTTGCACTGCACTAATACCAGCAATAAGATTTAGGTGAAATTGCAATTATTTTAACACTGCCTTGGTGTAATTGCAGAGAACAGGATATACAGATAATGTGATCTAGATTCTTTCCAATATCCCATCTCTTCTACCAATCTTATACCCTTGGAAATTTTCTGGAAACTTAAAACCAGGTCTTCAGGAAACATGAGCACTGACATGATCTGAAAGCCATTAGCAAGGACCTATTCAGGATGACGACTACCTGAGCTACTTGAGACACTTTCTCTCATTTCCATTTGTGTGTTCTTCCTCTGCCACTTGTATATTGCTTATTACAATACTAGTATTGAGATCAAAGTGACCATAACTTCTCCTGTCACTGTTTTTTCCCCCTTTAATTTCAAGCAATCAAAATAAAGCAGCAAGGCTCAGGAAATAAAACCACCACTGAAAAATTGTACCTACCCTGGAAGATTCTTTTCCACCTCTTATCTCCCTAGGAAACTGGAAGAAGGCAGCAAAGTTTACCAGGAGGGCACTGTCGGTGGAGACAGAGTCCATCAATGCAGTAATGGGAGCTGGGAGGAGAAGATGAGGGAGAGTATCTTGGCAGATGGTGTGGGCACAGTCCTCAACATCTGGCATAAGAAATGGGATCCACTGAATGGTGACTGAGCCAGGCTGAAATGCAAAGGTTGCAGTGCAGTGACTTGTAGCATGGGGAGGACATGTTTCCTTTGCAATTCAAAAGTGTCATTAAGGCATTACAAGCAACAATAACCATTGTACTATTTCTTAGGATTCTAAAAAGGATGAGGCAGGAAAACTCACTCATTTTTGGTTCCCCTGACAGAGAATTTTTAGGGCTATGGGCATCAAAAGGAATGGGAAGTTACTGAGTGAAGTCATGTCTGGCAAAGTAGAAGCATGCTGGTACATTGCAGGCTTGCAGGAGACTGTGAACTTCCCAAGGTAATAAGCCAGTGGTCAAGACCCTGCCACCTAGTTTTCACTCCAATGGTACCTGAGGTAGCTGCAAGAGAGAGCTAATTCCAAGAAGCCTACTGAAGCAATCACTTGTCTCCACTGGCAAGCATAACCTTGTCTTCCTACAGGAAGATGCAGTCACGTTCTCAGTTGATATAAATTGCCATGAATAGATGTTATTAAAGGAATTTGTATTAGCCATGATGTTGCTCCAGGGTTCCCATGCATTTCATTGTACAATCATACTCTTTTATGGTGCAGGTTGCAACTGAATCTGTGGCTCCTTCAAATCAACCCATAAAAAACAGCTCCCCTTTGTGGACTGTTACTTAGATGGGACTCTGGAATCTGAGGCAAAGCCAAGCGCTGGCTTTGGTAGAAGTTCCTGCCAGAATAGAGGTCAAAGCAACTGTGTTTCTATGTTGATAAAACCATTTTGAAATGTGTCAGTCTATGGATCTCAGGCGCAATAATAAATATGTGGTTTGAATAAATTTAAGAGATTGTTTCCATGGAACCTAATAAAATCTTCTACAAAACAAAACCCAGGTTAGTTGGAGGCAGGAAAATTCATTTTGGTCACATTTCCAAGAGATTAAGTTTAGCAGGACTAAAATTATTACACTGGAATCATTCAAATGGAATGTTTTGGCTTTGCAAAAAAGTTGCCTTATCTTTATTTGGCTTCACTGTTTTATCAGCTGTGTCCTGTTTTCTGCTTCATTGACAACTTTGTTCACACCTAATCAGATAATGTTAAATTCTGGATTGAAGGTTCATCAAACGTGTGCTGGGCATCATTAAGATTTCTCAGCATTCACGTGCCATCTTATAATTAGAAGAGATTTTACAATTTTGCTTTTCTTTGTAAAAAATCTCCCTCAGTATTGTCAGCTATGTACAACAGCTGACAAAGCACTTTTTGAAATTATAAAATTCAGGTCACTGAGTTTATTGCGTGTTCCACCAAAAAGATCCATGTCTAAAATGAGTAGAAGAGATTTCAAAAGGGCAGTCGATCACAACTGGAAAACAAAGATTTGATAGACACCACAAAAGTAGAATTTGGTCTGATCTTGCACATTGAGAGATCTATTAACTGGAAATACATCTTTCCAGATACTTGTCCCATAAAATGCATCCCCATGAAATATCACTGAATTGTACACACTTTAGTAATTTATTTAATTAGTCACATGGGAAGAAGTTTATTTCTAAAAATGAGTGCTTTCTTTTCCAGCTACACAAAGGAAACCATAAATGTTTATGTGTGGAAATTAGAAATCTAGTATTTCATTGAGGATATTCTTTAAATTTCACTACAGCTTTTACTATTGCAGATTTCTAGAGCTGCTTGATTCTCTCATACATCCTGCAGCATTTCCAAGTTTAGTGCCACCAGGAGTGCAAGACAGTGAAATATCATTACAAAGTCCATATTCAATATTTAGTGGTTTGAAGAAATTCAGAGCAAATGAAGCATATAATGATTTGATCTAAAACCTAACAAAATCAAAATCAATGTAAAAAACCCCCATAACTAGGGAGCCACTGGGTAGATGTTAGGATCTCACTCTGTTTTACCTGAGACAGATCTGATCAGAATTTCTCTCTTCCACACTCATATCTCATTGCCAGTAGTGTGCAAAGAAGATTGTTCTCCATTAACTTTCATTATCTTAACATAAAGCATATATCCCCATTTGGCCACTTAGGTTTTCTTCTATGTAGAAAGAGAGAAGGACATCCTACTCCAAAAGAGAAGCCTAAGACCTTTAAAAAGCCTTTCTGGACATATGTCCTTTTTTTGGTAAGCTCTTTAGACACCAAAATTTCCAAGAGCTATTTAGAGAAGAGGATTTCACCCAGGTCAGACCATTCCCTACAGCAAGGAAAACTGATTTTAGCTGTTCAGAAGAAAGAAAAATAGGAGGGAAAAAAAATCAAAATGTAAAAAACTTGGGTAGAAAAGAAAGAAAACGTGGCCTTATCCTTGAGAAGGAGAATCTCCCACAAAAAGACACATCTTAACAGCAAGTTCCAAGCATTGTGTGGTCAGCAGGGGCTGCTACATGAGCTCAGCTGCTCAGCTCTGGATGGAGCACCCCAGCAATGTGTGTCTGCCTCCTTTTACATGCAGAGCTGTGGGTTTCCTTGAGTAAATATACTTGAAACAGGTCTCATACAGTACATTCTGAAGTTGTTTCCCTTCCCATAGACTATTTCTAAAAGCACACAGATTCAGGTCTGATGTAATAAAACATAAACCTGGTTGCTACATAATTAACTGAAAATTTAATGAGCAATAAAAGTACAATTACGCTCTTGTAATGCATTAAGCTTTAACTCCTGCTTAATCCATTTAAAAGGGCTCTCTAGGTGTTCACTTGGCAAATAACAAAATAAGGCAAGTCAGAAATTACGCTTATTAAATGTAAATGTGTATCTTTAGCAATTGATATCTAACGTCATAGGACAAACCTGCCAAACTTAATTAAATGAATAAATGTGATTATGCACTTAATATCTCCTTAATTACAAGGCTAAATTATCTTTAACATGCCACACTGTCAGCTCAATAGTTGCCTGTTACCTCACCAAAACAGCAGCAGTGAGCACCAAGATCTCATCTGTGCTGGGTTTCTGCCGTAGCTGGAATTCTCTGCACTATGACACACAGTCTCAAATTTAAATTTTACATGAATGTACTACTTGCTTAACCAGCTACCAGTCCTGTTACGGTAGCACGCAAATTTTTATTGACATTTGATTATATAATGAGGGAGAAAATAAATAATAATTTCATTTCCATCCTGTAGACTCTGCCGTTAGGTCTACCAGCTCTTGGAATTATTTGTTACTGTACTGTATTTTCATATAGTGGGAGGATTACAGAAACTTTGACTGATGGATGATGAACAATTCTGCTCATCTCCATCTCCCGGTATCTTTGGGTGGTGTTACAAGAGTCTTTTCAATAGAAAAACATATTTCAGCTCTCAATCCTGCTCTTTAAGGCCACTGTGGCCTACAGGTCCCTTGATAGTCTCAAGCTACAGCTGGTTCACAGCAGTACTGTAGGACTGGCAAGCTCTCTCTCCATAATGCCAGAGATGTTACAGACAGTAAGGCCCCAGACAAATCTCATCCAGGGTCAAGTTATGAGCTGGGATGGGACACCATGCTCTAGAGACCATGGCTCATCAGGCAAGATCTTACAGAAAGGAACAGGGCTGAACAGATGCATAACAGTTTCTTACCCTGTTATGGAAAAGAAATATTGCAGGATAACATCTTTTACCATAGTAACATCAGAAACCAAGAGCAGACACATAAACCAAACTCAATTCATGTAAATCTTAGTTTACTACCTCTAAAACAAAGTAATACCAAAAGAAACACCTAATGTAGGGGCATCAGCTACAGCTCAGGAGAAGACTTCCCCTTTCATTAATAATTTTAAATATTTTATATTTCAGCGTTATGTTTCCCAAACACAAGCGTTATGTTTCCCAAGGTATAAATAACCTGTTACCTTCACAGGATTTTTAGAAAATCCATTGCCAGATAGCTAGAACTGGTTTCCCCCACTCCCACACTGTCCTGCCCCAATAAAACATACTTCAGGGGAATTTATCAGTGGTAGTCACTTCCTAAGCAACCAGATCCTTTATTTTAACTGTTATTGTACTTCTCCTTTCCAGCTATATCAGTGTCTTCTATCCAAATCAAATCCTCTAAACAAACTACTTCAATGAAGTTTTTCAATATTTCCAAATGGATGGTTTTAATAAATGTCATTCTTTTTTGTGCAAAATTGTGCAATTTTAGTTCTTTGATTTAAGACAAAAGAAATGTCAAAATATTTCAGTTTCTTCTGTAAAAGCAATTCCAAATTTTGACCAGCTCTATAAATTAGGATAGCCCTCAATTCAATTTTGAATGTAGAATAGGTAAAGGGCACTGAATATTTGAAGGGTATTTTGAAGGAAATCTCTGCAACATTTTACTCTCATCATCACTGTGACTTGTGGCACAATGAGGACAGCTCTGAACTTTTAAAACACATTCAGAAAAGCTGGTGTGCTTTTTTCTTAAAAAAAAAAGCCTCATCCAGTATATTTTACGAATGCTCGGTAACCACCAAAAGCCCTTCATGATCATATTTTATTATGACTACTGAAAATTAAATATTGTCATTTTCCCTGTTTTTCTGGGAATCTTTAGAAATTCTCTTCCTGCTAAGCAGGCTGTTTTATCTTACATTAAAGGCAAAAGAATCAAAACACAAAACAGAGAAGGTTGCCCATTTATTGAACTACAGTGCATCAGAGATTTGCTGAATAGTTAACAGAGGCCAAAAGCATTAGCAACAAATGCAGGCTCCTTTCAGGAGATTCTTTTTGAATTCCTTTTTTCATTAAAGAAAAAGGAAAGTTTCCAAAAGGTCTTGTGAGCACTATTATGCAGCAGCATTTAGGGATTCTGTTTTTAAACCAGAAATTCATACAGTGTACTTTTATAGAGCTAAAAGATGCATTTGGATTCTAAAAGATTTCTCATTAAGGAATAATCTATCAAGTCTGATCTCAATTTACACTCGGTATTTTATATTGCTTTAACAGTATATAAGGGACCTACCGGCAGAGGTAAACTACATTTGCATTTGTTTCAAGTGTTATAAATGTGAATGTTATATACGGATTTTTTAGAAATTTTGAAGTCAGGTTGTGTGATAATACTCCTGACATTGTATTCAAAACTCCCTGTGGAGACAGTGTGTTAGGTCAATGCATCCTTACTGTTATTTAGTTGCTACACCATTGAAATGAGATTTAGCCAGGTTGTAATTCAGGACAGAATTTGACTCCCAGAAGGGGACAATTAGTAAATTGAAACTAAATCCTGACCATTTAAATGATGTTCACATCTGAAAACTGCTTTAGACTGTGAAAGGTTTGGCTGGGGGATCCCATTATGTGTGAAGGAAAATATGTGACACCCAGTTTCTCTGCTATCTTTCCTCAGGTATTAAATACTTCCCATATTTAAATTCCTCTTCTGTTATTCTGTATAGTGCTGAGGTTCTTGTCATGCATTTTTGTTCTACCTTTGTGTGTTGACATGATGTGCTCTGCAAGGAAATATAAACTGACAGAAACTCTTCTATTTCACTTATGCCTCAGCTGAATTCCACTAGGTGGAAAAGCTGGCTAAGGATCAAAATCAGGTGCAGCCTTTTGGGTCTCTGCTAGGTTCCTCCTGAACCCTGGGATGAGGATGCCCAGCAAGGAAGGCTAAGGATAGCATCACAGGTGGTGCTGGGACCCCTTCACAAAGCACCTTCAGAGCTTTAGTATGTGCCTTGGAGCAAAAGGGATTCATAGGTTCTGATAAATCTACCCCAGCATATACCCTCAAACATCCCTTGCCCCAAGCACTTACAATCCCTCTGCTCTCTCTTGGCTCTCTCAATCATCTTCTGTCACACACAAATATGCACTCCCAAACTATTGTATGAAAAAGAAATAATATTTCATATTGAAAAGCACAGAATTTTTGAAGTGACCTGACTTTTGAGTTATGAAAAGGCTGTAGAGATATCTCTGTCCTATTTTCTACTCTCCTTCTCAGATTTAGGCATTATGATTTCTCTCTATTCAAAGCTGCAGAAAGGTCTTTGTGAACCCCAGAAAGTGGTTTGTGCTGCATTAGTTTTCCATGCCCTAGCCACAGGATCTCAGGATCCCTCAAATACTTTTAAAAGTTTTGTGGAATGTAGGTAAGAAAAGCAGATTTAAGGGGGCTTAAATTTGCTTTGTCTATGGAACAACTAATAAGACTTCCACAAGATGAAGCAAAGCTGATTCTTTCTAGTGTGCTAGCTATGAATATCATGATTTGGGAGTAGAAAGATGTTCAGGAGATGACTGGGGTCTCAGAAGGCAGGAATTTAATTCTGAACTCATCTGCAAGTGAATCAACCCAGTGCCTCAGTTTACCATTCAAAAAAATCAAAATGGTACATCTCTCCCCCAAATGACATTCTGAAGATAATTACACCAATGTTATGAAATGCTCACGTATAGCTTAATGAAAATCCTAGAATATAAACATATCCCCAAGTTACGGCCAAAACTAAACAAAAAAAAAAAATGTAATTAGGAAAAAATTAATCTACTTAGAAATTATCTGTGATTTCATTTTTTACACGTGGCCCATTTGTTCAAGACAGAGAAATCCACTATGGAAAGAGAAATATATCAGGTGAAATTTTAATCAAGCTGTCAGGTTTCATTCTAATTCTCAGGCAGTCTACATGGAGGAGAGAAAGGGAAAGGAAACATTAAAACTGATTCTCATAAAGAGATGGAGAGACAGAGAGCAACAAGCTGTGCTGATATATTAATTATCTATTTATAATATGTAATCTTTTCAACTTCTGTCATGTTAAAATCAACAAAGAATTTAGCTGAAGACAGCCATAAAATGAACTGATTACAGCCTGCGTACAGCAGCGATGAAAGAGCAAATACACACAGCTATGCAAATGTGAAATAGAACATGACAGAAAGCACAGCCACGGTGATAGCAGCAGGTAATTGCTGGGCTCTGCAGCTCTCCCGCCAAACCGCCCCTGTGATATTTCCTTTGTTCTGTAACTGGCACATTTTTGGCACATGGGAGGGAGTGGGAGGAAGCAAGCTGAGACTGAGCTCGTGAAAGCTGCTGCAAATGTGCAGAGTGCCAGAGCAATGGGAGGGCAGGGTGTCCAATACCATGTCCAATAACCTTATGCAGCCAAAGGTCAAAGGCTGACATTTGCCCTTCTAATTCCCCTAGAAATTCTCCGTGACGGCAACATGTTGAAGGCCTGATCCAGCCCACTGGAGTTAACAGCAAGATCCCTTACCCCCATGAAAACACTTGGGGTCAGGACCGAGTCCAAAAGGTAGCAAATAAGACAGAGCATTTAATGTATATATTTGCATGCATAGGAACTTAATGGTGCTTCTCATGGAACCAGAAACATGTCTGAGCTGTGAAGTGAAAAGTCAGATTTTGTGGACTTTTATCCAGGAGCTGTGCTATTAATCACGGTCACAGTCACGTCATGATGAATGCAGAGGGAAGCACATCTCTAGCTACCTTCCCTCTCTTCTACTGTTACATGCCAGAATTAAGAATTGCCACTGCACTTCAGTAAGACACTTATCTGATGTTTACTAATCTGGGATTCATTTTTGTAAGCGTTTGGGTAGTTTTGTGAAGGCTTATATTTGGTGATCCAGATAGACATAATTCCAGATGGCATTGAATATATCCTACACAGATACAGGCTAAACTAGCATGGTCTCAGAACCAATGTGATGCAAGCAACAGATTTTCTGTACTGGAGCTGGGTGAGGCAGACTGGGCAAACTGGACTTGTCTGCTGCAATATCCATCTGTGCAGAACTCCACACGAACTCTACTCCCATCTTCCAAAGCCACTTTGGCAGTTGCACATCAGCAGTTTCATGAAACCCCACAGTAGACCTAGGGTAGTGGTGCAAGTAACTTTGGAAAACAAAGTGCCTGAATCCACAAGATAAGCTTTGAAAGTATCACCCTCCTCTCTGTTCTGTGCTCTTTCTCAAGCACTACAACTAGATTTCTAACAGCATTTTACTACTGTTTAACTCAACAAAAGTTAGAAACTGGCCTTCCTGTGCAAGACTGGGGTCTTGTCAGTGAGGTATTCCCTTCCTTCACCAGTCCCTCTTACCTGCTTCATGCCTTGGGTCCAGATCTTGGCCCAGGTCCACATTCCCCATTTGTCACGCAGCTCTCTTCCAAAGAGACAGTCCTTCAGGGTGACTTTGCTGCAGGTATGAGTGACTACCAAACATGACAATATGGGCTGGAGCTCAGGAAAGAGCCCAGACGAGTCAATCTCTGTCATTTCTAAAGGGAAAACATTTAAAGTTCTGCCGTTCAAAGAATATGTGGAGTTGCAACACACCACTGCTTGCACCAGACCAGCTTCTGCCTCTGATTAGTCACCAGATCTCCTCACCTTTCTCTCTTCAGTATTAAGCAACTACACAACATGGGAATTGATGAGAGTATAATGAAATACTGGTTTGATACCACAACACAGTAAATCCCTAACTTAGTCCTATGTAATTAAATTTGTTGCTGCGACAGTAACCTCATTGTGTAGAGCTAGACCCAGCATAAATTAACAGTGATTTGCAACTTGGATAAGTAAACATTATATGTGTGTCAGGGCCTCTTAGAAAGACTTAGGCTGGAAAAGGCCTCTAAGATCATCAAGTGCAACCATTAACCCAGCACTGCCATATCTACTACTAAAACATGTCTCTAAGTGCCATGTCTACAGACCTTCTAAATACCTCCAGGGATGGTGACTTCACCATTCCCCTGGGCAGCCTGTTCTAGTTGTTACTTGGGAAAAGGTAGTGACCCCCACCTGGCCACAACCTCCTTTCCTCCAGACTGAACAATGCTAGCACCATCAGCTGTTCCTTTTAACACTTGTGCTTGATACCATTCCTCAGCTTCCTTCTCTGGACAAGCTCCAGCAACTCAATGTCTTTCTTGAAGTGAGGGGCCCAAAACTGAACATAGGACTAGAGGTACAGCCTCACCAGTGTCAGGTACAGAAAGAAGATCAGGTTGCAAACCATAAGGTCATGTCTGTATTCATAACTACTCCAAGTTCATTGTTCTTCAGTGCTTGAGTCTTGATTTATTTGTTGTGAGGTGCTTATTATACAAAGTATGTATGAGGCTGTTCCACACTTTGTTCAGCATTCATATTTTGTTGTGTATTTTTTAAGAATTCAGGTTTTGCTCAAGGATTGCTTATCTTTTGCCTATTGTATTTTCCAGTGACTCCAGTGTAGCCAGACACTCCTGCACATGCTAAGACTTTAGAATATCAGCTAACCCACTGCAGTCAATGGGATCAGCCTCATGCCCAAAGCTGAGGTTCACTCAAAGAAATTAGTCACAGATAGTGACTAATGTCACTACACTGACTGTGTAGCCAAAAGAATGAGATTAACTTCAGTATAACTCATTCTTCCTCCAACATAAAGTTGAGCATGCACCCCACAGTTTGGTAGATGGGAAATTTTAGAGGTTTGTTCAGTAGGGGGAGGTTATTCATTTCTGGGATGAATGGAACTCCTTAAGGTTTGGGGAACTATATGTCCAAACTGAAAGGATAAATTACTAAATTTTTGATATTCAAAAATTCCTGGTATTTTTTTTTAAACGGTTTTTTAGGTAGGGGAAAAAAATTCTATAGGACATGGTTAGAGGTTCTGTTCCTTTGGAACATCCTAAATAAAAGCAAGAGTTGTGTGTTTCTGCTGTACCCAATATGACAAAGTCTGATATCAAACCCAGGCTTTGATTTCAGTGGGACAAAATAAGAAGAAAATAGCCTTTGGCAGAGCAATCATATCTATAATTTAAATATTACTGAGAGAAACACAAGGCACAGAATTTCATGTCTCCTAAAGAAAGGATGTGAGCTGAGGTTTTGCATATCCCATGTAGATGTAGTAATCCCTGCCTTACAGACAAATGATGGGTCATCAGGAACTGGTTTTAGATGATATTTCTTAATTTATTTTTTTAGTATACTTTACTTAAACTGATACATTTTTTAATTTTTTTATGAGTAAACACTGTCAGAAAAGAAAGTCCTAATATTCTGAACAAATTTTAGTGAGATCTAAGAGTTCTGAATCTTAAGAATCCATATAGTTATCTTTTTGCAAATATTGAAAGCACCACAATGTATTGTCTGCATTTTCTAGTATGTAAATATGTGCGTATCCCCTCATTTGTTTCTTTTGTTTCTTTTTTTTAGATAAATTCCAATATCCACACGGACAGTGGAAAGACAGCCCAAGGAATTCCATGTTCCTTTGCCATAGCCAGAAAGAAAACAATTCCTGGTTTCCCCTATTTCAGGAAATAAATATCTCTTTCCCAAAACCATAATTTCTTTTCCACCCAAAAAGTATGTTTACCCACCATTTCTACTCTAGACAGATGGAAACAGGACTCATGTTCCTGCCAGAGCCATCTGCTAAAGGGCTACACTTGGGGTGCAGAGAGATTATTACATCAACTCAGTGGACAACCTCTAATTACCTCACTTTATTTCAGATGGAAAATTTTATGTCACAGTCCTGTCTCCCTATTAGTCTACTGCAAATAACCTTTTGTTACACAAATGTCAGATTAAGCTAATGTGAAAGAAACTGATCAATACTTTCTGCTTAACTAGTTTTGGTTCAAAGTCGGTTCTCCCGAACCTTCTCAGACATCACAAGTCACTGTCACCAGTACCTGCTGAGAACAGCCTTTTACCAAATCTGACTGATCTGACCATTTAATTTTAAACCTGCAAGTTAGCTCCCAGCACACAGAGAGCTACCAGTATGACATGAGAGCTAATCTTGCTTTAACAGATGTCCACTGATGGTGCTACCCAGAGAAGGGAAACTGGAATATATCACAATCACCACAGACTGTCAGTGTGGCTCTGAATGTCTGGGGCCAAGGTTGCCGAAGGACTCTCATGTTCAGCCTGTGTCCCAACACACATACCTGTCCTTCACACGCTGCTGTTTAACTTTCTTCCCCAGGGGAGGATTTTTCCTGTGCATGGCTTGCAGACGCTTTTCCCTTTCTAAACTCCTTCCATGTTTGGGGTTTTGTTTTTTCTCAGTATTGACATTTCCATGCTTTCAGGGTTGGTAATACAAGATTTGCAATGTGGGATCAGATGAATTGCCGGTCTTATCAGCACCCTGTCTCCTGAAGGAATGAGGTGCACTGGGCAGAAACTCAATAATCTCAGAGAAGAAGGGCTGTGTGTTTTGTTCTTTGAGGTGAAAAGTAGGGGAGCAGCAAACCTTCTCTCCTGTTGATAGTGATTGACAAACTTGGTTCATGTGGATCATATTGATTTTTATCTTATGTAAGGTTTTGTTTTTATACAAACATATATTGTTTCTGTGGGTTTTTTTGTTTATTTGGGGTTTTGGTATTTGGGGGTTTGTTTGTTTTTGTTTTTTAATTTGACTTTAATAAAATAAAACACAGAGAAGGGGCAAACAGACACGTCCTTGAAGATCTGAAAGCTATTTAATTTGGCTGACTTTACATGTTAACAAGGCTCGGCTGTGAAGGCAATATCAAATAAACAGAAAGCAGTAACATCTTGAATCACTATCTAGTGGGCAAGTGTTTGGACCAAGGTGAACCAGCATCTACCACACAAGCTCTGAATTCATCAATTTCTGCATCCTGATATGAGCATCTGAATCTCAAAAGCTTTCCCCAGCTGTTAGAGCTCCTTGATTTTCATATTTGTTTAAAAACTACTTCTATGTAGAGGCTTTCTGCTTCTCATTTTGTTATAAAAAATGAACATAAGTATAGACCTTCAAGGAATGAGTAAACTGTTATTAGATATAAGTGGAAAACAAATAAGTTGTAATAACTGCTTATAGACAGCAGATTGCCTAAGTATGAAATGAGAAATGAAATGAAAGATAACAAGACTATTTGATTGCAAGTGACTTGAAAAATGACATCTGAAGAAAAGGAACCTTCATCAACCTACACGATAACCAAATCACACCTTCATTCCTTCAGCTTCAAGTGCTTATCAACCTATAAAATCACCATGGGAAAGATATAGATTGCAAAATTACCATAGAACTTCACAATATTGTTGACCATTTTTCCTAAATTAGGGAATTATAATTTTATGGGATTCCAGTATATATGACTTTCACTTCTGTTAAAAAAATTAGGGTCATAGTTTGTGTGGTGGTTTGACCTGGGCTGGATGCCAGGTGTCCACCAAAGTGGCTCTATCACTCCCCTCCTCAACTTGACAGTGCAGAGGAATTATAACAAAAGCTCATGAACTGAGATAAGGATGGAGAGAGATGGCTCACTGATTACCATCATGGGCAAAACCACACTCGGCTTGGAGAAAAGAATTGAATTTATTACCAATGAAAATCAGAGTAGGATAATGAGAAGCAAAACAAATTGTAAAAACATCTTCCCCCCACTGTTCTCACCTTCCCAGCAGCTCAGGGAGACAAGAATAGGGGTTACAGTCAGTTCATCACATGTTCCTTCCGGAACTGTTTCCTTCCCTTGCTCCAACGTGGGGTCCCTCCTACAGGGTGCAGTCCCCCGTGAATTTCTCCAGTGTGAGTCCTTCAGACAGGCTACAGTTCTTCGTGATCTGCTCCAGCATGGGTGTCTTCCATGGGCTGCAGTCTTTCAAGAACAGGCTGCTCCAGAGTCGGTCCCCCATGGGGTCACAAGTCCTATCAGTAAAACTGCTCCAGTGGGTGCTGCTCTCTCCATGGGTCCCTGCCAGGACCCTGCTCCAGCACAGGCCTCCCATGGGGTTACAAACTACTTTTGGGCATCCACCTGCTCCAGCATGAGGCTCCTCCACGGGCTGCAGGTTGATCCCTGATCCACTGTGAACCTCCATGGGCTGCAGCACCGTGGGCTGGAGGGGAATCTCAGCTCTGGCACCTGGAGCACCCTCTACTTCTGCACTGATCTTGTGGTCTTGTTTCTCTCACACATTTTATCTACTCTCTTCTCTGGCCATAGTTACTTCTGCACCAAAACCTTTTATTTCCCCTTCTTATGTATGTTATCACAGAGGCATTACCACCATTTCTGATTGGCTCAGCCTTGTTCAGTGGTGGATCCATCTTGCAGCAAACTGGTTTTGGCTCTGTTGGACCTGGGGGAAGCTTCCAGCAGCTTCTCACAGATGACATTCCTGTAGCCCCTCCACTTATCAGAACCTTGCCACACAAAATCAACACAGGTTGAAATTTAGAGAAAAAGAACTTATGTTCTGACACAAAACTCAGGAAAAAAATCTGCTTTAAGTAGTCATAAACCTCACTGTGTTACCTGAATAATACAGTCTTCATAAAGAAGAGAGGGTGCACCTTGTGCTTAAATTTGCCTTGATGTAAGTATGTTGAGAGACGGTGTATAATCCCGTTTTTATACAAGACTGGCTAAAGAACCCATGCAGGAAGAGGGAGATGAACATTTCAAACTCTTCCATATCATCTCTTTACAAGAAAGATGCCAATAGCACCAGACTAGTCATGGGCAAGGATATGATTTCTCCAATTCAAGCAGAAGAGCAGGGACAGTGTCAAGTCTGCAAGTTGGGGAAAAAGAAAAGAGGAAGGCAAGAAATAACCTTATTTTGTACTGTTGTGTTCAGGAAAAGAGAATTAAAAAAAAACAAACAAGCAGGTTTCCTCATTTGTGTTTCAGTTTCCCTTTCCCAGCTGAGCATCTCAACCTTGAGCAGAATTTTTCTTTGTTCTCAAAGCCAGGAAAAGCTTTCCAAGATAAAAGCAAGCAATCGTCGGGATTGGCACCATGCTCCAAGTCATGAACACATGAGGATGATCTGGAAAGTACTACAGTCAGCCCATGCCCTGCAAGTCTGCTCAGGTGGGTCTCCCGTAGCTCCCCGTGCCCCTTGAGCGAAAGTCCTGAGCGACTGTCACACAGTGCCCTCACTTCAGCTGTGAGAGAGTGAGACAACCCAGATCTGAACACACCCTGCAGGCACCTTTCCTCTTCGTTTTGTTATTCCTCATACTTTTAAGCGTATATCATTAAGCAGTGAGCCTCCAGAGAGCTGTAGTTAGTTTCTATTTTTTTTCCTTTAAATCAAATTATCTCCTAACTGCTATATCATGAAATTACACGGCACCACAAAATAGAGAGCTAGTTTGTGGGATAAATATTTTTAAGAAAGAAAAATGACTAAGGGAGAAGTAGAGCTGCAGTCATTTCCAGTCTACCTAATGATGGTGTTGTGCTTTCCCAAGGGCCCTTGTCACCTGTTCTAATTCACTACCTCTGACACTTTGTGTGCAACCACAAACAGCTAAAATCAATGGGAAATGGAAATGTCCTGACAAGGCCAAATTGAGCCCACCTAGGCTGTCAATGATTTCTTTGCCCTTATTAATGCTGTGAGAATGTTCCTGGGTGTACAATGGTAAATCAAAGGAAAGCAGGGCAATATAGAGTAATGCAATGTGCCTGGTCTGCAATGCAGAGCCCTGGAGCTAGACATCCTGAAATACCTCAGGAAGGAAGGACCTGAGAATGGGATCAAAACTAGCTGGCAGGTTGACTGCAGAGACATCTTGCAAGTCAATATGTGAACACTGAAGGCAAGGGTGCGTACCTTACACCCTGCTTGTAAATAGCCACTTAACTTCCCTCTTTGTGCCCTACTCCAAATATTCACTTAAAGCTACTTTAACTTTTCATTGTAGTCTTTTAATGTGTTGACATGCATGTAGGGTTTTTATGAGGTTTCACAGCAGAAACAAGTATCCATCACTTTTTATTTGAGACAGGTTAAGTCTCAAGCCCTGTGAAATTTAGTCATTTAGGAAAGTAGACCTTGGGTCTCCTCTTTATTGTGCCACATGGCATCTCCATATTCATATTTTGGAAAATTTAAAACTTACTAATTTGCCTTTCAGATTTTTCCTAATTAAAAATTAATATGTTTTAAAAATCAGCTCTTTTACACTTCTCTAATTAAATTTCCACAGGATATTTTTTGGTGGGAGAATTCAATTAGGTTTTAATTTTAGTAATCAAAAAAGCACTGGTGCTTTGAGTATTTGATTTTTAATTTAAAAATTTGACATGGCATTCCAATTAAAATGTTCAACAGTTGCATTGTAGCATAAAAAGTCTATTACATCTGGTAATCAGGAGGATCCAATGACCATAAAAAATGCAAACAGTATTTCGAGAACCCTCAGGTAATAACCATATTTAGCAAAGACTAAACACTTCAATTACAGCTGCCTATAGCAGCTCTGATCACTCAGAACCCATGGCAGCAAGTCGAAGCAACTCTTTACCTATCTCACCGTTTGAAAACATCATGTGAACTCAGGTTGCAGCAATATAACCAAGCCTGCCAGAGGTAGTAGCAAAAAAGAAGTGTTGACTCTGCTCCCCATTGATGCAAGTTCCATTCTCCTGTCTTTTAAGCTAATTCACACAGTATCTTCTTCATAAACAATAGAGGTTGCAGCTTGAAGATCTGATGTATTACTGTCTTCATTTTCTTATCTTCTTTCGCTGCTTGCCTACAGATTTGACTCAGAAAAGAAGTAAATATCTCAGAAAGGTCCTGAACATCCGTTTTCGGAGAAGACAACACTGCTTCTATTTCAGAGAATCGAGCATCCTCCCCCATGTCCCATTCTAATAAGGCAGCACTTTTTCAGAATTAAAATACCTACACTTAATTTAATGCCATTTATGTCCCCCTGTCAAGAAGTACAAAACCTTTCATACAATTGAAAAGCAGGAGCCTGAATCTGCCAAATCCACATAACAAAGAAGGCAAACATATCATGTATAGTCAAAGTGAATTAGGAATACAAAAAAATTGTTTCAGTTTTCAGCATCTATATAAAAGATAGACCAACAGCTTACCAGTGTCCAGCATAGGCTGGGCTTGTAACAATTGTATACAAAGCAGCCCTAAGACTATTTTGGTCCCTAAGGGCTTAGTCATTGTCATAATGGGTCACAACTGGCTCCATCTAGTCTACTGACCTGCTTCTGACAATGACAAATGCCACTGAAAGAATCCAATATTTTCATTGCTCCCAACAAATCGTATGACATTTTAGAAGAATTGTATCTGTCTGTCTTGGCTTTTATATGTCCTCCATTGCTAAATAACATAATACTCCTGTGTTAAGTTTTTTCCATTTTCCTTTAAATGTCAACTTCACCATGTACTGTTCATCAATCATATGATCATTACACATTATTTTTGGAACTCCTTTGCTACACGTGGCATGCCATGATACAGAGAGCAAGGCACGAGGTCAGGTGCACCTACATGCTTGAACATGTGCTATGTTGCAGTGGGGAAAAAACATGGGAAAAAAAATAGGAAAAAACTTGTCAAGATGATCCTTTTTTTTTTTTTTTTGTATAAAGACTGGTATCATGCACCGAGACAAAAACTGTGCTTCAAACTATGTCAACAGCTGAATTCAGAATCCAACCTTGTACCAGACTGGGATAATGTTTGAGTGATATCTGCTCTGGATGTGCATGACTTTGCTGAAGACACTGGAGAGGCAGACAAGAAAAGGAGTTAGACTGGGTCATTAGTGGTTAATAGAGGAAATTCAAAAGACAAAAAAATTAACTAGAGAAGAATTAAGATGAAAATAATAGAAAAATGATCACAGAGCTCAGTGGGACATCTTGTTTGCAGTTCTCTTCCAAAGGATAAACACCACAGGGGCATACCTGGGGGAAATGAAGAGAAGCAACAATAGAAAGAAGGTAAATTTTACATTTGTCAGATATCAAAACTATTTGAAACAAAGAGGGGAAAGGGCTTCAGGAAAGCAAATAGACCCAAGGAGCGATAAGGTATGAGACAAGTCGGATAGCAAAACAGAATAAATGGAATTTTAATTAAAATAAATATGACAGGGATCTAAACAGGCCCTGATGAAGTAGTCAGTCCTTGCATTGAATAGGTTCAATGCTTAACCGAGAGTGTTCAAAGGCTGGGATAGTAACTGGAGCCAGTACAGTTACACCAGTGTAGAGTAATTTATAGGGAATGAGCATCCTTGCCCCTTTGCAGTACAATGTGCTGTTGCTCAGTAGGAATGGGAAGATAAGACAAACTGCAAAGTCAATGTGTGATGAGAGCACAGGAACCCCCCAGCCTTAGCCCAGGTCTCTGCAGCCCAGGTGACTCAGAGCACACATTTCAGCACACACTAGGCACCGTAACTACAGGACAACACCAGTGAGCACATCCGGGTGTAGATCCACCAGGGATACCAATGGGGATACTTGGGAATTAGAGCTGAAAGGAAATATGTGGGTCCAAAGCCTGCCTAGAGCGATGTACACCTTGGTGTCACCCCACCACTTGAACAGCCACTTTGTACCCTATTGCCTGTTTGTGCTTATTAAAATGACGTGTCTGATGGCAGCTGTTACAGGGGTGAAAGGTTAAAGCCCACCCAGCCCCTGCTCTTGTCACCTGAGAAAGCCAGACCAAAATTAACACTCTGTGTTATGTTGGAGGAGCAGCTCCACTCCTCTGTGATCACACAGTCTCTATAGCAGACAGAGAAAAAGAGCAGCTGGTGTTTTAAGGAACGAATATGAAAGGGGATAAGCTTAGAAGTCTAACTCAAAATTTAATAACAAACAAGAAAAAAGCCACCAAGAAGATTAAACAAAAGTTGAAAACAGGTTTAAAAATAAAGGAGCAAGCAAAGGAGTCATTTACAAACCAAATGAAGAGGGGAATAGATAAGATAAACTGTGAATATTAATGAGCAATCAGAAGAAGGGGGGGAAAAAAGAAGTTAAAATAGGTCTATTTTACCACCGGCAAAATAATGTACAATTTTTCAATCTCCCCAGTTAAATTATAGAATAAAAAGGAACCTTAATAAAATATCAGTGTGTAAATCTCTCTCCAAACCACCCACATGCTGACTGCTGCTGGAGATTAATAGGTACAATAACAGGTAGAAGGCAAAATGCCACTGCCACAAATGCAGTCAGATTGATTGTTCTTCTGTGGACAGTAGAGAGGATATTTTAATAAACATAAAACAGGAAAATTAGTGGAGCTGAGATGACCAGCAGAACAATTTTAGAGAAGGTGAGATTATAGTGTGCACTAGTAGAACCCTGAGGAACCGGATGTGTAGTAAAGATGCTAAATACGCTTGCTGAAGTGTTTTGATATTTCCAGTCAGGAAGATCTCAGTTTGCTGATGGTACTGAAGGGTGGTTGCTGCATTCAGGGTCCACCCTAAAAAGTCACACTTTCCTACATAATTGTGGGAGGGAGACTCTAAGAGAAAATGGGACCAGAAAAATTTTTGCCCCTTTCATAATTTTATTTGGGTTGGGTTACATTATTTAACTCCCAAGAGTTGTTCCTGTTGTAAACAATGGTTTCTCATTTGTTGTGGGGCTGGAGCAAACCTTCAGTTTCACATCTAAACTGCTCATGAGATATTCTGCATTTCTGCTTGTTATATCCTCAGGGCACTGTATACACTAATAAGATACAGCAAGAGAAGAACCTGTGTGGAAAGGCTTTGGTGTCTTGTGCTGAGACTCCATGTACAATCTGATATTTTAATGGTGTTATTAGTCATTATAAAGTGAGGAAAAAAATAATTTCTACTAGAATGAATATCTAGCTTCCTGAAAGAGGTTGCACAATCCAAGTTTTCTCCTGGCTCACTCAGTCCTATCAGTGCCATGCTGCTGTAATTTGTCTCACTGGGCAGTCTACTTATTCCTCTGTGTGGGAAAGCAGGTCTCCCCTTCCTCTGCTGGAAGATCAGTATTCTGGAAATAAAAAGTGTTGACAAAGACTGCCAGCATCTTAAGTTTGAAGATCCTCCTGGTGCAAAAAAACCCCACAGGCTTTCTCATTGACATCATATCCTTGTCTATTGCCCTGCAACCTAGCAGAGACCAGTGCAAAGCTTTGAACTTCAGTCTTCCTCTCTCAAACACAAGTTCTGCAGTCTGAACTGAACAAGAGATGACACTGGCTCTGCTTTTTTTCTCTTGTTGCTTTCCAAAGATAATCCTCATGAAAGGTCACAGGCAAATGTTTAGGAAAAAATACTGCCTAGATCTGCAATGGAATTCTCCCAGTGTCTGGGAGCCAAGGTCTGGCCTTGGTGAGCTCTGAGGTCCCCCCTGTTCTGCACAGCCATGAGACTTACCAGCAGAGCAAGGGTGTCCCTGTACTCCCACTGAGAGGTTTAGTCATCCTTTTTTCCTCTGGGATCCTTTTAGTTAACATCAGAACCAGGATAATAAGAACTCATGAAGACATCATCCAGAGCCTGGAAGTTCACATGCTCAGATGAATTCCCCCTAAATATTGAGGAGCATCCTTTATTAATTTCTTTTAGACCGAGCAATACAAGATAAGTAATACAGAAATTAATCCTGCAGAGGATAAGAGAGCAATCACTGTATATTGCATAGTGAAAAAGAAATATTTTCATTCTTTTTATCATCCTGAAATTGTCTTGTGAAGACTCCAGCTCCAGTGAGAGACTGTCTTCTTGCTCAAGGGAATTTCAAATTAGCAGTCAGTTAAACTATAAGAGCTGTTTCTCCTGGGAATAAACATTTGTTTTGTTTATCTCCAGCCAGCAGCTAATAGCACAATAATGATCCAATCCCCAGATCCCTTTGGCTGAAAACTGATACCTTAATCTCTGCATTGCAAGTCTTATCAGCCTTTGCTCCTATGCAGTTTGAACATTTCCTTTATACCCTCCATGCTCCCTGCAATGAAAGACTGTCACAGATTCTGGTTATCTTTGCCGTGAGTTACCTTTCCCTGACCTCACTCACTTCTTTCTCACAAATATCACCCTTGAACTCTTTTCTTCTGGTCCCTGTATGACTATTACTGAAACCCAGTGTTATTGTCTTAATTTTGCTTAACATTCTCTGTTGTTCACTATCCCAGTGGAATGGCATTATGTTTGATTCAATGATCAAGACAAACCAGTCCTGTTGTTACCCTGTCTTTACCCAACAGCAATCAATGGAAACGTGTAAAGCAAGCACAAATTGAACATTTCTTTTAAATCTCAAACCATGTTGAACTTCTCCATGCTATCAATCAGATCCAATAGTATCTCAGTGAAAGAGAAAATTAATATTCCCGAGGGTGGCCTTCTGGCATCCCTAGGTGGTACCATTTCTTCAGATTAGTAGTCCAGACATATTGGGTAGGGACCCAACATGTTCTACTCACATTTAGGGAATCCTTAAGAGAACAGAATAAAAACTGAGCTTCCTTCCAAGGTTTATTTATCCAACATATCAAAGAATAGAACTCTGTGAAACAGTGAAAGCTCAGGCACAGTTCAAGGAAAGCCACTACTAAAAATGAATACACCTATCAGAAAATATCCTCCATTCATCCCTCTACACAGACCAAACTACTTATTTATCCTACACAGCCTTAACACTGCCCTTCTACTACATATATGTATATATTCTATACACACCCTCAGATGTTGCAGCTGTTTGATCTGGTAATTTGATATACAAGGGAAAAATATCATAGGATAGAATAATAACATAATCCTGCTTTCCTCAGGATAACTCACCAGTTTGATTGTTTCACAGACACTCCACTAATTTGACCATGAAATTAGAGTTGGTTTTGTTAAATAAACAAAGGGTAATAATTTTTTACTTCATATCATATAGTTCTACTTTGCAATATATGCTTCTGTATCCATGGTCATTCGGAAGCTGTAGTGCATAGCAAATACCAGTGATTTTTATGAATAACAAGGATTTTCTTCTCTATTTAAGCTTTATTTTTTTCTCAGTGGTTTAGATTTTCCCGGTATCCATATCTTGGTAATAAAATTACAGACAGACAGGAGATGTGGCCACATTTATCCCACAGTATGCCATCCTCCCATTTATGCCATATGCACCCTAAAAACTAAAGTCCATTGGAGCCTAATTTTGTCTAAAATAAAACAGAATGAGAAGAGGCCTCTAATGGAAGCACAAAGCTTCACAGAGACCATAAATGAGTCACACACCAGACAGTGACATTGCCCAGGAATGCAGATAACTGCACGATAAAAGGTTGCAGTGCATTCCTCATTGTTTTACCTCAAAAGGAAATGTACTCAGAAATAAGAGTCAAGAGCACAGAGACTGGCAATCTCATGCAAAAATAATGTCAGATTTCCTTAAAATGCAAACCGAGCCTCAGCATACCTGACCAGGTAAAAGCCATTTCTAGTCACAGTTTACCATTGTTATGATAGTCACAAAAAATGCAAGGGGAGAACATCACAACTATTTTTTTTCCTTTTTTTTTAGTGTGGAAAATTAGATCTACCACATTCTCTTTAAGTCTAATTGGTTGCACGTCATTTCACCTGAGGAGAGGCAGCTCTATGGGAGCTTATGGAGTTTACCAATGTTGTTTGGCATTTTTAGGATTATTTATTTCTGCTTTTTGGAGAGAAAAAATATCAAAGTGTGCTGCTAGAAGCCATTTTGGTCAAAATCCTTTGTAAAATACAGGAAAACCAGGAATAGTTTGAGAATTTTAACATTCCCAGCTCTCTCTTTCTTACCCTCTTTGTTTTTCCCTCTCTTATTTGCAACCCTTATTGCTGATTTGAGCCCAGGAGCCCAGCGAAGCACCCTGACTAGAAACCAACACTGAATAAAAGTGAATCTGACTGTCTATTTCAACAGCCCAGCCTGAGAGAATTGCAAAGAATATAGAGGAGCCCAGCTATAAATCAGTTGTTTAAAATTCTTTCTCTTTTAGCAACTGCAAGTGTTACCCAGCAGTGACACGGATGAGAGTTTTCTTTTTAATAGCACTACGTTCTCATAGCAATTTGGCAGATTCTGAGTTGATCCTCGGGTGGCTCCTTTGCCAAGCTCCGTAGCTCTCTGCCATTCACACCTGTGGAACTGGTGTAAAGTGCCACCAGCTTCGATTTCAAGTAGGGAGCAATCCAAACTGGCTCACACACTGGAGAAGAGGATGTAATGAAGACTTGCCTTGCATTTGTATTTTAGCCAGCTCAAGATGCTTGGCCTAGGTGGACTTGCTCAGACCTGTAATGGGATTAAGCTCCTATTTACACTGCACACATATTGAGCCTGTGGATATCTGAACTAGCTCCAAACAAGATACCCGAGGAATCAGGGTCAGGCTGAGAGCCTCTGATGGATGGCCACCAGCTCAGCCTGGCAGCTCACAGCTCTACCCTGCACTGTGGGGATGCCCGGGGACCCTGCTCCCCACAGAGAGATGGCTTGTCATCTGCACAGCTCTGCCTGGGACAGAACAGCTTAAACAGGGCTGGCCTTGAGTCAGGCAGTGGGTCAGTGCAAAAGCCAAACAGCAGATTTCCTGCCTTATCCACATGCCTTCCCTCTCATGGACCACATACAACCCCACTGCTGAAGGCATTTTTGCTGAAGTGCTTTGCACCATCCAAATAAGCCCAGCCTGACATGTGTTCGGTGGGGGTGTGGGCAGGGAGAGAGACTTGGGAGGGAAACAGTGGGTGGTGGAGGAAATGGAAAAACAAGGCAACAGTGGGAGGATTTGGGGGCATAAACATGCCCCAGGGCCAGCTGGGCATGGTGCAAGGTGTGGTGGATCCCTGAGGGGTCACAGGAGTCACTCTGCTTTGCCTGACATGCTTGTCCTGGCACTCACCGGGACAACACAGATTTGATCAGGGGGATGCTGTGCTGGCAGAGGAACAAGGGTCAGATCCTGCTCCACTGCCCTTCCGTGGAGTACAGTACTGATCTAACAGTTGCATGTTGTTTCTCACTTCTTGGTGATTGAGAAATTAAAATGGGATCTACCACATGCATTGCAAAATGCTCAGATAGGAAAACTGTGCTGGTTTTCTCTGGGGTAGAGTTAATTTTCTTCACAGTGGCTAGTATGGGGTTATGTTTTACATTTGTGCTGAACACCGTGACAATAGTCGTTTTTGTTATTGCTGAGCAGAGCTTACACAGAGCTAAGGCCTTTTCTACTTTTTGTACTGCCACACTGATGGGGACACAGAGGGTGCATGATAAGTTGGGAGGAGATACAGCCCAGCCAGGTGACTCAAACTGACCAAAGGAATATTCCAGACAATATGATGTCATGCTCAGTATATAAAGGCAGAGGGGGGGAAGAAGGAGGAAGGAGGGACATTTGGATTGATGACATCTTTCTTCCCAAGTAACTATTACACAGGATGGGGCCCTGCTCTACTGAGATGGCTGAACACCTATCTGCCCATGGAAGCAGTGAATTAATTCTTTGTTTTACTTCGCTTGTGTGGGCAGCTTTTGCTTTCCCTATTAAACTATCTTTAAATCAACCCATGAGTTTTCCACCTTTCACTTTCCAATTCTCTCCCTGATCCTGCTGATAGAGGAGTGACAGAGCAAATGTGTGGGGCTTGGCAGAAGGCTGGGGTTAAACCACGACAAAAGCAAAGAGTCAGAGAGGAGCAATGGCCTCAGTTCCCTTTCAACCACCACAAGGAAAGGCTAGGATGGAGCTTTATGGCAGTGAGACCTGATGTAGGAGTGTGGAAGCAGATGGATTAAAATACCTCACTCTAGTTGAAGTGGTGAACTTGAGCTTTGCCTCAGATCAGTGAGGAGTTTCTTAGTGAATACAGCTCTACACAGACATCTGATCAAGCACACAGGGAAAGCAGAGGTCTCTGAAAGTCCACTGTGACTTAATTATAGCAAGTGATGTGCCTGAGCCATGACAGTTCAGGGGGGTCTCTTGCCTCAGTACCTATGGGCTCCGTAAGGGCTCAGTGCAGGGATGTGGGAAGCAGCTATAAGGCCAGCTTCTTGGCTTATAGAAATGAATGAAGTCCCAGCACAGAACAGGGAGGTGAGGTACAGGGTAATATCTTTGTTTTAAAAGTGAATGAATTGCGAGTTCCATTTCCCAAAACAGGGGGGATTTCCCCCTGAGCTCTTTTGAGCTTGCATCTGCATTGCAAGAAGGACAGCAGAAGGGTCTTAAGTGCTTCAGGCAGGAGTTGCAGTGTTTCTGCAGTTTTCTCTCTGCAGAATAAAACCCACCTGAGAGATGATTTCTCAGCAAGGATTTTACATTCATTGCTTGGGTGCTGGGGCATGCAGTAGATCATGCCTCTGACTCCTTGAACAAGGGGGACATAGGAGGTCAGATGGCAACTGGAGGGCCTGGACCACATTCCTTCCCTGTTTCTGAGACAGTGCAGCTGCTTTGACTGCCCTGTCTTGACATTGGCTATATCTTGCAATTCTACCCCTGGCATTTGTTGTGGGGGCTTTTTTTGTTTTGTTTTGTTTTTCTGTAAGAACTCGGAAGCAAAAGTTATCTGTCCATCACTCTGCAGAATCTAACTTTAGGCATGAGTTTCCAGAGCATCTTCCCTGAATGCGTAGTCCTCTTATTGGCACAGCCCCCTCTAACTCAGTCAAGCAATTTAGCTATAAATTACAGATTTCTGCAAGCTTCCAACACTGCATCTGCTGGATCAATGTCCTGTGGGAGAAGAATGTCAATAACTAGCATTAAGGTTTGATTTGTAAACACAGCTTTAAAGACAGTTGAAAAATGGGCTTTGGCTGGATATCCTAAATCTTTCCACCATAACTCATCCCACAAGCTCATACTTTAGTTCAAGCACTGAACATTTTGGGGGAAACCTGTTCCTCTCTGAGAACGTGGTTTTCTTGCCTTCTTGCTAAAGTGTGGCTTTCCCTATATTTCATATGCCACCATATAATCCCTCCCCTTAGGAGAAAGGAGGCATTAAAGTTGGACAGAAGCAGGTTTCGTTTGGATGGGTACTTGAGCCTGAGGTGTCTATTTGATTTGGACATTTTCCTTCTCAGTCCTGCTTTCCTGTCGGACAATGTGGTTTTAATATACCCGAGTCTTTTCTCTTGGGGAAGAAAAGTGATGCATTATGGATTGCATATTCTAATTAAGAAATATAGCTCAGAGACACAAACAGATCACCAAATCACTGATAAGTTTAATTGTATAAGACAGTAATAATTTCCAAGTGGGAAAATTATTTGTGGCTTTGGATATATAACCTTTCAAGAATATTTCAAAAATTTTCAAGGCAAATAGAAAATTTTTTATATTATTATATGGAAATGTAAGCCTAATTTCTGTCAGACTTATAGCCAAAGAAAAAGAAAAGAAAAAATGCTGGCAGCCTTAATAGTTTCTTTAGATGGCAAATCAAGAAATATCTCACTTCTCCACAGGTAAATTGGAACCATTTTGTGAAGAGACTATTGAAATGCTAATGTTAGTAATACAATGAAACTGTTGCCTACCTCAAAACAGAATCTGGCATGAGCAGTGAATAAATGGGATCATACACTATAGCTATAAATACATCCTGTATCACAGGCATTTGCCTGTAGTAGAGAAATGAATTGATACATTGAAATGTAGTAATACGGGTCTGAAATGAAACCAGTTCATTCTTCCTGATAGAGTAAGCAAAAGAGTATCTTTTCTTTATAGAAGGGAAAATGAACCAGAATTAGTCACAGAGCATATTCTATTTCAGCTCTGGGAAAGGTGCCAGATCAGACTGGGGCCCTCTCCTGTATTTAGTCACTCATTTACACCCTGGTCGGGGGAGCCTGCCCAGCCAGAGGGTGCTGATAGTGCGTCAGACACACACTGTACTGAGCAAAGTGTGATGGCTGCAGGTTTTATAGGTGGCAAGTGAATTGAGGGAAGGAGGAAAGTAAATGGGTTTAGAGCACAGAATAGCCAATCTTTCTAAAATTTAGCAGAGGATTTGTTTTCAATCAATTAAAAGTTAGACACGACTGAAATTATTTATGTTTTTAATAACAATGAAAATTGTGGATTTAAACAAGCAGTCTAACAATTTCTTTAACTCTTAATAGAAATTATCTTTGTTAATTTTTCTTTGTGGCAGCTACAACTGGAGATTTTAAGTATTGAGCTGACAGAAAAGAACTTTCAAATGAAATTTATTAGGATCAGGCTGTAAACAGAAACAAGACAGTCTAATGTTTTTTTCATTTCTCAAACAGAGAAACACCAAACTGTGGTCAACTGGCAGAGTGAATGGAAAGTAGTAGAAATGGAAAGTACATTTGAATTGTCATTGGATAACTCATTATCTATATCACTGGAAAATAAGTTCAGTGTTCAGGGGCTGTTTTGGTTTTTTAATATATGCTTAAAACTGACAACATTCCCTGAAAGTTCAAAACTACCATAGTGTTCAATCCCAGGTGCATTTTGGCAACATGGACTCTGTAAAACACAGATGTGTTTCACTGAAGCAAAGTCAAAGCAACTTAAATGCTTTGCCGAACTGGAGCCATAACCTGACCTGACTCAGAGACCCATCAACCTCACATCCTGGAGCACTTCCACAGCTGACAGAAATCCCCTTTCTGAGCTGTAACACCACCTGCCCGGCAGAGAGGTGTGCGAGTCCTGCAGGGACATCAAATAAAGGTGTTTCCAGAGAGAGTCTGTTTCCCCACTTGTGCTGATCGTGCATGAAGTTGCTGTTACATCGCTTACTTCTTTGTGATCTTTATAACTTGTGAATAAATTATTTGTTTTATGGAGCTGTAGCATATGGCAGCAAAGAATCACTCTGTTATGAGGAAATCCCAGGTGACAGAAAGAAAATGCATAACTAATTTCTTGTTGCTATGAATGTGTGAGTACTCTCTGCTACTGGATCTCATATGAATGTGTATTTCACTCCAAAGACAAGAGTGGGAGAAAGAGCCATCAGAGCTGGCATAAAATATAAGGCAAAGGACTGTTTGAGGGTGATCACATGAGAGATCATTTCTATTGCTCTTCAGTGCATCAAGAAAGACCACATTACTTCAATAATAAAAATGGAAATGGAACAAATGTCGTAAGCAACTGAGTATCCATCTCCAGATTATTTTATCCTATAATGTTAAAAATAGAAGACACGAACTACAAAGTTCACAACCAGTTGTGGACAGCAGTTTGTAAGGTGATTTTGGTTTAGCTGTCTGTAGAGGGAAGGTCAAACTAGGACATGAAGTCTGAAATCTCATGCAAGTTGAACTCCCCCTTTAATTTGATTTGGACTAATCTTTTACTAGATCTGAACAAGCAAAGGTTGTTGTCTTTCCAATATATTCAACAAGGATCCTCTTTGCATATAAACCAATCTTGCATTTAAGCATTAAGTAATGGAACACCTTATCAGCATTTTACTGTCAGGTTGTTCCTAAGCTGCTGACGCAGGTGTTGGGTGGATAACAGTCATAAAAGACAGTGGAAAATGTTGCTGAGGATATATTACTCGTAATTGGTTATTTTTTTAAAAAGCTACTGATGTACGTGAACATTAAGTATTTATTTTATGAAAAAAATATGGCATGTTAGTATCAAACTGTTCCCTGACCCAAAATTACTGCAGTCTAACAGAGACAGACAGGGCAGTCATCATATGCTGGAAAATCCAGCAGAAGTCTTGTATTAATAGGTTTGATTTTTGGTTTAAACTGCCTACTTGTAAGTCTTGTAGTGGTGCTCCAAGAGTATCATGAAGGACAGATCACAGTGATCATCTTTATAATGCCAAGTGCCTCATAAAGCACTGCCATGTGATGGAAAGATTCTAAATGAGGGATTGTTTTCCTTCAGCATTAATACTTTGATACTTGGGGCATGAGTATGAAAACAGTATCTTCTGCTTCAGAACTGCTCATTCCCTCACCCTCACCTCTGATCATTTCTCCAGACTGTCAGAGACACAAAAGGAGCCGAAGACTCCAACCTGCAAGGATATAAAAGTCCAGGGTTTCCTTTGTTTGGGGTCCCTCCTCAGAAGGACCAAGATCAAGCTGTTGTTCTGTTGTTGCACTATAATTAAATTATTTCAAGGATCCAGATGTCTGGACTCACTGGAGCCACCCCACTGCAAAGGGGTTTAGGTCCTAGCTCAGGTGAGCAGGTGAGCAGTGTTTTCTTTCAGACTTTCTAAACCTAACTTCCAGCTGAAACTTAGTCTGAAATAAGATGCAAAAATAGCAGGATTTGCTTAAGAAATTTTTCTAGAATTTTGCACAAAATTCAGGTTTATACATGGAAGGCCATTTTTCATGAAGCTCCTCTCTTGGTGCTTTGTAATTTAAATTTCCATACTCCTCAGGGGCTCTTATCAGTGAAAAATAATTAACTGGCAGAAGAACAATGGTAGAAGTGTTGTAACCATAATGGTCCAAGCACATGCTTTTTTCAACCTATGTTTCAGTCTTCTCAGATGTAAAATAAGGTCATTTGTTGTTCAGTTTTGTTTTGTTTGCTTTTTTTCCAGCAGGCTAATACCTATGCTTACAAACCTTACCCTGGCTATTTGACATTCTCACCACAGTGTGTAGAGACAGTAAGAGCTGTCTGCCCTCAGTATTAAACAGACAGATTTAATGGTCTCAAAGGTTGGACCTGTGCTCCCATTACCAACTTCACTACAGTTTCTGTATTTCGGTGGTATCCCAGTTCTCTCTATTTTCTTTTCCTCTACCTTAGCCACATAAACCTCTGACCCTAGAGATCATAAGCACATTGCAAAGGTCTCCAGTGCCCAGATCCAATTGCTGCTACCACAAAATTTCAGGTCAAGCCTTGGGTTATTGCTATTCAATACACAGATCAGAAGAGAATAACTTAAAATGAAGCATTAGTCAAACTACAAATTGATGGGCAATTTTTCTGTTACCCCAGTGCTATGCATTCCTCTCTAAAAATGCGTTTTAAAATTGCATTTGTAGTAGTCTGGGTTCAAGAAGTGTCAGGACAAATTCATGGGAAAAAAGAGTACAGGTTTAGTGTTATTAGCTACATCCTCTCCACCTTGGGGAGGCCCTCAGGCACAGACCACTGGGAGGATATTCTGGAGGAGTGTTTCTAGGTGCTTGTTTCAGTCTTACATGGCTCATTAGGAATCTGCTTGCTTTTGGACAATGTATAATACAGGATACAGAGCTGAGATGTACACAGTGCCTGTTCCTGCACTTCTGTATATGGGGGAAAAAGAAACTTGCTTCAGTAGAGTGGAAGTGTTTCTGGTAGGAAAAAAAAAAGAAAAAGAGGAAAGATGAATGGGATTATATCTTTTGTAAGGAGACTGATATCTAGAAAGGCTTTATGAATGTAGGTAGAAAAACTCTTGAGGAAATACTGAAAAAAAAAGAAGAAAGGAATCAACAAAAATAGATAAATGTAGGCCTATGAAAGATTGCCATGATCATTTCTAGTGAAAACTATTAGAATATGGTTTGTGTAGATGCTGAATAACCCCGTGTTGGTTGCTCTGAGATATCTAAAGATTGAATTCTGTCAGATCAACATAAGAAATGTGCTTTCAATACAATGTCAACACTTACTGTAATAGGCAGCAAAATACTGCATCCACATCTATCTCTGTATTGCCATTTCAGATTTGAGTTTGAATATCTAAGACATTTTATGACATGCCACAGAGAGGGATACAGTTTCTGAAGCAGAGGGTATATTCACTCTTAGACATAATGCAGCCTACTCCTCCCATTTGCATTTTATGCGCATTTAAGTTTAAAAACCAGAGAAAACAGAAAATTTTAAGGCCGTATTCTTCCTGTCTGTCATGTAGCAGTTTTCAAAAACCTGAACCTGAACTCCTGTAACCCAACAATGCCAGAAACAGGCACAGCAAACCTGGACAATGGGATTCCCTATCTGCCTGGTGTGTTTGTTTGGACAGAAATGTTTGGCTTTTCAAATTCAAAATGATAGAAAATTCAAAAGAAAGTAAAGATGAACTAAATGAATACTAAGTGCCAACATTTACAAAGCTATTTTCAAGACAAAAAAGGAATAGGCTTCATGCGTTGGAAGACTTGTTGTGACTCTATGTCAAGTATAAAAGTCCATGTTGCATCCCTTTCTTAGCAAAGTTGCCTGATCCTAAGACCTACACTGATCTCAACAGTCCACAAATACAGAGAAGCCCTTATAAGAGAGGTTCTTCTTACTCTGAAAAATAAAAACAGAATGTCAGCAGTTTTTATTATTATAGCTCTAGGGAACTAAATTGGAATTTTTTAAGGTAAAGGCATCAGACCATTAAAGCGTATCTGTTTATGGTTATAGAAAATGGAATAGAAGATCTTTAGCATATCCTGTATTCATAGTGTCATCAAAATGTTCATTTCAGGTCTGGAAGGTTTATTAAGTTGCCTTTATGGGTTGAGGGTGCAGGCACAGGTTTCAGAAACAAGGTCATTCCAGAAGGCAAACTGCCATGTAAGGGAATGGACACGCTCCAAGCCCAGTTTTTAGCATGATATTTAACAGCACTTAATGTTTCTCTTGTCACGTATCAGAGATATCTTTTTTCACTGGTATAAATGCACACTGTACTCCCAAATACAGTTAGCACTTTTCAGCAAATCTCTGCCTTATTCAGCAGGGAGCTCATTTATCTTCCTATTCTAAAGACTGAAGTAAGGGGATCTCACTCTCCCTTTTTTCCTTTTGTTTGAGCGTTCATTCTGCATTGGAGAGCAGGAAATTATTAGGTCAGGAAATGGAGTCAGGGGTACAGATTAATCAATCATGCCTTGTGTCCTCATATTGCAACACACAGACTGATGTCACTGGGAATTGATGAATGCCGCATCTGCATGTAAAACTCACAGGCGATGTCGGGAACTCATTCCACAGCTATGTTGTGGTTACCTTCAACTCTGATTGATACCATCTCCTCACTGCTTCCTTCTGTAGTCTCTTGTGCTCTGTGAAGGGAAGGGAACTTATTCCTGACACTCCAATCCCACCAAGACATGGGGATTCCGGCTTTGTATCGTAGATTCCTTCAAAGATGGGTCCAAGAGAAAAAAAAAATGTTGACACTTAAGATCTAAATTTTGCCCAAATTCAGCATTAATTGCTGGGACTATTTCGATTTGATATATTTTTCTTTGACCAGGGTACCTAAGAGATAGTTAGGGTGCACATACCACAGGAGATGATTAATGCTGTCTTTGGTTTGTCTGAATAGTGAATGCTTGCTCATCCAGTATGAGCAAATCAAGAACAAAAGACCACACGCATGAAACCACTGGACATACTACTAGAAGAGAGTGCACTACAAAAAAACACCATGTTCAGATGAGAGATGGGAGGAAAAAAAACAAAGAGTAAAGGTATTTCAGCTAAAATACTGTTCAATCTGAATTTTTACCAAAAATTAAAATTAAATTAAATAACTTGGGGAAAAAATCCTCTGATTATATAATTGTAATTTTCTTTTAACACCATGAAATTTTCTGTCACTTCTGGTGATAAAAGATCAAAAGCTGAAAAAACCTTCCATCATTTCATAAAAATCTTATTATTTTCTGTTGATGAGTGCTCCAAGTAGTGACCTGAGCACAAAGAAGCTGAGAATGGTTAGACCACAATCTTTTAGCCAGGCCATGCAAACTTCCAGGAGAGAGCTGGGTACCATTGCACTCCAAATAGGAGACCTTCATCTAGCCACCCAGCTGAACATGTGCAATAAAATGTACATTTAAATATTTTATTTGAAAATCTAAAATTACGCCATCCTGGTTTCATGGTGGATTCTGCTGCATTCATGTGGTGAGGCTCAGAGTGCAAGTCAGTTCAGGGCATCAGAAGATAATTAGATATCCAGTCATCTGGGAGAGCCACAGCACACAACACTTTCTATAGCACCACAAGGAAATTAGGGTACAAAAGGCAGGCCATGAGCTCACAGGACAATTAATCCAGCAAGCAGCACATTCATTACATGTGTCTAATGGACTCTCAGGGACAATGGCAATCAGGAGCGTGTTCAGAAGCATTAATGAGAATGGCACCAGATCTCTGAAGTCCAAATATTACTCCTCACCAGCATGATGTCTTTTGGAATCCAGAGGAGCTTTGGATACAATGCCTGAGTCTACAACAAAATTACTAAACACGCTTTGAAGGAAGGGGAGAAGGGATTCACCTCTGGGAACACGGCAACATGTCGGGGGTTCTGATCTTACTGAATTTTATGAGAAACAACTAATTTTAATTACTGCTCTTCCAAACTGATTTCAAACATTTCTCCAAAATACACAGGCTGCTACAGAGGCTCATGTGCATAATGAACATCTGTAGTAAAACTGTTTTATTATGGGTTGTTTGATGCTGTTTATTGCATACCCATTGGTTTTTGGAATGGCATTACTGAGCAGCATTTTGAAGATGGATGCTAAATTTTGCTGTGGCAAATTAGTGTCAACCAAGAACATATTAGCAAATAAAAGAGTGCATCTGCTCTGAACAATGGGTTTTCTTTGTATCATGATGATGATTGAAAGGCTGTAATAAAGAAATGATACATATACTGTATCCCCAAACTACATTAAAAAGCTGTTGCAGGCAATCAGCAGTGCAGCAGGATAGACAACTGTGTTGTATGTGAGCAATGGAGGACAGTTTTCCTTGTGTTTATGAGGAGAACACCATCCTCAGTACCCAAATGTAGTTCAGTGGAAAGTGTTTGCTGTGTCCCCTGCCAGTAGTTTTGGTTTCAACCGTCTCCCATCTGTCCCTGTTTCCTCGATATCTCTTGGTCTGAGTTTGTCCCCTTTTCCTCCCTTCTAGATTAATATCAATTCCAGGCCAGGCCATGTAAACTCCCTTGATGATCATTACAGTAAAACTTCAAGAAAAGTCTTTCTGAGATATGGAGAGCAACATATGGGGACAGTTTGCTTTATGTCTCATTTTTCATACTAATGTGGTTACTTTATAGGGCTGTATCTCATCTCCTGTCTGACTAATGCCTGAGCTGTGTCTCATTCAAATAAGAGGTTCCTCAGGTTCACTAAAGCACAGGAGGTTTAAAACTTTATCATGCAGCCCATGCTGCAGTGAGTATTTGCTTAACATTGCTCAGCAGTGAATAGGCTCCTCTCTCCAACATCCTGAATTTTGTCATCCTGTAGCAGTTTCAATCAGAACTGAAATGCTGTGATACATATGTGAATTTATTTTTTTCTTAGGCAGAAGGAAATTGTGGTTCAAATCACTCATGTGGTTTAGGTTTTCCTATGACTGGAATGACACTCTAATGCATGATGCTCACAGTCACTTGGCGGGCTCTTTGTGGGTGTCAAAAATGTTCTTGGCTCGAACTAAGGGTCTGAGCAAGTACATTTCCTTAAGGGCAGTGCTAGACACAGCAAAAATGTCATCCAATGCAACTACTTAGGAGAGATAAAGTTTAAGTGGGAGCTTCAAAATGAAATTTCTGTTTCTAATTACTGGAGCAGAGGGAATCCTGGGGAATGAAGACAGAAGGAGAGGGAATATACTAGGAATTTAGAAAACAAAGGGTTCTTTTGTCTTTAAAATTCTCTCTTTAAATGACTACATTTTGAAATGCAAAGAAATTTTTAAGGAAAAAAACCTCTGTGAAAAAGATTAGTTAGAAATTCAAGTGAAATATCTCAAAACCATTCATGTGAAATGTTTCAATGACTCACATTTGTGTTTGGGGATACAATTTCAGGTTAAGCACATTTGCAAGATTTCAACTTTTTCTTGCCATGAGTTTGGAAATGTCTGGGTTTTGATTGTTTGGGGTTTTTATAATCTTAAATTTTATTGGAAGGGGGAACTGGGTTCGTGCCCAAATATATGTCTGACAAACAGTTCATATTACAAATATTTTCATGTACATAGGAAGTGCAGTTTTGCCAGCAAAGTTTCTCACTGGGTGCTGGAATGAATGCCAGGGGTGTTTTTACAAGTGTAATTAGTGAAGGTCAAACTCAGGGAGTCAATGTATCGTGAAGCCCCTCCTCTTACAAAGTTTGCAGTAGTACTCTAGCAGCTCACATGCTAAGGGATTACAGTTTGGAATTTTTATGTCTTGACTGCCAGCTCTGATCACAAGGTTAAAGTCTTTGTGGACAGCTGGTGCTTGGCTGCTTCAGCAGGAACACTCAGGACCATAGAAGCTGCCAGGCCCGCGGTTTCATCCTGCCACCTCTGAATCACCACAGCACTGGCGGAGCTCAGGTTTCCCTGGGAAGTGACACACCCCAAGATTCAGGCTGTGGGCCATGATGATACTTCAGTGCTCTTAGCAAAACTTAAGAAGATTTAGATTCCAAAAAGCACAGTTCTCAAAATTCTTGCCTAGACACCACTACCTGCAGAGTTATTCTCCTTTAAATTCCCTAGTGCCTGCTGAAAGACCTTTTGGGGGGGAAATACAGACACATCAGTGGAGCAGAGACCAGGTCCCACCTCTCAGCTATATGCTGTAATCTCACTTTGTTCTCTCTGCCTTCCTCATTCTTTCCTTAACTTCATGCTGTACAGTAAGTCACTGTCAGCATAAAGCAGGACAAAGCTGCTGCCCCACCTCCTCTCCTTTACAGCTTTATTAGTAAAAGGAAAGGTTTGATATTCTTCAGAGCTATCTAGAGTGTCGTGTTTTGAGTATCTCACCAGGATAGGAGAAGTGGATTTGAATGTCTTATTCAAAAAGATCTGAAAAAGACAAAGATTCCATATCTTCTGTAAAAGCAGAGTAAGACATTCATCCAAAATAACCAACTTGGCACCTAAGAGGACTGGGTTATACATCCCAGCTTTACATAGATACTGAATTAATGCCTATCTGTAGACATGCAAATCCTGTAGAAACACTGTATTTGAGACACTTTGTACTGGTTAGTAAGGACACATGAAAGCTCATGACAGGTAAGGAGAAGGTAAATAGGGAAAAAAACCAATTACTGGGGGTTTTTTTTGTCCATCACCGGATGAAATTACCACACAGATGAAGAACAGACTGATGGAGGTCCTCCTTCACCCACGGAATAGACCATGACATTCATTGACACAGACTGTTGTGGCTGACAAAAGTTTGTATGGATTTAAAATACATTAAGACAAGTTCATCAATTAAAAAGTACTGAGCAAAGAGATACCGCCTCTGACCTGATGGACGCCATGGACTAGATGACTGCATTAGAAACATGCATACTTGCCTCATTCATACATACTTCTCTGAACATCTGCTATAGTTCATTGATAAAGACAGGCTCCCAGGCAGAGGTTGGACTTGCTGATTTCCCAACTTGCCTGCTCTTCTGGATTTTATCTTTAAATGCCTCTTACTTGACTTTAAAAAAGGAGACATCATCTTTTTCCACAGACTTCACCTTTCTTAAGCACTGTTGGCTGTGTGTAACTAGGACATCAGCTCTTGGACTCAGGAACACAAAAATTTGGTGTGCTGTGAGGTAGACTTCACTCTCTGAGTGGAACAAGAATTAGACAACTGAGTTTTATTGTTTCTTTTGAATCCAAATTAGGTCACAACATTATTTGTTCAAGACCTGCTAGTTATTTTAAAGAAAAAAACCACTCACAATCCTAAATGCCAGTAGTCAATCTCTGTTTTACATAGTCAGCTATAAATTACAATAGAAGTAACTCCTTTTTCTCATGCTTCATGTTTCTCATTTTAAAAACAAAAGCTCCTTAGAGTAGAGTCTTTATGTTCCTATATGTCTGAACCTGGAATCATGTACAATACAAGCATGAATAATATAGATGTTAGCTAGAACAGGGAAGCAGACACCCAGCTGTGGATTCTTTGCGGTGTGCTGAGTGGTCCCTGAAGTGGGATAAGCTTCTCTCCTGTTGACAAAGAACTCATTTTTAGATCTTCTTTTGTGATCACCCAGCTCATATTTTCTCATCCCTCTCTTTCTTTTTAACCCAGGAGAGATTGGGAGCCAAGATATAATATTTTCTTTAGCTGAGTGAAGCTGACACATTGCTAGGGAAGGGTTAAAGAAAAACAAATCCCCCCTCAAGATGTTCCTGAAAAACCCAAGCAGATAAACACATGGGAAGCTCAGACAGCCGGCCTTCTGTTAAATATGTGACAGAAATTTCCCATCTTGAGGTAAGGAAGACGGAGGCTCTGTTAAATTATGTTTCCCGTGAGTGTTACTAAGGCATACTTACACATATTATATGAGGTAGAAAATTAGTACTTTGAATTGTTATGGTTACATTTGCAGTAAAGTGTAAGTGTTTGCAGTTTTTCAGAAGTTTGCCTATGGTTTGTCATGCAGTTCACCTACTGAGAAGAAAATTTACTTCCTGTAAAATAATGGAACAGGTCAAGGGCTACAAGGAAATGATTGCAAACTCTACCCAGAGTCCTGTTTCTAGAAGAGATGATTATTCTAGAGACGAAAAGACTTAAACGACAGCTCCAGGTTACATATTTATCTACAATTCACCTTTAGAATGTTTTGGGCCTGATCCTCGTTGCACACTCAGGAACAATAATGGAGGACTTTCACACATTGATGTCAGTCTCTGACCCTGCGGGGGATCTGCTCAGGAATCGAAGCTCAGTGCTACAGCACAGTTGAAATCACGTTAGGGTTTCTCTGATAGTGACAAGTGTCTCCAGCAATGGTAAGAAAGATGTGGTACCCAGGTCTCAGAATTTTTTAGATACATATGTATATAACTATCTGTGTATATATTTAAGTATTTTATTTACTTCTGCATCAATACAATATACATATATGCACATAATGTATGTAGGCTATACACTTAAGTTTACCCCCACTACTGTAAGAAGTGTGAAGAAGGCTGAGCGTTGGAACCCCTGGACAGTGGTGATATGAATTCCTCCCTTTTCTCTCTCTTCAACATAGATAACAAAGGCACTCACTGTCCACAGGCTGAGCACAGTCCAATAGCAATTGCAAGAGATTATGAATTGGATAATCAACTCTCATGCATGCAATAAATTACATGCTTTTTGTGTATCTACAGAGCACACATGTCAGGAAGGAAAAAAAAACCAACAAAAAGAAATCAAATCAAAATCTCTGACTGAAGGAAAGTGTTTTGTAACTCTTAGTCCACACAGCAGAGCCTGGTAACCCCATCCTCACACTGACACTCATGTGGCCAGAGGACTAACTCAGTGGAACTAAATGTCTCTTGAGGTTTTGGCACTTTGCTAGGACTGAAGAAGACACAGCACCACAAACTCTTTTCAATCCCTACTCTCTTTTACAGGTCCCCTCTTTCCTGCCAAAGAAGGAAACAAGCAGAGAATCTGTCTGGTACCTCTGCTGCACCAGTGGTAGACTCAGACCCTTACCTGAGGGCTGACCAGCCATGAATGCTCTTATCATCACACCATAAACTAGGACAAAGCCCAAGAAAGGGGAATTAACTTGCCTGGGGCCACACTGAAGTCTGGATCACAGCAGAACACTGAATGTATGGAACCGTAAATACCCTTGAACCATTTTTGCCCCACTTGCAGTCCTAAGCAAAAGCACTTAAATATCATGAGCTCTCAATTAACGTGCACTTGGGGTGTGTATGAGCGTGAGAATAAACTGCCATCAAACTCCCACTTAATTTTTGGTGCCACCACCCTGTGGATGGAGTTTGGTGTCACCATACATCAGTATATCAAACTAATCAGTGGAAAAAAACAAAGCAAGACCTTTTGCCTTCAAATTCTTAAGTCAATCTGACTGTCTGACTGAAAGTAGAGATCCCAACACTCAGCTCAATCAATCAGCGTAATTTTGTTGGCTTTACCAGCTGTGTTTTTGTCCCTGATGAGGATGCTGACCACCCATCTCAGCTAAGCATTCAGTAAAGGATTCTTCCTTTTCCATTGTAGTATCTTTTGCAAAGTTACATGCAATTGCTTTAAAGGGAAATTTCTTTTCAGTGCTCTTGATACAAGAACTGGTTTCTTAAAACCTGTAAGTGCTTTTTAGTGGAAAATCTCCATTTAGACTTGCTCTTTGAAGATGCTCTACACATTCAATGGCAGGACTAGCTAACTAATATAGACTAAACTTACAGAGAAAAATCACAAAATAACAACATTTAATTTCTCTCAGTGACTCATTTCTCAAGAGTCTTTTACTTTTATTTTGTAGGTGTAGGGCAAATGTGGAGGTGCTGAATTAGTCTAATTTCTGTTAAATACTCAGCATTCTTTACTTAGTATTATAAGAATCCATGTATCCCGCATCAAATGCTCATTCAGAGTAGGGTGCTCTATGGAGTAAAGTAATATACAGGAAGAACAAGGTGAGAAGTCAGTACCTGATTTCCATAATCCAAAAAAGAATATCTGGAAATGTACAGGAAAATGCATTAAGGAGATAACAATGCCTGGGAGGGGAGAGGCAGCTTGAGGATAAGAGGAAGGGTATTGAACTCCACTGTTACTAACTATTCAGCAGAAAATGGCCAAAGATTGAACATGTCCTTTTATGGCAGTGGTAAGAGAGTAAATCCATCACAGGGAGAAGGAACAGAGATGAGGAGAACTGATTTAATGTGAAGCAGATTTGCCTTCCTGGCTTGCTTCTTTCTAAGCAAGCTACTTGTTCACCTCTGAACCCATCACCAACCATCATAAATGGTCACCTCATTAGGGCTTCTACAATAAACACTGATGTTTAAATTTAATCAGAACTTTTACATACAGCATCATTAGTTAAAACAAAGGTCACCCTTTTCTTTTTGTTGTCTACTAATACGATTTTGAATATTACTGTTTTGCAGCTATTACTATTTACTCTGGGTGATTGGCTAGACTCATTAAAGTGAATGAATGCCAGGAGATGACATCATTTACATTTAATTGTCTTGTTTATCAGCAAAGTCTATACAGTTGTTTTAATAAAGAGCAGGGGATGATAAAGGCTACATTTGCATTCTCTAAGGGGCTTTTGACAAGGGTCTGGGATGCTGTTGACATTTATTGTTTGCAAATGAGATAATCGAATAACGCTTTGTTTTGCAATTGTTGCTCTTTTTTTTTCCCCAGTAAGTTATAGTTTTTCATTACTGTTATTACTTCTGAATGTTAATGAACAGATATTCAGTTTCAACTTTCTAGCACACTCCAGGATTCAGAACATGTGTTCAGCTTGCTCAAATTCCTCTTGCTTGTAATGTAAGTCAATGTACTAATGCATCAACTTTACTGCAATTAGAACAAGAGTTTAAAATATGCATAAGCTATGGACTTTTGTGAAGTAGGGCATTCCAGCTTCAGAAATCAGATGGTCAATATTCTCTGGGAGACTTGTCCCTTTTCCTATCTACGATCTCTAGACAATACAAATAAAGCATGCAACACACTGCTGATTTTTCACCATCTATTGTTGTCCCATATGTGATTGAAATATAAATGGTGTGATGGGTTGATATGTGCAGATGTCATAATCCTTCCTCATGTGACCTCACAGTAGAACTATGTCAGCTCTTGGCTGCCAAAACTCCTGCTCCAAAGCTTCCCCATTATGTCTCAGACACAGTTCATTTTTTTCCTTCATTTTCTACCCTCAAAATCCCTTGAGGATGCAGCTGTGCTAACTGCTTTTTGCATTTACGCATTCAACCCAAAACATTAACTTTGTCCACTAACAAAGCCAAGAATGCCATTGCCATCCATGGAGCCTACCCCATATCTGACTTTTAATTCAGCCTTCAAAGAGATGTTCTGTGGTCAAAGATAAGTCAGCCTTTTTACCTTTCCATACTGAGAAGTGCCTGACCTTCTTCAGAGCAGGTCTGTAGAGTATTTTGCTTTTTGGTCCACTGTGTGTCCAACTACTACACTACTACTACACTACTGAGTATCCACTTGGATGCAGCTATTTGGTGAAGAAAGCTGATATTAAATGCACACAAGATAAAGGAGAAAATTAAGAAACTTTCCAAATTATTCAGACAATGACACCTTAGCCAGACGTTTATGTGTTGTCTAAGCTCCAGATGGATAAAGGATGGAGACTGCCTATTTGGCCCTACCCTTTCAGGAGTGAGGATGTGGTTGTTGAACTTCAGGTCAGGAATGGTCCCTGTGAGGCAATTGCAACCCCTCCTTCTCACCACCAACTGTAATGAGCTGGAGTCTAGAAGCCAGTCTGAACTGCTCGTCGATTTCTTGGACTTAGATAACCTAAGAGATGTCTGAGCCTCCCTTAGGTTTCCAGTGTGGAGAGTTTAGATAAAACCAGTAAATTCTTTTACCCTTTCCAAACTTCTCAAGGATTTTCTTTCAACTTCTGATATAAAGAAGGAATTTTCTTTCATCTTAAAAAAAAACACTAAAGTCTTATCCAATCTCTGAGTCTCTGAAATGGACAAGTCCACAATCACTTTGTGCACTTCAGTCTACAGGTTTCTCTGTTTTGCTGAAAAGCCCAAGGCAGCAATAGAAGTATAGCTGCTGGTTAGATCCATTCCTGTATTTAATGTGGATGAGAACCTACTGGTTAAAAACACTGCTTATACCAAAAGTATGGATGAAAATATCTATTCAATTCCCAATAAGCCCTTTGAACTAAATTTTCTTCTCCAATTTTACACTGGTGTAACTTCAGTGGAATTACACTGACTTTGAGCCCATATGACACTAGAAAAATCTATTGTTTCCTTTGCAACAGGACCTAAATTTGATTATAGGTATATATTATATATTTTTTAAATTTTTCTTCCCTGTTAGAGACCAAATGAGACACCCCCAACAAAAAGTATTGTGTTGTTTGTGACTGGTGAGTAAAACCAATTACCAGTTTGCCGTTGTGCCTCTATATTTGGGGTAATCTTAAAATAACCCACAATTTCTTAGCTGGTATTATGAAACAGTAGCAAGAAAAAAAAAACAGAGTACTGCTTCACTTTTGTCTAATTACTCTGGCAGACGAAGGTGCGAAATGATTAGCCAGTAACATATGGGCTTGAGCTTGGAGAAGTTCCCAGCGAGAATTCTATTTATTCCAGGCATATTTTATCATTTAATTTAAGGGCATTAATCCGTGGGTGAGCCTCTGCCTGCCGCTCTGTCACTTGCTTTCTCGAGCTTATCAAACATATTCCTAATCTCCATCATGCTTTCTTCTGCTTCCTTGAAAACAGTTTAAACAACCCCCTGGCCTGATGCTGATGACACTGGTGGATCGGGAGTTGCATTGTGTTGTGGAGCCCGATCTTCACATGACAGCCATAAAACTAAGAATTTACTGCTTGGGTGCAGTAAGGAGGCTTAACAACGCTGATCCTATCTACCAGTCCCATAATGAAAAGAAGATGTCCTCTGCTTCCTCGGAGAAACACATTTTTCAGTGCTGTGAGCAGGACTGTATCACTACTGTTTTAACTTGAACACTGAAGTAGCATTTCAACTTGTTAAATACAGGCAGTGTAGGAAGGCACACCCACGCAAGCACCATTTTTCCACTTCTTTAGTCACAACATTCCCCAGTTAGTTATATTTAGCTTATATTGGAGGCGCCTAAAATAATGTGTATCCTCTTCATCCAGCTAGTCAAGATCACAAACAAGAATTGCATCCCTTGCTGTAATAATGTACAACTTTGCATGTGTTCATTCATTTAATCCTCCAGTACTCAGTGCTGACTGGAGCTCTGTAGCCAGCAGATAACAATGTGAAGAGTAAAGAGACAAGGTTTCAGTTTTCAAACGGGGGAAATTTAATCCCTAATCTGGATGCTCCAAATTGCCACTTAGACATGTAAATGTCAATTTTATGCACCTAAGTGCCAATTTGAGTGTCCAAATGCGTGACTTGTACATCTCATTAAGGCACCCATTGGGTTATATTGCTTGTTTTACCTGTCTGAATGCACATTATGCGCTGCAAGCAATTATGCTCTGTTCTGTACAAGTAAATCAATCCATTCAAGTAGCTTTACAGAAGAAAGTGATTTCAGCACAGCAGAAAATATTAAAAATAAGTAGTTGGTCATGTGTCAGTGTCACACTCACCTAGGTCCCCCCTCCACTCCCCATCATCCAGTGCCTGAGAGCCACCATTTACTGTAATTTCTAAAAAGTATCTCAGTCTGAGCACGGCCATTTGGGACCCGTGTTCCCACTGCTGCATTGTAATCTGCCTGCTGTGTTCCTTGAGCTCAATGAATTATTTGGGGCCCTGTCAAGCAGGCAAGGTAGGAGCCAAGCTGTGCTTCATACAGCCAGGGAGCCCAGGCTGCAGGGGAATCCAGACATTGCTCACTCCACACATTCCAGGGCACTAATGGATATCTTAAAATAGGATTCTGGGTGTCATTGTGTCCATCATCCCCTTCAAAACAGTGTTTAAGTGGCTTTGAGAAAATGACTCTAAATAATACCCACCATGCTTTTCCCTGAGATGCCTTAAAATGCTGTAGGCAGAAAGGTACAGGCAAAGGCCACGTTATCCCCAGCCTTTTCTGAGCAACAATGTCTAATATCTCTTTCACATCACAGCAGAGATTGCAAAATGAGGTGCAATTTGCAGCTCTAAGAGGATGAGGAAAGGAGCAGCCAAAAACTGGCAGTGTATTCTCTTAACAGGCAAGGCCTGTCCAAAGTGGTACCTGTTTATTTTTTCCACTCTTTGCCTGACCAAAATGACCATTTCAAAATTTCTGGGGAAAGAAAAAAAAGCACCCGGAAATTACTCCTGAAACAAGCCCACAATGTTTGTCTGGGGATTTGCTTTAGGTTTAATAGGCATTTTCTTTGTCTCGGCTGCTTTCCGAAGGCATATCATTGTTAAAGCTCTGCTCACACAGGTACCCTCACAAAGAGAGTCCACACGGCAAATGAGAAGTATTACCCAGCAGATGCAGGGCTGCTGTCAGTGCCAGGGACACCACTTTCAGTGCTGCAAACTCTCACAGCTTTTCAAGGAAACTCCTTCAGTTCCTGCAGCTATGGGACATTAATGTCCTTAGCATGGGCAATACCCTCTGTCCCCTTCCTGGGCAGGTAGCGTTTGGGAAGGCTTTAAAGTGGGAGATCCTAGTCCACTGTTAATGCTTCCTGAGCTCCCACAAATGATTTGAACACCAAACCACATGTGAGCTAAAAGCTCTCCGTTCCTGGAGTTCACCATGTTAACACCCAGCTTGTTGCTCCTCTCATAAAGTGAAGCTAGCCAACATTCACCCTAATTTCCTCACATTGTGACTGTGGGTCTGGTCCTGGAAAAGCACTACAAGTACCATAAAGTTACTCCTGTCCTGAATGGAGTGAGGAAATGAGCCAAACAAGAGGTTGACTGGGCTCCCTAGCAGAGAAGCCAGCACAGAGACAAGCAATTTGTGTCCACAGTGGTGAAAGAAATCTGCAGCCCACAGAATGCAGTACTGATCTCAGTGCATTTTTGGTGAAGGGAACTCTTCATAATATAGTTTCTAGTATCCTTCAGCAAAGTCCAGACAATGGCAAATCTATGCATAGCAAAATTATATTCACACATGCATGTGTGATTACTTGCCATAGGCAAGTGATATAAGGGAATTGAATATACATATATAATAAGGGAATATAAAGGACTCAAATTTCATGTCAGTGCTTGTCAGCCAATAAGTCCCTACATCACCTAGTTTTTATTTCCCATTACACAAACCAAATAAGAAAAGATAGTGAGGCACCGTTCCCAAGCTCTGTTTTACTTCCTATCCTTCCTCAGAGATTAAGATCTTTTGTGCATTAAAATTATGTTCCTTGCAAGTGCTCCTTCAATCCACATATGCAATCAATATGATACAAATTACGTGACCTATTGGAACAAACAGTTCAAACTCTCATTATCAGATATTTGTGGCAACCGATTTTTAGGTCAATACTCTGTGAAAGAATACTTGGAAAACGCTATACTGAAAAGTTACAGATACTTCAATTTTTTTATGGAAAAATTCTTCTGAATATAGAGAAAATATATTTAGCTAGGATTCTATTCTCTACCCAATACTCCCATTAACTTCTAACGTAAAACTCTGGACAGGTTATTCACTGAAAATAAAAATGTGATGATTCATATGCACTAAAATTACAATGGCAGAACACACTGTCTCTTTATTTCTTTCCACTGTCTTATTCACAGGAAGTATTAGAGGAATAAAGCTCAGTTTCTAGAATAATCCTACTGAGGTATTCTGCGTAACATGAAGAAAAATAATCAGAATTCTGCCACTACTGGGATGGGGAAAGGGGCTCTCCTTCTGAAGTATTTTATATTCAGATGTAGATAACCAGGTGGGACAGCTTAGCAAAGGAAGTTGGCAAAAGAACATGCATCTTTTGTCAGCCAAAGACTTGACTTTCTCCAAATTTGTTTCATTTTGGAGAGATAGTACAGTAAGAAAGTGTGCTTCTCCCTTCAAAGTAAGGTTTAGTTAGGGATCAGTCTCAGGAATCCTCAACCTTAAAGAAATGGCCATAATCCCTCAGAGAGACTTTTACACAATGTTTTATTATTCTTAGATTAACTGAACTCTTATGAACAGACGTCCAAATTTCTAAAAATTTGACTTAGCAATTCAAGTTTAATTTCTAACAAGATTCATACTGGCACTTCATGAAGCAATTTAAGAATGTGACATTGTCTGACAGATTTACTTAAGCTCTGCAGAGAATTTGGTAGTTGCTGTTATTTCTCCAAGGTTTGGCTGGGGAAACAATGAACACCAATGGGAATTGATAACACAAAATTAGTATTATAATATTTTCTAATAATTTTGACCTAAACAGGCATCCAGAGTTGTTACAAGTAAATGTATAGAAAAGAATGAAATTATACATGTAACATATGTGCAAAAGCTTTCAAACATACAAATAAATGTCAGTCCATGTCTCAGAGGCTAGAACCTCTTTTCCCTTTGGAAAAACTGGACTACTCATTAATGTGTTCAAGGCCCAAAAATTAGATATTGAGTAAATTAAATTAAATTCACTTGAATTGGAATTAAAATGATGGAAAAGTGCTGAATATAGTTTTTGTAACAATTAGAGTTGCTCTATGAAAATTAATGAAAAGCTCCATCTTAATCAAGTCATGGTCCTGTCAGCATCCCTCTTTGTCGTTTTCTATTGTCATTTAAATAGCTAATCTTTCTCTTTTCCTTGCCACAGTTTCTACCTTTCATATCAGCTGTAGCTAGTTTGCCTCTAAATTCCATGATAGTTAATTAAAAAGTTAAGGAAACCACCTGATTTGGGCTTCCTGTGGCTGAAGGAAAGCGGATATACTCATCAGGAAGAGAAAACATATAAATGAGTTATGCCATTTTTGTATTACTGTGGAAGGTAGAGATCAAAACAGACTCTTAGGTCAGCTACTTCATCTCTCCACTAGAGTAGAATCATTTCCAACAGGAATAGTTTTTATGGTTTTAACTAATGTAGTTTTAAAGATGCCAAGTAATGAGGCTTTCATAACATTACCAATTTATTCTGATTACTCCATTCATAAACCATATTGGCAAACTTTTACACTCTGTGCTATTTTTTTAAATTTTCGTTTTTGTTGCAAATACTATAATATTATTTATACTTTATGTCACTATTTTAGATAGAAAACAAGCGGTGTTAAATGTAAATATTGCATTGGGTGAAAACATGCTTTCAAATGTGAGCACAGATTTCTGAGACATCCATCAACATATGTCACACCTCATAGATTCTTTAGCTTTGCCCCCAATGAATGCCATTAACGTATTCAAAGAGAGCTTTGTCAAGAGAGAAGAACCAATTGCATGAATGATCTAATTAGGTGAGTCTCTCTAGGCATCAGTAGGAAAGTGATCTGTGCTGACCTGCTACAGAGCTGCACAAATAAAACTAAAGCTACAGACATGCTGACATTGTCCAACTTCTCTTTTCAGATACAAGAGTTGGGGAAGGATGCTGGAAGAAGGGACTGATTCTTTATCCAATTATAAGAATAGAAGCTCTTTAAATTTTTTTCCCTACATTTCAAGAAGAAAGAACATTTTAATTGTTTTAGCTGAAATTTAATTAGAACTCATAAAATATAAATAATGTGCTTGCAAAAACGTACATAATGCAGCACTGTTAGAAGATGTTTTGCTGCTTTGCTGGTAGGGGAGCAAGGCAAAGATGGGGCAGGATTCCTAGCAAGGGGCCACTCTCTCCACTGGCAAAGAAAGGACCTGAAAAGGGCTCCATAATCCCACCAGAAAGCAAACAAGACAGGCAGTCCTTGCTTTTCCTATAATAAATATAGCAAGAACTATAAAGAGACAGAGAGACTGGAGGTGAGATAACTGTATAGCAAATACAGACAGCCTGTGTGTGCCCAGACACACCTACCCAGGCTGCCACTTATAGCGTGGCAATAGCTGCTGGAGAATTTGCAACCACTCAGAGAAACACTGCCTTTTTTTTCTGTAAGCAACACCCCTTTTTCCTATTTGGCACCTGCTTTGTTTATTTAAAATTGGAGCAGAGACTGTTCTTAGCATATAGGTTAGATGTGCTTTGTTTATGTACTGACCAAGATAATGTCCCTGGACATTTTTCTCATACAACTGAAGGATATTGGCAAACCCAAGTAAATACTGCAACTGTCGTATCCCTGAAACAAAATTCCAGCCCTTTTGCTGTCCTTAACAGTTTGTCAGAATTGTGATATAAGCCTGAAGTCCAGAAGGCATTTCCTTCTTGCAAAGTAGTATTTTTATTCAGCATTGAAAGTGATGAAAACCTGGTTTCAAGGAAGCCCCAAGGGCTCTCCCATTCAAGATAATGGCTGCACAGTACTCAAAATTAAAAAGGGCCAAGTAGTTAATTCGCACTACTCCTACTCACTCCACCCCAAAGGACACACACTGATGGCAACTCAGGTATTCCCACAGACAGAGATGTCGTTCAGCAGAAAGTCTTGCAAAGTGAATTTTCTTAATGAGGACTGTGTACCTTTAAATAGATGATCCAAGTCTTTGAAAATCACGGGACACTGCCAAATTACTTATTGTAATTTATACTTTTCTGAACCAGAGGATGTAACAGACTTGGTCAAGTGCATTCATTATTGCAATGATTTTCAGCTGAGCACAATCTTGCTTTTTGCAGCCATGATGTTTCATTTTCAAACACTGAGCCTGAAATTTATTGTCAATAAAAATAGCAAATTAATGTCTGTTTTCTTTGTAGGTACAAATGATCAGTCAGAACAGCTGGAGACCAACTCTATAAAATTATTTTGCTTGTTTTCAGTATAAATTCCAAGAAAAGCACTAAAGGAGTTTGGATCAAGCCCATTCTCAGTTATTTCCATCTTTCCCAGCGCTGTGCTATGTCTGCTGGTTTTCCCAGCTTTCTTTCAGTTTTTCTTTAGAACTCTTGCTTCTCTTTTTTGCTTGCTTTCTGGCCAAAGAAATTTTCTCTCTTTTCATGGAATATCTTATTGAGCACTTGGTCAGACAAAGTTAAAATACAGCTAGTTTTCAACACAGAGGCATGATGGTCTCAAGATCAGACATGTTGTATTATTGTCTATCCTAAATATAACTCTGATTCTGAAAAAATTTACACAGGCTTATGTGTTTTGTTCAATGTATCCTTGTGATTTTTTCCCTAGATGTCTTTTATGTATCAAATTGATTTGTTATGTTTCAAAGATATGATTACAAACCCCTGAAAACTAACCAGTGAATATCAGTAATTTGAATCTACGAAGTACATCAGTCAATACATTCACTCTGAAACCCCCATGACATGCTCATAACAATGCTTCATTTTTATCAGCTTCCTTCCAGATCAATATTTATAGGATCATACAAACATTTATTATGATAGAACAGTAATGCTCAGGATCCAAAAGAGAAGGAAACAGAAAGTATTAAATGCAGGACACGCTTTTAGCAGCCTGCAGATCTCAGTGTGTTTTCACTCCTTTGCTTTGCTTAGAGTTCAGACTGGAAGGCTGTGGTCCTTTCAACACAAGCCAACAGAAGAGCTTCCTGAATCAAAGCAGCAAACTCTTTTCTGATAATTCCAATCATCATGCTCAGGCTGGGCTCCTCTATGGTGCTGATGGGAAAGGAGAGGCTGCACAACCACCCAGCTCTTTCCCATCGTGTCTGAATTAATTACATGTGACTCTGCTGTGGGTCACTCCTGGCCATGATGAGTACTAACACTAGACACCCCTTCTGCTCTAACCCTAGTTATTCCCTCCTTCCCTGCATTCCCCTAAATCTTAGCATCTCAAAGCCATGTTTAACCATTAAACTACTCATCGTGACAGTTTTTCTGCATAGCACAAAGATGAGGGAACAGGGACAGCAATAGGGAGCACAGAATGTTATGGGACAGACTTCAGTCCTTCCCCATCTCCCCTCATAACCTCATCATTCCTGCTCCCTGCCCATTGCAGAGCTCTGGCTCCAGGGTAAGTGGGGAAGCTGAATCTTTGCGAGTGCTGCTGCAAATTGACATCCAAAGACTCTTTTCGCCCCGCCCCAAACACTTCCTGTATGTGAAACTTGGGGCCTGGAAGTTTTCAGCAGGAAAGATTAAACATTGGCAAGTTGTGAGTATCCTAACACAGGGCCTAATGAGAAAAAGTGCCAGGCAGCATTAATAGGCTACCAGCCTCGCCTATAGCATATCTTTCTGTTTACTAAGAGTTGTATAATTATAATGAGTGATGCAGTCTGCAGACTAGCCAGAGCTGTCAGAACTTGGCTGGCTCTTCAGCTGATGGAAAGAGGATCATAATAATTTCTGAATGTGACTGATAATGTAGTTTACATTTTTCACATTGTTAGCTCATGCATATTGAGATTTCTGGCTGGTAGGGAATAGATAACATTTCTATTACTTCTGCCTGGTTTTATCACATTTCTTAACAGTTGTTTTGCTTTGAACAAGTGGTATTAGCAGCATCCTGGCATTCTTTGTGTGTCTGGCACTTTTCTGATTTTATTCCTGGACAGTACACCAAAGATATATACTGGCATGTGGTCTTTACCTTTTACTGAACCAAGTTGTATGCCATCAATGTATGTCTACTGAGCCATCAATGTACGTCTAAAAGAGACACTTGCAATATTTATAGTTGTTACTGCTAGAGAACCAAAGCAGACGCCAATGTTCAGAGAGTTTACAGTTACGAGCCGGTGGAAAGAATCCCTTTTATTTGACTTCTGATGTGCACACAACTGCAACCAAATAACTTCAAACTCTCCAACTGCTCATGGAGTGAACAGATCCCATTTTAACTGCCTTCCACAGGGAAAGATTAAGTGCTGCAGCAGAATTCCTCTATTTTAAGGCAGTTTAAAAACAAAACAAAACAAAACAAAAAACCCCTAGTTTTCAAAGCAGTTAGAAGAGTTTCAAAGCTGGTATACCCTTCTTTCTTAGCAGAGAAGAGGGATTAGATTTAATGCAGGAAGCCTGTGTTCATTGCTTCTATTAGCAATTTGAACATGACAGGAGCTTGGAGAAAAGGCACCATATAGCTGACAAGAGTGTTCTTCCCTTGTTCTCTCCAAGATACATTTTCAAGTCTTTGAAGACATTTTTTCATGGAAAAACTTGGAAGCAGATCCAGCTCTTGGCTTAAAATAATTCCCAAGGTAAGTATTTTGTTGATTTGTGACATCAAATATGGTATTCCTGAAGGATGACTCCTGGAAAGCAACACATTGTTTTATATACAGACCTGGCAGCGCACAGACATAACAGGCACACCAGACTGAAAGGGTCCTCAGGGATGCAGTCCCCACCTATGCCACTTCATGTGATCCCTTCAAAAACCTTAGGTTTTCTCAGTCCTCTGTAATCAGGAAACTATTTCAGAATCTGTTTGCTGAGTTGGTCAGATGCTGTCTTCTTATTCAAAAGTAAGTGTGTTCCATATGGCTTATATCAAGAAGGTCCTTCACCTTGAAAAGAAGTTTTCCTTCCTCATGCTGAGCCCATAACTGCATCTGCACAGCAGCCACCACCATTCTTTGTGTCACTAGGCTGAACAATCCAGGTGTTTTGGTCTCTTATGAAGTAGATGCTGCTTTTCCCTGCCCTGCTGTTTGCTCTTGCCTGTCCTTATAGCAGTCAGAAATTGTCTCTCCTTATGGTGACCATATAATGTACTCAGGTGAGGTACAAGAGCTTTGCTTGTGCTTCCCTCTCACTGCTGCCCTTATATTTTTAGTGTGAATTTTGCCACCCTACTGCTGCACGATTGTAATATTCTGCAGTCTTTTTTTTTTGCCCCACAGTCATTTCCAAATTATGAGCTTCTAATTAGAGCAGAATTACTATTCCCTCACACAATCTTGATTTAAGCCCTGAATATAATTCTGAGGTCAGTCCAGTTTCTGTGTGCCAGTTCACTTCTTCTCTCCGTTAACAGTGCCTCCCAGCCCCTTGGCATCAGTGAGTTGCGTTTGATATTAGCTAATTTCCTAATAGGCCTGCCAAGCTCATTAATGAAAATAATGAGGAGAATTAGTGCCAGACCTTATCCTTGAGGAACTCTGATAATGACCCTTCTTTAGCCTTATATTTCCCCTTTAACCCTCTCTGTTGCCCTCTTCCTGTGTTGTCAAATTTCGGAGACAACAAAAAAAGCCAAGTCCTACTATTTTTTTTCTCTGAATCCCCATCATACCCATTAATCATAGTTCCCACATGGTGCACCAAATATCCTTCCTTGATTCAAAATAGAAAAGATATACAATATAATTTTACCAAAGAAAGTAATTGGCTAGTCTGGCACGAACTACTGTTTGACAAAATCAATGTGCATTTTAATCCCATTTCAATTTGACATGTTCCTTTTAGATTCTTTCAAAATCTATGTGGAAATTATGACCCAGTATTCAGAGTAGATTAACGCGGGTCATCTTCTATTCTCTCTCTCAAAATATCAGCACTACAGGTGCTGCTGGTGATCACCTAGCGTAATCACACATATGCCAGGTTTGTTTGGGTTACTTGCACACGGACAGGAATGCAACGTGTCATCAGTGTTACAGTTCACTGACGTGGGATGGAGAATACCTGTCCCCTCTGCCTCTTCCCAAGAATCAGGCTTTGGCAAATCTATGGCTTCACTGGGAAAAACAACCTCGATTTTGTTGCATTAGTTTAGTAAGGTTTATTTATTTCTCCTTTTCTGCAGTACAGCCAGACTTCCTTTGTACACAACACTTGTTGCTCTGACCATAACCTCCCAAGGCCAAGTATAAGCAGTTTATGTTTCATTGTTAGGAACCTCCTCTGCCTACAGTCTTATTTCTGATCCTGGAAGGTCTGTTGGTATCAGTCAGAATACTACAGATAAATTTAGGATTTAGAGTTGTGAAAAGTAGAATGTACACAGCGATACATTTGGTTTTTAAGTGTTTGGTCTGTAGGAAATTGTGTAAGGAATAAGAAATGCCAGAAGCAGTTGCTATAGATGAAAGATGACGGATTTCCTGCACCTGGACTAGTTGTAGGAAGAGGCCAAGTGAGCTGGGGGTATCTCAGCGTCAGAGGTGGCAAAGCAGCCATGGGGCCACTACACCAAGAGCCAAGGGGCAATAGTCACCCACTGCTTTCCTCACTTTCTCAACACGCGCAAAAGCAGCAATACACTTAGATAAATAACATTAGAGTTTCTCCATAGCCCTCCAGCACTGCTTCACCTCTTTATCTTCCCAGTTTCTCCCTTGGTAAAAGAGGTAAGATTCTCTGCTCCAACCTGAAGTTGCGAGTTCAATTTTTCATATGCTGTTGGGAAGCCTTCAGCTACACAGTAGTTCTGCTTCCAATTTGTCATATAAATGCAGCATATCACAGGAGAAGCATCCTGATAATTGATATGCATACACACATGGGTAAAGAAATATAACATTTATTTTTATGTATAATTGCACACATAGAGATACCTATGCAGATATATATATGGTATTTCTGCTAGTAAAAGAGATTGCTGTAAGTTTACTTTAATACATTTTATTTAAAACTCTCTTAATCCTCATACCCTAAATCTGTTTCAAACCACTTGAGAATTTTTTTGGTTGTTTTTAAGGAGGAAAAATATCCCAGTAAAGTCTAATTGGCAATGTCTGTCTTATTAGGAATAAAATAGTCCTATTTGGGAATAATTCTTCTCCAAGCAACTTTTTATAGTCAGTCTAGTAAAAAATGAGTTAAATGTAATTTTGACTTATTCATAATAATCTGTTTATAGCTATGATGGTTATTTCTGTTTTCTACAGAAGCAATTGCTTGCTAGATAGAATGGTACCGTAATCTCAATTTATCACATACATTTTTTTGCTAGCAGCCAGCAGACTGCAGTAAATATTCCAGTCGGAACAAAGGTGCAAATAATCAATACATCTGTTCCATTTACACCAATAATGGCACATAGTAAGATTTATAGGCCTTAGTATAAAGGATGTGCACTACTCTGCTGATTACTCTTCAATAGCCTGACATGCATCTGAGTTTCACTTGTGCATAAATACGACAAGAGACAAACCATTCATGGAAAATGATTGAATGCACAACTAACACCCTCTCAGACAGAGTTTTTTCCCTCCTGGGTTTGGTTTTGTTTTATTTATTTTTTTTTGGTTGTTTTTCTTTTGGTTATTTTCTTTTGGATTTGGTTTTTAATTAAATTCTCTTGGTGAAAAAACTACCTGGTTTTCCTTCCATGGGAAGAGATATCAATTAGTTGGCTTCCTATCTTCCCACCCTACACCAAAGACAAGCCTCATTTTAATTCAAACCCAGATGTATTGTTGTTACAGAAAGGAATCATCACTCATGATGGCAAAATTTGCCTCAGCTGTCTAAAATTGCTTAGAACATTAAGGGCTTTATTATCTAAATGCTGATTTGATTATCAATACTTTAATCTGAGAAAAAGAAATACTGTCAGTGTGAGTAGACTGGCTGAAGAAAATTTATGATGAAGAGAGCCCAAAGAGCAGGAATCTGCTGAAAGGAAATAGAATTAAGAGCTTACTAATGAAGAAACTTTTTATATACTCTCTTTTGACATCAGATGCTACATTAAAAACCTATCACAGTCTCTTAGAATTAGGTCAGTAAGAGTCCAAGGCACACTTTGTAGGAATGGAAAACTTTTTCTCCATCTTTTCATGTACTGTTTTTTAAGGTGTCAGGTCCAGGAACATTTTCCTTTTGCCAGAGAAAGGTAAAGTGCAGTAAGATGAACAGCCATTCTAGGATGACAGGCTGACAAGAAGCCACTGAGCATTACATGTTTACATATGCTTTTATTTTGCTAGCTGCTGACAAACTGCCGTAAATAACTACTGAGACAAGGGTGAAAATGACCAATAGATCTATTCTGTTTAAATCAATAATATAATTTTTTATACATCAGGATGACATGATGCACATTGACTCATGGTGCTTCTCCCTTGCTTCTTCTAAGGGTAACCCTCTACTCAGCATTTTCTGAGGTGAGTTTCTCTTTATTCTTCTTCCAGACACTGGAAGTGTCTTTAAAATTAAGACACTCATTGTCATTAGTTGGCTTTGGGAATCTTGGCCTAAGGCTCGGCACTGATCCCTGGTGCAGAAAGAAATAGCTACATTAAGATCTGTAGTGGTGGCAGTGACAAAGAGCAGGAGAACAGGAGACAGTGGTTTGGATGAAGTGTGATACCATGGCCCAGTGGCAGAGCAGAGTGGTGTAAGATCTGACTGCCAGCCCTTTGCAGGCTGGGGGAAAAAAAAGTAGAGAGAAGAAATTAAAAAAATTGTATTCTGTTTGCATATCTATATTGTCTCAGGTCTGCAAATAAGATTTCTAGGTATCTTCTTGCTTCTCCCTGACCAGCACACACATCTTACAAGGTGGGTAGGGGGGAAATATCTGAACAGCACAGCCTGCAGGCAGATGATTAAGCAGGTAGATTTTCTCCAGCAACAACTATAGTCAATGCACATCAGTGCTGCCATCATCAAAAGCCCACCAGGTGACAAGATATGGCTTGGTTATGGCTCGGGTTCCAGCTTTAGGGCAACTCAGGAACCTTCAGAATCTAACAGTCAACTGAGTAGGAGACAGGTGCCCAAATTTTCTTCTCATCCAAGCTGTGATACATCTAGGTGTGCACAGTGGCAGAACTATAAAGATGTCTCACCACAGTCCTGGGGTGACAGGAACCAAGGTCCAGGAAAACGTGGAGACTGATGGTCCAGCTTTCCTGTACCTCCTTTGTACTCAACAAAGAATTATTCAGCTCATATTTCATCCATCATTAGCTCACTATACGCACATCATTACCAGTGGTAGTCTCTCATTGCTTAAAAAAGCTGAAATAACTATATACAGTAGCATGTACCCAAAACTGTGCCAAAGAAAATTAATTTAGATTGCACTCAAACATCAAGAAATGCCAGATTTCTGCTCACCCACAATTTTTTCTTCTCAAAATGAGCATGAGGTTATGTGAGTAGGGGCAACTGGGTAATATGTCTTCGCTTAAATCTGAAAGCCTTTGATTCTGCAGCTTTAAAACTGTTCTTTTAAAAAGGGCATATTTGTTTGATTTTTGTGATGGTTCTTATGGTTCCTTTATACATTTCCTGTCATGTACTGGCAGTGAGGGGTTGAGCTTTACCCTCAGCACAGGCTGCTCATATTCGCATTATATCAGCTAATTAACTGTTAGGAGGAAACTGTTGCTTTTCCAAAAGTGGGATGGATAGGTCCAGGTACCCTGTCCAGGTGAGAGGCCAAGACATGAGTTGAAGCAAGAAGTTCCCCTCAGCCAAGCTCCTTCTCTACTCTCTTGGTAGGTGCACGGTCATGAAACGGTGACAGAAATGGGCAAGGGGATTTAAATATTGGAGTCTGGTGAGATGACAGAAGCATCTTGTGCCCCTCCCTCCTCCATAAAAAAATGATTACTGTCCAGTCAGGCTAAAATACTTAAAAACTAATTTGGAGGCTTGAGAGGGATGTATCTGGGCCTTGCCACCAGGGTCCATTCCAAGCAAGAATGCACACACACAGCACACACACACTCCCAACACAAGACTTCACAGAAAACATGTACTTTAAAAGCCCCAATCTAGAATTCACTCACTCAGACTTTTTTAGAATTCATATCTTCCTGTTTCAACTCTAAGAAGATCCTGCTTGTATAAATGCTGTTACACTGTGTCCCAAAAGCAAATAATAATACTTGTGTGAAATATTTGAAAAATGTTTTACCTATAGGTATAAAACAAAACAGAGCTGTTTCATCACTTTCCTGGCTCTTTACAACAGCAATCAATACTGGCCATCAGAGTACAACAATGGAAGAGAGTAATGCCATGACATCAGGAAGCCAGAGGCACAGTGTTAACTCAGTGCTCAGTCTCTATCTGCCATGCTTTTGCCATAGAGAGATTAGCCTGCCTCTGATCACAGATTTGGAAAGCTTGGCATGCCTTTTGGATTAATCAGCTGCCACTACAGATGTAACAGGCACCAATCAGGCAATAACAAATTATTTTTTGTGAAGTTACGTACAGTTCATCTGCGGGCCCAGCTTGCTCTGACAGAGCACTTAGACCTCCTCAGAGAAGACCAGGGCCTGAGCCTGATGTGATCTGTGCTGCCTGTAGGGTTGTAAACCAAATTTCTCTGGGAAGACACATCTGATGATTGCTGTCTGCAGAGTTACATGCTGGCAAGCCTGATTAATATGAATGCAGTGGGATAAAGGAAGAGCCTCCCAACATTTGAATATATTTATTCCCGAGTGAAGCAGCATGTCTGACAAGAGCTCTCAGAAATGTAAAGGTTTATTATCTCATAATGGAATAAAAGGATTAATTTAGAATAGGTCTGTAGCCACTTTTAAAGTGTTTCATTTTAATAATTTATACTAATGGAATATATGATCTAGGGAGGGTCATGTGGGTTGCTCCTGGGCAGTTGTTGACAAGGCAAAAGAGGCTGGGGAGACCCGGGCTGGACTCTTATTTGCTTGTCCCTGGTGGACTTTTAGGATGTTAAAAAGAGAAAGAAAAAGCAGCAGACAAAGCCTTTAATTCATCTGCTCCTCATGTCGCTGCAGAGCACTCATCAGACGACAGAGCTGATCAGCTCAGCAGGTTCCTAAAACATTCACAAGTAGAAAAAAACTTAAGCTTTTATCTCTGTAATAAGTAATGAAACCTAATTTCCGTTTCTAACGTGAAAAAAAAAAACCACAAAAATTAGCCTTCTTGTGTGATCACAGTAGTAGCAGCAATTGCAGCTCCAAGAGGCTTGCAGAGATTTAGGGGTCACACACACTGTTGTGGATCTGAGTCTTAGAGGCAGGGCTGAAGTAAGAGCTAGATGTGATAAACAAGAATTATGCAGTCAGCACAGAAAGAGGGTTGTATCTCTTTCTACACTTGTACTATAAGTTTGTTATCTTCCTTCATACATCTGAACTGTGCTTGTGATTGGTATTTCTGACATACGGCCCTGTCCAAAATCTGAGAAAGGACTTTGTGAGCTCAGGGACTCTAAACCAAGAGATTTGCAGAAATTCCTCAGTTCTGTTTCCTTTCTGCCTTGTTTTATAAACCCATCTGTTCTCTGACAGTACCACGCAACCAGTGTCTCTGCAGCGAGACATTATTTCCATTACCCCTTCTCTAGGACCACTAAGTCCATGTAAGAAAAGATATCACATATATATTTTTCAACTGTTTCTGTCAGCATCAGTAACTCAGAATCAACAGAACTTGTCCTCACTTCTGCCTTTTTTGGGAAAGAAAACAAAAACAACAAACAGTCACACAGAAATTCCTGATTGTTGTGGTTCTGTTTTATCTGACAGTGTAGAAAAACATGGAATTTTGTCCTACCCCTGTCTCATTTTTAAACATTAAGACTTGACCTCTGCCTTCTGCCTACTTCCCCAGCTTTGTTTTATCAAGCTGCAAACATTTTTCTTTCATAACAATTTACATATGTAATTACTACAAGTACTTCAGCAATTGTTTGCTAAAGGCTCCATGTAAATACTAATTATCAGTAATTAAAAATCCACCACTATTAGGAATATACTGATAGGGAGAAAATACTGCTTAGGAAGCAACTAACATTTGTCTAGGCAAAATTAAACATCAAATAGCTTTCTATCTGTGTAATTAAATAATATGACTCATCATCTGCTGCATAAATGAAAGTGCAAATGGGAGAAAGGTGTCCCACACACAGACATGCACACACCCCCCATCCTGCTCACAAACAACACATCTTCAATATTGCAAACCTGCTCCATGTTGGGAGCAAAGGACATTCAGAGGTCTCACACCACAGTTGCAGAAACGTGACAACTGTGTTGAATGTTTTCTATGGCATCCTAAAATTGTGTGCTTCCAGCCTGATGGTATGCAAACTTAAGTCTCCAGGTCGTAAAATGCACTGGGATTCTCTCTTCTGCCAAGTAAGGGAAATCATCCTGCGTAAAGACTACAGATAAAACGCAGGAACAAATGACATCTGCTTCATATTTCTACAAAATCTCTTTTCACTCTCCTTAATTTTTTTTTAACTGCTAATAAATATGTTTCCTTATTAACTGTTCAGCATCTATGTACCTAAAGTGGAATTTTGGCCTGTCTGCAGATGTCAAAGGGTATTTTGTCACTGTTGTAAGTGAAATTATATTTTCATTTTAGTGATTTATTACAGATTTCAACAGGCTTTAAATCAGCCTTAGTCCATCTAAAATTAATCAACTTCCTGAGCCTGGTGGGAAAAATAAGCAGGTAATCTATGTGCGTTAACAGCAATCCCAAAGTTTGCTCACTGCCATACCTGCTTCTGACAGCAGAGGAAAAAAAACCCATTAAGCAAGCAGACAGGCAAAGGGGTAGCAATTTTACAAGGGGTGCAAAACAGATTTCTGCTCTCTGAGCACGGCTCCATCTCACTCCGACCTGTCACTGTAGCGGGGCAGCGGGAATGCGCCTGGAGCAGAAACGCGCTGATGGTGCTCACCTCTGATGGGGAAATGCAGCTTTGAGAAAGCCTCTCATCCCATAATAATACTCAGCCTTGGTGCCCTCAGCGCCTGCACTCGCATTGTCGAAAGGAGGGAAAAGCCGCCAGTAGCACGACAGCAGCTGGACTGAGTTGCCTCCAGAATTCATTTTCAAGTATGTTTTTATTCACTTCCGCAGAGTTTATTTTTCCCTTTCTGGCTCTGCCATTTTAGGCTCAGATTCAATTCAGGGAAACACTTCAATTACCTCTGGATCAGTCCCTCAGATTGTATCACGGCTGAGGCTTTGAAAATTGTTGTTATCGAAACTGCTAGCAGACTTGCTTGTGCTATTTTGAGCTGTAGTGAAAAGGGCTTGATGGGACATTAAGCCATTTGCAAACCACAAGTCAGGCAAGAATAACAGGAGTTTCACTGTCAGGTTTTAACTTTCAGCCTTCAAAAGTGTTTCTCAACCATCTTGTTCCCTCTCAGTGAGGCGTCAGACCCAAACTCCCCTGAGCCCAAGGCCAAGGTGCGGCAGAAAAGGGACGATGTTTGTGCCAAGTCTGGCCCTGTGTCTCCAGTAAACCCATTGCTGGTCTATCTACCACAAACAGGTAATTAGAGCCAAAAAAAAGAAAAGAAACAGTCCAGCCCCTGTGGCTCTGCATTTGCTTCTGTATTTTCTTCCTCACCTGGGGTACAACCTGTCTTGTGCACGTATCAAGCATGGGAAATACCTGACATCTGGAAAAACTGAACTGTCATTCAGATCCCTTAAAAATAAGTTTTCTACCACCTAAGTAGTAGTGACTTCCTCAAGTCTTCCAGTAACTAATGCTTTTGATCAGTATTTTGTTAATTTACAGCATTTCCTCAGTCTTAACTCGGCATTTTCATTCTTTCCCCTCCTGCTTTCACTTCTCTTTTTTTTTTTCCTTTTTGCTTCAACAAAGCATGAAATCATTGTTTGTCGGAAGATAATCTGCCTACTGCTGTTTCTGGTTGTAACTAATATTTTCTTCAGTCTTCTAGATTGCTGGGGAGACATGTAACAGTGGTAAAAATAATTTGAGATCAGTCAACCCCGCTGCTGTGCTTGCAGGTTAAAATTAGGTACATGTCAATGAGACCCTTCTGGTCATATTTTGTTTGGTTTAATTTGCTGAACAGGGTAAATGCAGCTACCCCAAACAGAGAGAGCCCTCCCTCGCACCAGTGCCTCTCCTGTCCCAGCCCAGGCTGGTGTGCTATGGATGGGAAACTGGACAAAAAAACCCCACAGTGGCAAACAAGGCACGGTTTAAGATTTTAGTCCCCTACCCACTTGACATTCACCATCTAGACCTCTTCCCAAAATAGATGTGGAGATTTAGATGCCAAAGAAGAGGACTACAAAAGGCAGCATGCTGTAGGGGGTAGAGGGAATTCATCTGTGGGAAGCAGAAATAAATGTTTGGGTCAGGAAGAGAAAGGAAAGATCATTTGAAGAAATCTTCGCTTGAGTCTGGATTGAAGCTTTGCATTCAGCCTCAACTCACAGAATCACAGAGCGGCTGGAAGGGACCTCAGTGGGCCATCTGGTCCAACATCCCCGCTCAAGCAGGGCCATCCTAACGCACATGGCACTGGGTTGAGTCCAGATGGTTCTTGAATATCTCTCCCTGCGGGAAGGTCCGTCTCCTTACAAGCAAGATCAGGTCTTTCTCTTAGTTGAGAAGTGCCATCCTCCTCTTGCTCTCCAGCTTACAGGTTAAAATACCAGCTAAATCCAAGGTAGATTAGATGAGTTCAAAGCTCTCTCCTGTCTGAAAGAATCAGAACCTGCACATTCTGTCACAGGTTGGGTCACCAGCACAAGAAGAACTAGAGCTTGGGAGGAAGCACATTTTTTAAGCAACCCTACTGAAGTAATTTATTACAAGTAATTTGAAGTCATTTCATGTAACATAAAAAAAAATTCATTACATATGTAAACAGTGTATAATTGTGTGTTACCTGATAGCATGAGCATCAAGGTTGAGAAGATCTGTCAGTGTATACAATCCCATGGAGAGTTATGATTGACTAAACGGGTTAAAAACAGAAGCACCATGTTTCCAAGAACAAGAGTGAAATGAAAGTGCTTGTCATCCTCTAGTGAGTGGTGTGTCCTTATAATGGCTTCCGAAAAAATCACCTCTGAGTTCTGCACGACACTGTATCACTCAGGACCACAGAAGGGTGGAGTACACATCAAGAAAGGGAAAAAAATATAAATAAGGTAGCAAGCTATGAAAGTTTTATAGTGGCATCCATCACACACACTACAGGAACTGTAACTATGTCTGTTGAAAAGTTGCCACAAAACTGTGTCTTGGAAAGTGGTCAAGGCCAGAGTGGACTGACTGCTTGTCAGCAGGCCAGATAACAGCATGGCTAGGGTGTGGGTCTCTCCTCCAGGACTAAATGTGAGGCCACCTGCTCTTGATAGGGCAGAACATGGTCCCGGATTCCAGGTGTTCTTCCCTCCCACACACTTTCCTCCCTTCCCCTGATCCCTTCAGATCATTCAGACATATTCACAGCCCTCCTCCAACTCACTTCTATTTTATTTTCATTTGCTCTAATGTGGAAAGTAAACAGGTTTTGAAACCTCAAGTATTTTTTGTTGTGCTATGATCAGTTTGGCCTGGGATGCCAAAATGTATCGCTTGCAACAGTGGGAAGATCAAAAAAGCACCCCAAAAGATGGACTATTTATTCCTAGGCTGTCATTCAGCTCTCTAAATATTGCTAAAAGTAAACCAGAAGCACAACAAAACCGGGTTTTCAGACATGGTTTTCCTTATTTCCAACTTCTTTCTGGACTTTAGAAACATGAGCTTAGCCTTTCCAGTGGCTTTGGATCATCTGTATCTGGGGCTGTTGGAGACAGGCAAATCCCAAAAAGCAAGAGGTCAGAATTAATGAAGCTAAAATTCTTTTCAGTCTGATTTTATATTCAGCTCAGGATCAGCTTCCTTTGTTTTGGCAAGAAGCAGTGTGTGTATGTGTGTGTGTGTTTGTGTACGTTTGTGTACGTTTGTGTGTGTTTACCTTGTGGTGGTTTCACCGGTGGTGGGAATTGCAAATGTGTCTGCTCATTCCTCATGGTTTCACTGTACAAGACAAATATAATTGATTTAGAAGGAAAGAGCCTTGCCAAGAACAGTAGTAATGGATTTGTACTAAGCAAATTTAATGCAATATGCTTTGGTCAACAGCTGCAGCTTTGGAAAGGAGCGATTTACCTTCTCCCAAAAAAAATCATGAGAAACTAAATAAGTGGCTGAGAAGCTAGTTTATGCACACAAAGATTCGAAGACCTGCAGTGCTAGCTAATAGAATCAAACAACTATCAAAAATCATGGCCAGCTGAGCTGGTGAGTCCCAGGAGGCTGAGGAGAAAGAGGGAGAGATAAAAATTCTTAAGGGTGGTTTTCTCTGTAGGTTGAACACATACTTTTTTTATTCTGGAAAAGGTACAAGTGGAATAAAAGTGTCAGAGACTACCAGTTTTAACTATTAAAATAATTAAAGAAAGAATTGATATATTAATTCAAAAAATATTATTTCACCTAGAAGAGGTTAATATATTTCATAAATTCTAGGGTTAGAAAAGGCTATTAGGATCCCTAGATTAGGTTTAATATAATTCAGGTTCAGTAATAGATACAGAGACCTGTTCTGCCAGGCGGACAGCAAAGTGCAAGGTCATTCCCAAAGTCCTAAAGAGAAAAAAAAGATAGTCACAGATCTGCCAACCATTTCTCCAACAGAAGCAAGTGAAATTTACTTGGAGACATGATGTTTCACGACCAGGTCCAGCAGCTTCCCTGAAGCAGTGAGGTCTGTTCTGTAGGACTGTCCTGACCCCGGTGTGATGAGGATCAGAGGGGTCACCTTCCCTCTCACGCAACAGCCATGCCTTCCTATGGATGCACAGCACCTCAGCTCAGCTCTCCTCTTGCAGTACACAGGATTCTGTTCTCCTCTCTTCTCTCCCATCCAGCTCTGGGATGGTTTTTGGACAAGTTACTGCAAAGCAGAGCCCACAGTTGCCTGGGGCCAGCTGCTGTCATTGTCCCATGCAGACCACGCAGTTTCTTCTCCCCACTGGCCTGGAGAGCAGCTGGGCTGGCTCTTCTCACAGCTCTTTGGAGCAGTCGCAGGATAAACTAGTGTGATAGCACTGGTGGGTGGTCTGGCTGCAACCTGTGGCTCCCTGCAGGGAACATGGAGAGAGTTAAGTGTTTCCAAAGGCAGTTGTGTAGGAAGCTGCCACAGATGCTACGCACTGCAGAGATGGGTAGATAGGACACAAGCACTGCAGAGATGGGTAGATAGGACACAAGCTCTTCCCTCCCCTGTGATCCGGCACCTCCCCAGCACTGCAGAGACGATCCAGGTCTTTTTATTTCCACACCAAACTTACATTGTTCTCCTCAGGCTTTAACCAGAGGAGTGAACATCTTTCAGATTTACTTTCTGGGTTGCTTGTTTGTTTCCTAAACCTGCCCCTGGTTTGTGAGAATAGAAAAAGACTTTTAAAAAACGTAATGGCTGGGAAAGTTGCCCTCATTAATATGTGAAAAAAAAAAATATAAAACCAAAAAGAATCACTTTAATTTTCACCACAAAAGATGTTTTAGCTTTTTTTTTTTCCACCCATCAAATCACTGCATTTACTATAAAGCCTCCCCTTTTTCCAAGAGTGACAAAAGGATCCTTTGAAAACCTTTTGGCACTCTGGGCTGCAAAACCTGGGCCTGGCCACAAGCTGCCCACACTGCTGGTCTCCATGAACCTTTTTTCTTTTTGCCTTGGGGCAACAGAGAAATAGCAAAGGAGACAGTGAGGTCACTTCTGAACCTTGTGTTTGCATCTCACCCCTGCAAAAGAGCTAGGTAACTTTGTTCTCCAGCTTCATTTGTATGCTTGGAGCCAATCTGACAGTGGATCTAAAAACCAATCATTCCTATTGATTTCACTGTGAACTTCCCATGTGGAACAACAGTCCTGTACCTATAAGAGGAAAAAAAAAACAAGAAACAAACAAACAAACAACAAAAAAAAAAAACCACACCAGAAAGACAAAAACCAAAACCCAAAAAAGCAGCAGTAAGAAAGGAATCCAGAACTCTTATTTGCATTAGCTAAGCATCTTGGCATATTAAAATCACCCTTGAGCACCTCCAACTGAAAACTAAAAGAAAGCCTCAGTTTTGTCACTGAAGCTGAAAATGTTATTATTAGTTGTGGGCATTGTTGATGTTATAATATATCTCGTTTCAAATCATAACAGATGAATGATCTCTAAATTGTTGGTTCAATTGAGATAATACTACATCATGCTTTCTTTTGCAACACAAATCCACATAACTAGCACAATATAAATACAATCACTGGCTAGTAGAAAATGTTCAAATACTATTTTAAATCCCGCAAGTATGGCTGGTGCTCAAATTGACAGCTCAGTACTCTGTCATTTCCCACTGCCAATCTCATTATGGAAGTAAACGGCTCTGCCTTATTTTATCCTGTTCTATGCATGATGCACTTAAAAGGACTTAAAGAATCTAGTAAATAGAAATATATGGTACAATGAACAGTTAAAAATGTCAGTTGAATTAGTCATTGTGTGATATCTTTTCAGCATACAATGTGAACACAGATGCTGCCTTTTATAGAGGTTTATGCATCCGAGGAACATCAAGTGGAACAAATGAGATTTGATTTTATTATTCTTTTATAGCATTGCATTGCAGATAGTTTTTTTTTAATTAGCTCCTGTCTCAACACCTTTGGCAACTCTAAATAATTCAGAGAATCTGGTCTTTTGTTGTTGTTGTTGTGGTAGTTTCTCTCACAGAGAAATAGCCTTTGCAAATGGCAGGAATCTATCACCTAGTTTAGAAATGATCCTCCAGTTAAATAGCACACAAAGAGTGCACTGTGGCCTGCTCAGAGTCTTAAACCCAAATCAGCTGCCAGATGCACAGTGACAAATGTATCCCAAGCCCTAAGAGCTGTCAGGATTGCTAAAAGTTTGCTTCCCTTTTCATGAGTTTTCCTACACACTCCACTAAGAAGAAAAGTCTGTAGAGGTCAGTTTGATGGAGTGGGGCTCAGGGAGCTGGTTCCCCACCAGCCCCTCGGCTCACCAAGGAGGGACAGGAGGGACCCAGTGCCGTGGCACGGCTTCATCAACCTGTTGCTGCCTCTTGGCCTGGTGTTAGACCTTTAGCAATAAAACACAAGCTGGGTATAAAACAGGCATGAAACTCGTCACTCCCAGGACTTCAAAGCAACAGGCAGTATTTTATGTCAAAATAAATAAACAAATGTGTGTAGACAGAAGCTGATGTTTATGCTACATTGTGTGGTGTGGGGAGGGTGGAATAGTCCCATAAGCTTATTTCTAGACAGTACATCTTTGCACAACTTCTTTGTTGAAAAACTTCAGGGACATGGTGTCTTATAAGGATTCCCTCGGGCTCCCAGCCTCTCCCTCACTTCACAATGTGTGGGCAGGATACAGCTGTTCAGCTTCACTGCGTGGTCTTCTCATCCAAACTGTTCACATAATGCAAAAATTACATCCCTCAAGGCACTATGGAAATTCACATCCTAACACAGTTTTCAAATGTCTATTTATTTCACAGCCTAGTGCAAATATTACGTCTGCTCCAACATCCACGTTTCAAATGATACCACAGTGCCTCAGATTCAGTATGTGGGATATCTTTTGTACCTAAAAAGGACAAGGAATGTCTTAGTCTTTGCAGAAAAAGAGAAAAGATTTATTTATTTATTTGTTTTTAAACTACAGTGACGCCCTCCTTCCCCGCCCCAGGTTCTTTCACGGCAAATTCAAACATCAGGAAATTTCTGAATGGCATAAAAGGTCATTCTGGGCATTTAGCCCAGCTCAGCAGAAAGGAGTTTTTTAGGTTAAGTCTTGCACTATTCCATCTACTCCAGCTGAGTATTCCCCATTGCAGGAGAAACAGCAAGGGTTTCTGCTGCTATACATGATACACAATCTGATATTAAGTGTTTATAGACATGGTTTTGAGAAGCTTGAGAAGACTCAAGCTTTTAGCAATGACATTACTTTGAAAAAATATCCCTTATGTTTTCAACATCCCTTTCAAGCCTGGGAAGCAAGGACAGAAAAAAGAGTTCAGCTCATGGGGTCTGAGGAACCTCTGTCCAAAATCAGCCCTGACTGGGACCTTTGTGTAGCCCCAGGGCAGTCATATAAGGACACATCCCCAAACAAAAAGGCTCATCCACACTCTCACTGAATGCAATCCTGAGCCCATCACACACTGTGTCAGGGAAGATTTGGGGTAAAAGAGGTAATTTACTACCATGTACATTCTTCCCATCTCTTTTACTTGTATCTTTCCACTCTGAACTTCAGAAATGTAGTTCATATGTATCCTTTTGCTCAGTTGTGGAAGAAAAGAACATTAGCCAGGTTAGGCAACAAGGAGCTTGGTAAAAAATGTGATTGCAAACTCAAGCTGCTTGAAATGGTCAGCAGAAAGCCCCGGCACAGGCACCTTGTGTTAAACCCCAGATTTAATTCAATCCATCAGAATAACAAAAGGAAAGAGGATGAGAGACTGACATCATGGTAGCATCTGCCTTTTCAGAGGGCAGCAGGCACTGCCAAAATATTATGCTCTCTCATCTGTTTTCTTCATTTCTTTTTTGATGGGGAAGAGTGTTTAAATTCTACAGTTGAAAATTATCTAATGTGCCAAGGCTCCTTCCCAATAATTGATGATTCTCTTGATCTCCTTTTTTTCCTACACATCCTGTCCCCAGATGCCCATTCCCCCTTCAAATCTTTCTGTGGTCCCTAACCCTTAATTAGATCTTACAGGTTCTGTTCCTGTGGTGTGTTCACCACTACAGGTTTTGTTTCCACTTCAGGACTGCCTTTCCTTCAGGCTCCAGCTGTAGTTCAAAGATGCTCTGCTGCTCTTTGCCATCGGCCACCACCTGAGCTGCCCTTTTATAACAGCTGTAGCTGCTGCCCCCATCCTCTGTGCTGCTGTTCACTGTGGCGCTCATCAAGAGGTACTGAAGACAAAGAGTGAGCATGAAACAGCAGCTCTGGGTTAAACCTGAGGTAGGAACCTGGGCTTCATGATACGGTGCAGAATTCAGCTACCTGGTTCAGGAAAGAAGTAGAAAAATCTAATTTGTATTTCTTCACTGTGTTACACCTTATGCACCAAAAATAGGACTCAGGGGAATACATTTAGCAAGGTCAGTGATGTATATGTAAGGCATTGCATTTCTCACAGCAGAAGCTAGCCCAGAGCTGAGGTTTGGAGGTGTCTGACTTAAATTCTTAAATCCTCCTTCTGTTTAAATGCCCAAGTCAGGAATTCAAGGGCACAGGAAGCAGCACAGATATTTCACACTATTGTCTGCCCTGTGATTAAGCCATGGCTCAGGACAAGCCAGAGGAAAACAAAGCCCAGCACCTAGGGGTAGGGCAACCAGAGGGGGAGCTGACTTTCCAGCTCCTGCTCCCTAAATTTTCTACAGATAAAGACCAAGGCAGAAGTCTTTCTTCTCTCTTATGGCAGCCTTACTCACTTGCCCAGAGTTGCACTTTCTTTTGCTTACCCTTCAGGGAGCCCCATAACTCTTTCCTACCTTGACTGCAAAGTTTCCTAGCATCAGCATATTATGCAAAAGTGGTTTTGATTTGTCAGCTCTCTGTAGCAAAGTGGTAGGTGTGTTTTGAGAATGCCTAGTTGAACTAAGGCCTGCAGGGTAGGGGATTTTGGAACTGAGAAGCCTATACTTTTGTAAATCCTACCTTCCTTTTGGCCAAGGTGTCAGTCCTTCTACTCTGGAGTAGAAATAGAAATAACCTACAAAAAACTTTGCAAGAAGTCATTTGTAACATTTATGCTCTTTTAGGGTATTTCGGGTTCTGAACTGCTTAGGTAGAGATCTGTTGGTTCATTGGGCATGAGTGAGGATTACAAAAGGTCTTCAGGACCACACAGAACATCAGGCTTGGTACAAACCTGTGAGGAGGGAGAAAGGGGGATCTAGGCAGGCATCTCCATGAGAAGACAATAAAATGTGGCATACTGTGAGGAGGACACTGCTTAAAGCAAACCAAGCTAGACATCAGGCACAAAACTTCCCTGCCCTAAAACTAACAGCCATTTACTAACATCATAAGACAGGGTTTGACACATGCTCCAACTCCCAGCAAGGGGAGCAGTTTTTCTGCTGGCTGAGAGCTCCTTTGGCAGTGCTGGCAGCTTCCCTTTTGACTTCCTTTCCTAGGTATACCCTGCCCTGTGGTTTTTGGTGTCAGAAGTGGTGACTGCAAAACAAGCAGTGGGAATGAACATTTGAAAGGTGGGCATGCAGTAGCAGCTACATTAGCTGCTGGCTGTTTAAGAGAATTTGTTTTAAGAGTGGGGCCTCAGTAGCAAGGGATACATTAACAAGTTCAGGGTACGTACAGGTGGGAGAGAAAAGCAGCCTGTTCTTTATTTATCAGCTGCCACGCTGGTAACTAGCTTTGGCAGAGTGGCAGACTAACTCGGGAGTCCAGGGAACAAAAGAGGCAGATTTCTTTCTGCAGTGTTTAGATTGTGCATTTTCAGACTGTCTTGCTAAAGACACAAAGAGAAGTGAGAGATTATGGCTGTGATAATCTGTATAGCAATTTGAGGCTTAGGGAAGCTGAATTCCAGTTCACCTGTGAGAGGGTAGGCAGTATCAGAGGGCGTTTGGAAAGCAAAAACAGTGCCAGGTTTTAATAAAAGTACACAGGGCATAGAGAGGCAATGAATTGTACAGTAGTGACACTTTCTTTGGAAAGTGCTTTGGAGGGCATGGCACTGGAATATCACAGTGGCAGACTTTTAACAGTGCTCTGGGCACACCCAGCTTTTCTAAACCCATTCAGCATAGCTCCTAACACAATTATCATAGCCACATTTTCAAACCACTGTTATGTCAGAAACACTATATGGAGCTTTTTGGAAAATTGGCTCCTATTTTTTGGCAGTCATCAAAAGCTGAGCTGTTCAGAAAATGGGAGCTTTAAATGCCTGGATGACATTTCTCAACTTTGCTCACAAATAGGAGAACCTGTAAACCACAAAGGCAATGTCATCAGACTTTTTTTAAGGATACCACCATCAGGCAGACTATTTGCTCTTCTATTTTGTCCTGATGAAAACTGTAAGACAAAGTCAGCAATGACAGAGTGATAGACCATGGCAGAATTCAGTTATACCCCCTGTTTTAATACACAGCCATTACGTAAACAGAAACAACTCTGATGTACATGCAGGTAACAGTATGTGTAGTGCATAACTGTTCCTTTAAATGAAAGGAAATGAGAGGCAGTTATCTCCATCAGATTTTATTATGTGACACAGGATGAACAATTACATACTGTGCAATAAGCTAAGTGAGGTTTTAATCGCTGCTGCATTTATGGATGGTTTATCCTGACCTTTCTTAGCCTTAGAAACCAATAACTGAAGCAAAACGAAGTTTACTAGCTCCTCTCAGAAACTAGTCATGTGAGCATAATCAAATCCCAGACATTACTAAAGCCTGGATTCCTGGGCTGATGAGGAACTGAGTCACTTTCCATGTCAGACGATGCTGGACAAGCAATGACTTTTCTTTTTGACCAAATTAGAACAAAGGATATAGAGTTTATGGTTAAGGCCAAATCATCACCTAAAGTAAATTACACCAAATTTGCAGCTTTCATTGTCTACATACTTCATTTATAAGAGAAGAGTAAGTTTTGTCATATCTTTAATGAAGCATACTTATTTTAAGAAATGTGATGTATCTAAGAATAGTTATGTATAAATTATGCTAGATAAATGTCATACCAAGAAGGGAGGGCCTCTCTTACAGAGATACCAATTCTAAAAAAAATTCTCTTAGGCATAGAGATTTAATGAAATCCATATGTAGGTTAGTAGCAAAGCTACGAACAAAACCTGCAGTCTCACCTGTTCTTTCTCTTCATTTCCACCCCGGCTTTCCAAAGAGATGAATGAAATTACAGGGAACGAGAAATGGTATTTAGCACAGTTTTCACATTACCACTTTTTGCTCGTCCCCTAGAGACCAACAGCTGTCATTAGGACCCTAATCCAGAATTTTTTCGATTCCAGAAAACTAGAAATAAGAGTTGCCTCCCCTTCATGAGTCTTTTGCACACCACTGATTTATGGACTTCCACGCTTCTTTCAATCAAGTAATTTCGTTCAACTTTAATGCATCCGGGAAGCTACCATTTGAATTAAAAGACTTGCAGAATTAAAAGACTTACCATGAAGGTAAGTAATGATAACCTCTTTTCACTGTAGCCTTGTTCGTGCACACAAGAATGCTGCCCTGTTTCAGTTTATTTCAGACATTAAAGTAACAAGTTATTTCTTTTCTTTTTCCAAATGTCCACCTGCAGCAAACCTTGTCTACCTGCGGTCTGCTTCAAAAGAGAGGCTTTTCAGGGCCTCTCAAGGCTGCCTCCTTCCAGTCTTGGTGACAGAATTGCCTACAGCAATACTCAGCCATTTTATTTGCCACCCTCAGCTGCAAATGCAAAGGAGCAGACACGCCTCAGATTAAACTAACCGCAAACATTCAAGGAAAGCAATCACTCTGATCTGACCCACAAAAGAGAGAGAAACTGCACATATCCGATGAATTTGCAGGCATCACTCCTTGCAGCTGCACAGCTGTCCTTCACACATGAAAGAAGCAGGTCTGGCTACCAAACATCTCTTTCAGCTTTTCCTTCTGTACAGTTACGTTCATGTTTTTCCAAACCACAGCACTGCACAACACTGCAGCTGCCTGAGCCGGATCCTCAGCAGTTGTAACCCAACCTGGCTCCATGGATTTCAAATGCCTTTTCCACCCACTGGAAAACCTATCTGCAAGTTGAAAGTACTTCCCTCTCCTCCCTCCCCGCCTACCACAAAAACATACACAGACACATCCACATACACAGTGAACGGAACGAGTCCAAAAAGCTTTTCGCAACTCTGGTAGCAATATTGTTGGAGGGTTTTTTCCAGACTAACTTGGATAGAAAACTTTGAAGGCCTTCCAAGCAAATGTTCCTGGGGCAAGAGGGATGAATGTAAAGAATACAACTTCTAACATGAAGACCTAAGGCAAATGTCCATTCCTCCTTCTCTTCTTTCCCTCCTACATCTAATGTATACTGTACATACTAGTGTGTTATTCCATCAGACACTCCTCATGGCTGCCAGGTCACTGAGTATGTGGCAGGTTTTGCCAGGGAAGTAGAGATTTGCTGTTCTTACATTTTTGATAATGACTTTCCCACAGTGAATCAGGGGAAGATGGCAATTTTTCCTAGTTCAGGTTTGCCAAGGAACAGGTAAGACTCAAGAGAAGCATCTCCCGCCTGTGTATATGCATGTGAAAACTGCTGGGAAAACCAGAGAGAAAGGATCCTCTCTTGCAGTAATTAGGACAAGGGGGGGAAAACTGGGAGATTAAGAAGGTGAAATCTTTGGTCCCTGTTTCATCATTTCATTGGGCCTGGAAATGGTTAAACCAAAGAGCTTCTGATTTTCAGAATTGTACAATGGCAGCCCTGTCAGATGAGACAACATCATTAAAGTGGAAATGATTGCATACTAGGATGTTGGGAATAGGGGTCAGAAGACAAAAAAATGTTCTGTTTTGATTTGCTAAAGAGAAGGTAATCGCCAGAGCAAGATTTGATGCTGGATAGCCCAACCTTTGCTCTGGAGATAATACAACTTTCCACCAGAAAAACCGCAGCTGGGCTGGGTGAACATGCAACAAATTGTTCAGGGAATGACCATGAACTTTGGTCACTCTATTATCTACTGCAAATTCAGAGCAGTAATCTCTGAGAATTTAGTGAGTTCTGTGTGACTCCCTGATCACCACGCAGGTACAGGCACATACAGAGCCGTTTTCTGAGTTTATGCAGTTCTGAGGGCTGGGATGATCCTGTGTTGACACATGTACAGTATTCAACAGATGGAGTGTCTTAGTGTTTTTGCAGTACAAACCATCATAAGACTATTAATGAGGCACTATCTTTTGAATTAATTTCTCCAGCATAAAGTTGTTGATGCTGAGCTATTAATTTATCTGAACATCTTCTGGGCAAATCAAACTCGTGAAGTTTTTAGCTGATTTCGTCATCCTGCTGTCTATTCCTTTTTACAAGGCTTTAACACTTCTTGGCATACAGGCTGCTTTTCTTGCAAAATTTTTTTTTGCAATCAATTTTTTTAATTGTTTGTTCAATTGAGATTGAAAGATGCAAGTCTGATGGATGAAAAAGTGCTCATCTGACTAAATAGAGTTGTGGCTAGATACTTTGAGTATCCCCAAAGATATCTGGATGAATCGTAAATTCATATATAGGATCTTGATGTTGACTTTTTAATTTCTAGATTCATAATACCCTTCATGCAAAGGATATATGCAATAATACTCATGGAAAAGAAGCTGGCCTGTTGGAAACTCTAGCCATCTGAAAGGCTGGCTATATATGATTGTTTATTTTCCTTTATAAGCAATACTGGGATTTCCAGATTCAGCAAGTCAGCATCTTCCTTTAAAGCATATACCAAATTTGAAACATACCATAGGCTGACTTTATTAGATTAATTAAAGAAACCTATTAATTTCCAAGTAAATGAAAAATATTTTTAATCATTGCCCATGAACCACTTAGCACATTAACTTGTCCCTCTGAAATCATTTACTTAAGTGTGCCCTCAGTTTGCTTAATCCATAGCTGGTCAATAGTATATTAATATTGCAGTCTCATTTTGGATCTAAGCATGTCTGAGCCTATTAAACTGTCACCCTGGATTTACTTGCAGGGAAAAATTATCTGCATTCAGAGATAGAGGGAGAAAGTATTAAAGTGAATCGAGCACTAATGAAATTAATCATAATCATCGTAAGTACTTTCAACTGCTGTCACCCAGTGGGAGATGCTGCTACAGGAAAAGTCTTCCAGCTCTATTGTTTTTATGACTGAACTGTGGAGCTATTTCAGCTTTTGTTTGTTCCAAAAAGACCGATAACACTCTGATGATCATTTAGATCCTGTTTTTTTTAAATAAGAATCAACCTCAGAGACAACTTTGAAATACAAGCCACTTCATGCAAAGCTTGTTCTAGTGAGCTAGTTTAATGTAGGTCAGACCTACCATAGTTTGTGTTATAATTCATTCAAACTGTGCTACTCCATCTCTTGCTGTTTACTTGTACTGCACTGCTTGTGAACCTAATATGTATAATTTACAGGTCCAAGACAATAGCAGAGCAAGTCAGGAGAAAAATTATTTATATCCCTGCAGCATAAGATACATTTAGATATATAGAGCCAGATCCTGAGTTGTGTAAATCAGAATAGGTGCATGGTGCATTAAAGCCAATAGAACTATACAGGTTTATATTAGTGCTGTAAGATCATCCCTTACAGCACTCTTCTTACTTCATGCAAACATTTTCTAATCCTTTAATAATTCTTAAATTTAAAAAGGCCTTTTTTTATCCCTTCCAGCTGCTGGGGTCTGTAGTGACAAGACAGTAATCTGTATCCTGTTTAATGCTATGAAACTTTTGAAGGGTTCCCCCACATATCTTCTTTGAATTCTTCAGTTGTCTAGAAACTCCTGTGTTGTATGGATTAAACATCTGATGAAGAGGAACATGACAATGGGAAAGACAAAAATAGAAGCAGATCAAAAGAAGTAATCTCTAAAAACAAATTCAACACTATCCACAACTAAGTAACATTTGACATTTTAAAAATATTTGATCAGTGTTTTGGCTTACAAAACTGCTTAAGGGGCACTGTGATGTGTAAGTTAAATTCAAATGAAGGTTAAATATAGTTCTTTGAGAAAGACTGCACAGTTTAAATTACATAATTATTTGGACTAAATCTGTTCTCCTGTAATTAAATGTATACAAAAAAATGTGTCTTTTTACTAAGTACTTGGAGAGGAGATGTTTATCGACAAATAGTTACTTCCTCTGGAAGATCATAAAGATACTGTCATCACTCAGAGCTGTGTAGGGAGGAAAGTTAGTTCATACATTTGTCAGAGCTCTACTGAGGTTGAATGAAGTGAGACAGAGCGCTCCTGTATTTTGCTGTATGCAGCCCTCCGGGTCCTGATCCTGCAAAACCCTTTTAATATCTGCTTTTAAGCCTTTGTCTAGAGTTCATGCCCATGCAGGAAGGGATACACACAGACAATGTGCCTAGGCAGTGCTCTGGTCATGAAAAGAGCTGATAAGTCATCGAACCCATGCCTGCTGCAATGCCCAGCACCGGATTTCTGCCTTGCATCCAGCTCAGACCCTCTCATTCTGCCAGTGTTCCCAGGCTTTGGAAGAATGACTCCTGGAGTGAGTTACAGCCCACGTGAGTAAGGGGGTGAGAGTCTGGATCATTGAGATTTGTTTAGTCTATTTTTAAATGCATTGAGTGAGGGGATTTTGCTATCTTTCTGTGGGAGACTCCTCCTGAGCTTAGCAGATGTTGACAGCAGGATATCTTTTGCATGACACTGGGTATGAACTTTCTCTTTACTTTGCCCACTCCTCTTCATTATTTTCTGTTTCATTTAAGTGTACATCCATCAGTAGTCACACCCTTTAGTATTTCTTGTTTTTTCTCCAAAGCCATTGCTCAGTTCCATGAACTGTAGCTTTTTCATTCTATTTTTGGTGTCACTCCATCTGCCTCCTTTCTGCTTTGGGAGGGCACCCTTCTCACCCTTTTTTGCCTCCCTCCAGTTTGCCAGTTCTGTTCAAATCTGCTGTGTGTGGCTGACAGACAGAAATATCATCCTTGCTTAGGTCCCAGAGCTCTATGTCATCAATACTGAGATACAGGCACAATACACTTGGATTGTTCAATTACTGCTCATGAACCAAAATTTCGCTCTCCAAAGGGCTGAAAATTAAGTCTGCACAGTGTGTCTAAGCTTCACAATGCCATTCGCAGCAGTAAAGATGTGATATGGAATCAAGCCTTGGAAAAGAATATAATAAGCATGCTCATATTGCTTAAAATTCTGAATTTTCCAATATGTACCTGGAATTATGCAAATTTTCTGTGGTTTCCCAGGTGGGAAGAGTAGCATTGCTCTGCATGTCTGGTCCCCAGTTGTAATATCTGTCATAATTATACTGGGGAAGAAATTACATGCTCATTAGGAAAAGCACACTGGTGCACAAAATTTTTGTCTAGTGGGCCCAGAGCATCTGAACTGCATGTGGGAAGAATGTTTGGGCTTCACACATGTCAAGGAGTGATATTTCAAAGTGAGTGGGAAATTAAAGGCAGCCCATCAAACTTTCCCACAAGTTATTGTACAATTGACTCTTCCTATTCAAATTCATTCTGTAGAACATGAGCTTACTCAAAGAAAAAGGAAGAGAAGAAGGAGAAAAAAAATTGATTTATTGCTAATAGTCATGAAAAGAAACCATAAATCTACTGGAGCCATGCAGTGAGTCTAATAGTGAGTAAGAACAAATGTAATCAATATGAATGTATTCATTTTTATTCTCTCTCAGCCACAATCAATATGCAAGGTATCTCAATGCTGAATAGGAAGGCACAGCTTTTGCCCCAGTGAGTTTACAATAATTCAACAAAACTCCTGCTGAGTTTTGATTGAAAAATAACTTTGGCTCTAGCTAGACAAAATGTGCAGGCAGGCAACACACTGACAGTGAGCAAATCTGGAAGCCAGCAATTCTAGGAAAGAGATGGGTGAGGGAAGGCAAGGGAAGAACAGAGAGGTAAGAGGTGACTTTGAGGAAGAAAGACAGAAGTGATGAAGTTATTTCTCTGGGTGACGGAAAACATCCCTTTTGAAGAACAGAAGGAAGCTGGCCCCAACCTTGGTGCAACATATTCCAATTATTCATTTGCTGTCTCATTCTTAATTGCCTTCATTTCTCCTGTCCCATGGCTACATGCGCCTAGAGGGCATGAGGCAGCACCACCAGACATGCCAAAGCAGAGAAGGAGGAGACACAAACCCCTGGGAAATCTGGAAGCACACTGGCTCCCACCATCACACCCCAGGCAAATATCTTTGTACTGAGGAGGCACAAAAGGGGCAGAGGAAACCTCCACTTTGTTTCCCGCCGCTAACGCTGCTGAGCAAGCAGCCTGTTGCATTTTCCACTGACTTTAATTTGCAAATAGCCTTAAAACATTGCAGAAAACAGCAAGGGAATTTTTTTTAATGACAGTAACAAAGGTTTGGCTGTCTGTGTAAAGCATGCAATGTAATCGCTGAACAACCGAAGAGTACACAAGGCGTCATATAGAAACAAAGAAAGAGGTCATCCTGACTAGAGGAGGGAATGAAAGCAGAGATAAGCATTCGCATTCATTGAACAAAGCTTCTGCACTGTCATGTCTGGACCTTGAGCCTACCTGGGCACCAATAAAAATCCAAACAAGTAAATAAAACTGCTTCACATCCTCTTGAACTTACCTGGTAGAGCAGTGGCTGTGTCCCCCAGTCATTCAAGCAGGTAGCCTGAGAACAGTTCAATTAGGTATCTAACTTTCACTGAAATTCAGGCATGCTGACCATCTAGCTACTCTCTGTGTTGAAGGCCCACACACAAGAATGCACTGCTCTGTGCCAGACAATGTTTCTCAATGGCCTCTCTCTTTTCTTGGGGAGAAGTTCCTGAAAAATGCCTCTCAATGAGCTCTCCAGTAGTAATCACCGTGCACTGCTTACCTATTCACTTTCCAGGCTGGTGATATTATAGTTATTATGCTGTGTCCTGTCACGCCTTCAGTTTGTTATACTCCTAATGAGAAGACCTTATTCCTTCCCTGACTGCTTGGGAGGCTTGGCTAGTGGTGCTGTATAAATGAAGAAGATGGTTATTACTATGATTATGAGTGTTTCATTAGTAATAACAAGGAACTGTGGTCAGGTATGGTAGATACAGGAAATGAGAGAAAATACTTACTTAAAAAGGTTAATAAAACTGGTACCTTACATGAAAAGAGGAGAGAGATTTGCATGTGAAACAGAACATGATGAGCTTAGGAAAAAATCCCTACTAGCATTAACTCCAATTTAAAAATTATTTAATTTTGCTCTGCATTTTAGCCCAAGGAACGCTGCTTCCTGCAAGCATGCAAACAAGGTCATAAATTGCTCACGGAAATACTTGGAGGAAGGGAAGGGTGAGCACATAAATTGGGTGATTCATATTCCAAAGAGAACTACATTAACTCCAGTGAGAGGAGGGTTCAAGGAGAGAGCTCCTTTCCTGTGCCAGAGAGGCCAACGACTAAGGAAGCAAGTAAAAGACTAGGTAAGTTAAAGATGGTCTTTTCCTACAGGACCCTCACAGCTTTTGGCAGTCAATAGGTTTTTGGCTCCCTGAAGAAGCTGAGATGGCACCTGGACACAGTAGTGCTGATGGTCCCATGAAAGGATCTGTCTCACCTCTCTGTTTGATCACGAGATATGGTACCAGTGCATTTGGGCCAGAAGTAAAATTATTTCAGACAGCAGAATACAGGGGAAAGAGTGGCGCAAATCCCACCTGTAGTCCTGAGTACGATTCTTCAAGGCAGAGATACCTGCTTAGCTTTGGGGTACAGTTTAACTGGACAAGGAGAGCCCAAGGTGATAGTTATGCAGTTATCTCCTCACAGGATGTGGTGTGCATGCCACACGTATTTAAAACATGGCACAACAAGTACTTCCAAACAGCAATTTGCTCACAGTAGCTTGCTCTCAAAGGGTCAGTATTTTTCTTCAATGATTCCTTGCAGTTCAGGTACCAAGCCTTAAGCCAAAAAAGCCTGTCAATGCCACGGCAAACCTCTTACAACTGCAAGGTAAATCCTTTCAAAACACCAAGATGAAATTACGCTTATTAAAGACAAATCCAGACCTTACTTCATTCCTTCAAATATCCAGCACAGCAATAAAACATGAGTCAGAGAAGTGCTGTTGTATTCCACCTAAACATGGATGAAGAAAACAAGTGCAACATCAAACATGCCAAATAGACCATGTATTGTATCTGATAATTGTTTTCCATTCTGATATTCATTCAAAACTCTCATTACAATCCATCTATCCTAAACACTGTCTGGTGTATTTTTCCAGAGGAAATTAGAAAGCTCATTAGCTTCCTTTAGAAGATACAAATCTGCAGCTCAGTGTAAACTTCAAGAAAACATGTATGATTTTCTGTACTGGAAGGTAATTTTTTTCAAAAAATTGCAGTAGTGGCTACATCTTCAGTATTCTTGTTTGCTACAATCTGTTCATGGGACACCTCAGATATTTGAACATGGAAGTAGCTCCACTTCATATCATCTGCAAAGCCTTGGAGGATAAATCAGGGGAAGTGGAGGAACAGGAAGACAAAATTTAGGAGTAGAAAGAAAGAAAAAACAACATAGGAATTATTTTAATTAATCAGACAAATCAAAACATGTAATTTAAGAAACACTGGATACAGTTTATTCTTATTTTTACAACTGGCTATAGCTTTAACAGTAGCAATTCAGAGCTTGTGCAATGGCATCTGCACAAGCAGCTGTAGTTCCCTTGTGTAAAACATACTGGATACAGCAGCAAATTTGCTTGAACTTGCTTTCACAGGCAGCATGGTCTAACAAAGGAATGGTTAATGATTTCTGCTAAATAATAGAAAGCTTCAGGCACATGGCAGTGTAGGATACTCCTTGCTCTCCCTTTGTCTAGGTGCACATCTTAGACCTTACACAACCTAGAATCTAATTTGGGGAGAGGGTTTGGGAACCGTAAAGAAGTGGCAGTGAAGAGAAATATTCATTTACTTTTCCTGCTGTGGAGTAGATCCTGTGGATTACCTTTTTATTAACATTTACTCTTCTCTGACTATTTATTTTTAAAAAGTCTAATATGCCCTATCCAAAAGGATTACGTGTAATTGGTTTGATGCTCATCTCCTTGAAATCGATGCTGGGAGACATATTGGTATATTAAATTTAAAAGTTTGTATATAGAGCAGCAGCCAATAAAAGTCCCCCCAAAAACAATAAAGTCATACATTATACAATTTACAATTTCTCCGTTGCCTCTATTTTGTTTTGAGTTTGTTTCTTTGTTTCTTTGTTGGTTTTTTTGAGTGGGTTGTTTTGGGGGTTTTTTGTGCAGAGAAAAGGTAGAACATTTCTGTGCTTGATTAAGACAGTTAGTTGAGATTTATTGCCAAGGGTTGCACTGTATATTTGGTATTAACCTCTTAGATCACAGCAAGTGTCTTTTGAAGTTGGCTGGGGCTGGAGAAAAGTTCTTCACCGAGGGACACATCACGCCTGACTCCTTCCGAGGGGAGGCTGAGGGCAGAGGGGGTATTGGGAAGGTCACTCTGTTCTGCCTGCCACATGATGCAATAAATATTAAACAGAGATGATTATTGATTACAAAGAGTTCTTACAAGCCTTACAGCTTGTATGTGTCTTGTTAGATAATTAAAGAAAAGCAGAGTTAGGAAAGAATGACTCTGCCAGACCAAATCTCAAATGTTTCATTCCTAGCTGTGTTGCAAAGAAAGTGAAACGATTTAAAAGCTTTATTTGATTTAGGGCCTTAGTTTTCCCTTGCCTTCTGGTTCCTCCTGACCCTTCCAGCAATCCCAGTAGCCCTGTTCCTGGAACCACGCTGCCAGGTCCTCCACCAGCAGCAACTGGTTTTAGTCCCTGTTGGCATCAGTGCTTTTCCGGTGGTAGTGCTCAGTAGTGCCACCTCTGCCGGGGGGGACAACAGAGCAACTCCCTTCCATCTCACCTGCCAGGTGAAAGGAATCTTGCACATTATTCCTTCCCCACAGGGCAAAACCTGGCTCCTGCAGCCGGACCTGAAAGAGAAAATTAAGCTTTGTGGAGTTTCAATTTCCGTGATTTCATTTCCCTATTGAAACAAAAAGTGAAAGAAAAAAGAGAAATGTGTTCAGTAGAAGAGGTTGGAATCAGACCATGAACTTCATAGCATAGCATAGTTTCCAGGCAAGGAGCAAATAGATCTGCAGCTTTATTTCTACCATTATTAGGATAAGGGCAAATTGAAAATATTCCCATCTTAGTGTAGTTTCAGTAATGAATATGCAGAAAAATGAGGTTTAATTGACAACTCTTCTAATTGTATTATTTTAAATGCTGGAATGAATAATCAAAGAAACTATTTATAAGGATTAAGGAGGAGATGAGTTACAGCCAGCATGGATTTGTCAAGAACAAATTGTGTCACATCAATGTAATTTCCTTCCCCCACAGTATAATAGACCTTGCAGACATGGAAGAAGCAGTAAATGTGATATATCTTGAGCCTAGTAAGTTTTCTGACAGTGTCTCATATAACATTCTGATAAAGAAGAGAAGAAAATGTGGACTAGGGTAAACCTGCTAGAGAGCGAGTGCAATACTGGCTAGGAAACCATATTGAAGAGAATAATCATTCATGATTCACTGTCAAAGGCTGCATCAAGTGTGTTCCACAGAGGCGTCTCTTGCCCTGATACTATTCATTGATACTGAAGTGGATGATAGAAGCGATTGTGGTTCTATTGAAATGCACATTATCTGGGAGAGGTTCCACATATGCTCCAGGAAAGGACTAGTGTTCCAGAACAGGAAAAATAGGATGCAAGTCAAGCAAAGTGAATGTTATATAATAAAATGACCCAGCAGTAGAAGCTAGGAATAATTGACTTACAGTTTTGTAGGTAAGGATCTGCATGTTACAGTTATTTAGAAGACAAACATGAAAACCAAAGGCTATTTTTTTTTTCCTTTACTCGACATGTGTAAGCCCACAGGGCATTGCATCCAGGCTAGGTTTTGGCCCCTTTACTTTAAGGAACATATAAGCCAATGAAGTCCAAAGGAGAGCAACAGAAACAACCAAAAATCTGGGCATCTGGTAGAAAGAGCTGGACCTGCATAGTGTAGAGAAAAAAAGATTGATGCAAAACATAACAGTGGTAATCTGTAAGTGATTGTGGTAAAAAGCAAGCAGACAGTCTCTTCTCTGTGACCACAGTGAACAGGACAAGAAACAAAGGGTTTATAATATAGGAAGAGAGTTTAAGGTTAGACATTAGGAAAAAAATTTCCAGTGTTACACTTAAACAACGGAATAGACTCCTTGGGGATGCTGTGGAGTCTCCATCACTGAGACAAGATCCATGTACAATTTGACATTACCCTAGACTAGGGAATGGACTAGATGACCTCTACAGACTTCTTTCCAATCCGCTTTTGTATAATCCCATGAATTCTATGAATACCACAATCTAGTCATGTTTAATAAATTAAAATGTAAGGGAGAAAAAAAAATCCCCTAAACCCAGAACTAGGTCTAAAAACACTAAACGTAATAGGCCATAAATCTACTTTCATTCCCTAAAGAGTTTTTATTACCACAAGGACTAACATACCAGAAGCCTTTTCTAATAGTTAAGTAACTACAACACACAGGTATATTTTGATTCATATTTTGGAAGGAGTAGTTTATGTTTATAGAAAAAAAATTGGTCGCATCAGAAATACAGGTTAGGTCAATCTTCTGAGCTCTACATGTCTCCAAAATGTCTCTAAATCCTCATATGTCTTAAACAGCAAAAACACAAATCCAGACTATTATTGAAGGGCTATTGAACTGTTTTCATCCTGTTCCTGTATTCACGATAGCATTTAAATACCCTACTACAAGAATGAAGACAAAGATGATGCAGACAAGATGCTGTGTGGACTCATCGGCTAATCAGAAAACAACACAAACTGAGCCAATTTTCAGTGTCAGACACTCATACTTTATGTAAACCAGAAAAGGAAGCACTTTAAGTTGATGGAAGGGACCCTGAGGGGTTTCCTTTTTATACCATGAGTACGGCAGAGAGAAGGAGAAACTTTCTAATTAAAATCTTCCTAAGAAAGTGTGGTTTCAAGGAAAGGAACAATTATTGCTGCAAAATATCATATCATAAAAGCAATTCAAGTTATCAACTAGGGTTTTAATTTTCTTTTCGCATCACCGAGCAGGTTCCATAATATATTTTCATATGAATGCCCAGGTTTTATTCTTTTTCACTTGGGTTCACTATGGTGTTTTAGGGGAATGAGTCTTCTTGCTCATTTTGATGAGCAAAACCTGGTGAAGGGAAAAAAAAGCCACCAACTAGTTTTTGTCTGGAGTGAAACTAAGCAATTCCCTTGATGAATTTGAGCTTCAGAGAAAATAAGGTTTGAATGAACTGTCTTTGTAAAACCTGTACCCCAGCGGTTCATGGGGTTCACACAAGCCACATTTGTTCAAAGCAGTCCCAAGAGGACAATGCAAGCCCTGTTTTACTACCATAGACTATAAAGTGGTATCAAATAATGAATCCAAATATTCCCCTTCTGAACTCAGCCAAAAGCACTTTTAAAGTTTTCTAATATAAAATAATATACCATGAAGTGCAAATCTTTCTGATATTTTGTCATTTTAAGCTCTGGTAATATATTTTCCCTTGGAAAATATAACTCTGTACTTATTGTGTGCTTTTTTGTTTTCTGTTTAATCTGTGATGCATATTTGAATGGAATTTTTGCCTGTAATTCTATAAAATTTACTGTGAACCACTGCTTATGCTCTACTGATCACAACTCTGTTTTAAGGATTGGTTCTTATTTTTCAGTCTTCTCTTTGCTACCCTTTTGCTCTATTAGAATATGAAGAGTAAGAGGGAAAAATTTTTCACATTTAACACCTTGTTTTCCCTGGACTATGGGATTTGGCTATCTCACATGAACAATCCAGGAAATCACACTGCTGGATTGACAGATTTCGTAAATCTGATAGATACATAGAGTCACATGGATTGATATTTTTTTCTTCAAAGTCTTTTACAGTTATCTTCTATATTTCATCTGTGGTAGTTATGGCAAATGTTATAGAAGAAGAAGGACAAGGGCTAATGGTTTTAAACTAAAAGAGGGTAGGTTTAGATTTTATATTAATAAGAAATTCTTTACTGTGAGGGTGATGAAACACTGACATAGGTTACCTAGAGAAGTTACAGATGCTCCTTCCCTGGAAGAATTCAAGGCCAGGTTGGATGGGCCTTGTTCTAGTGAAATGTATCCCTGCCCATGGCAGGGGATTTGGAACTAGATGATCTTTAAGTTCCCTTCCAACCAAACCATTCTATGATTCTGTGATTCTATGAAGAAGGAGGATTGATCCTCAATTGATGTACATTTATTTAACTGTGAAATCCTGAGTTATGGTTTACATATCCGTATGTCAGGCCAGACCTAATCATGGCTCTAGGCCATAACCTCTAGCCATTGCCATCCAACGGGCATTTAAAAATGATGCTGATTGAAACAGCTTCATATCATTTAATTCAGCTTCTGTAGAAAATGGCTTGATTTGTTTTCAGTCCAAAAGAAGAGTAAATTTGTTTCCAAAACTGATTTTAAACAAAAACTATGACAACTACACCAAGGCTAAATTAGGCCTTGCACTTACAACCACTTAGTGGCTTCCCAGGTACAAAAATATAGTATTACATCAGCTGCTAAGAAGATGGTCTTCCTTGTCTAAGTTTACACAGTCTGTTGAAGCTAATTCAGTTGGGTCATCTTAAAAGCTCAAAAATCATAGGGAAAATTCATGTTTCACTCATGCTTGAATAAGGGAAAGGTGGAGAAGCAATATTTAAAGGATGTCACAGATGAAGTGACTGGACTTCTGGCTCCTCTGTGTCTAACAACAAAGCCTCTACATGGCTGCAGTCCTTATAAGGTGCAGGAAAGAAAGTGCATGAAGTAAGGATAGATGGGAATACCAATGTCAGAAAGAGGTGTGAGCTTTAAGCAGGATATTCAGTGGTCTGAGTTAATACCTGGGAGCTCTCAGCTCCTCTATACGTGGGACAAGAGCAAAACAGATGTCTGAAGTACCCTGCCAGAAGTAAACTAAGAAAATTTGAAGTCCCTCTGCCTTTGAAGTAAACATGACTTTAAACATGAATACATAAAACAGAGTACAGTTATTTGTAGGAAATCAAATGTAAATGAAATGGAATGAGCTTCCATGAAATAGAAAGAAAACAAAGACAAAGCAAACAAGAATGTAAGGAAAACACAGTCATCATTTGTAATACGGTCATTAACCATGCTTTGTACTTCTGAATACCCTTTATTTGCTGGCCTCAGAGTCTGCAGACATTAAAGACTTGTCTACAGAGAGGCTGTGGTACTAGATGATTCATTTATTTTGCTGTGACTTTTGTCTCTGCTTATCTTTCTGCAGTGTCAAGTCTATTTACACTCTTTATGGACCTAGTGTGCTGTAGCATGTGTATATACATGAAATCAAACCAGAACTATTCCAGAAGACAATCTGTCTGAGCAACTCACACAAGGTAGCTCCACACCCAGCAGTGGCACACAGTGCAAACTCCACAGACTGACTACGACAAATTCCAGTTACTCATCCTCACCAACAGCAACTCCTGCTTCACCCAGGTTTTCACTGAGACCATTGCTCACTAGCATCCATCAGGCTTCACAGGGAACCAGGGAAGATCTGCCTAAAACCCTCCCACTGAAGCTACCAAGTTATGTAAGTCCTGTATTGTAGTCTTTTGAAAAGTCTGGGCATGGTGCCTGACATTGTGGCTCTGGGATGGTTGGGATACATACCTGGGGACTTCTCCTAGCCTTTACTTCTCCATTTTAAAAGAAAGATGTTATTTAATTACTACTGAGCATTAGGAGCTACTGCAGTGATTACTCATACACAGTAGTGATCTAGAAAAGAATGATACCAAAACTGATACCAAAACCTTTTTTTTACTTGTGCTGCCTTTTTTTTTCCTCCTCTTGTGGTGTGTTCAGTGTCTGTGAGAAGTGCTTGGAAATCCTGTTTTCTTAAAAAGCAGGTCGAGGAAATCAAGTATTGCTGTAGTGGTACAGTCAATCCCAACATGTTGCAAAAGCCTTGTCACTTTACATTACACACCCTGATGAGATACAGTTTGAGAAATCTGTGTCTAAATGGTTTCATGGTGGCAAGAGGGTCACATATGAAAGTAGCCCCTTTCCCTGCAAAGTGGCGTGTTCTCCCAGGAGATAATCAGGATTTTTTTCCTGAAACAGTGAATCTCTCCAGTTAACAGCCCATCACACACAGAATAAAGCAGGGACACATTTTTCAAATTTGATTATTGCAAGAGCTCAGAGAAAATTGGGGGGACTAGGAGACCGGGTGCGCAGGAACCTATACTATGATGTTTCAATTCTGCTACTATTTTCATACTTGTGCTTTCTCTCCAAAACTGGTGGATTCACTATGCTACACCACCTGCTTTAGGCATCTAGCAGCTGCCATAGCAGAAAATGGACACATATTATGTTGTCACTGAACTAACTGACCTATCTCTTACTGCTTCCTTCCTACAAAGGGGAAGATGATAGACCTGTTTTCCCCGGCACATTTCTTAAATAGAGATGGTGCTTTGTTAATAAGCCAAGCCCAGTATTTTAACAACTGCAAGGTGAAGGGTTGAAGCAGTAATATGCCTTAAGGTCATGTGGCACACGGTCATATTTTAATTACCACTGCCTGAGGCTATCTCCACAGGTATGTTTCCTTCCTGCATAAAACATGAACCTGGGAGTGATTTCAAAACACATTGTCAAATAGTCTGTGACTCCAGCAGGATGTACACAGCATCAGACTTCAATCCAAGGGCAAATTTTATCTTGAAGGCTCAGAGAGGCAAGAGAAAGAAACACTTTTCTGTTGGTAAACTAATAATGTTTAGTAACACAAGATGTATCATATGTTCTAGAGATCTTTCATTTCCTTAATAAATACCCAAGCATAGCAAGCTCTCAACACCAATATCCTTTCAATAAAAGGTAACCTTATATGGTCACTACATGATACATGATTTATAAGATGTCATGTTAAAGTAAACTCAAACTCACCAAACACACTAAGGGAAGGAAATGGTTGTCTGGCTCCATATGGTGTTTTCATGTTTCTATTAAAACCAGAATATTCAAACACTGTGGATACCAGCACAGGTTTTAGCTCTAAAGGAAGGATAAAGAGAGTCTTATCCATAGCATAAAAATCGCTGGCAACATATGAATGTGGTTAAAACACTTAGGGTCATCTTACTGTTGGGGATTAAAAGACATTACTCCTGCAGACTGGTTTGCTCAAAGAGCTATCATGAAAGTGAATCACTGAAACCCTTTGCTAGCCAAATATCACAGAAAAAGGAAGAGGGATAGTTGAACTGCAAAGACCATTTCCTTTGAGACGACCTCCTTTCAAGTAGGATTGTAGAAGTAGCATTGCAGAAGTTGCAACCTAATCTTGGCTATAATACTTGACACTTAAATCCAAGGTCCTGATTTTTGTGAAGTCATGCTATTCTGACTGAAGATATTACACTGCTTCTGCAAATATCTTCAATGTAGTAATACATCATGCGCCTTAAATAAATAAAAAGTTTCTCATTTATTATGGATGACCATAAGAGAAAATCTAGGGCACTGAAATAATTTTTCACTGGCTGTTCCCCCTGTTCTCTCTCCCAGGCGGATCCTAGGAGGCACACTCCTACAACAGGCTACTCCAGGGACTCCCAAGCTCAGCCTGTGCCAGGCTCCACCCAGACATCAGCAAAAGAAAGCTGATGTAAACAGATGGCTTCTGAATTATATTTTTCCTTCCCTACAGAGGGCAACCCTTCACCACTTCAGTGAGCGAGGGGCTACCACATGTCTCTGTTCAGGCCCAGGAACATGCTGCATCCCCTCAGTATAATGAAATCAAAGAGAGGAACAGATTTCAATGCACGTCACAGTAGGTCAGTGCATTTGCTCGGTGGTGTGCTTCACAAAGCTCACATAGTTGCTTTTTAAGTTATTTTTAAATCTGCTGCCAAACCATGCTGTTGTAAAGCCCAGCTGAACTGAGAACCTGCAATAAACTCATTGAAGTACAAGACCTCATCGATTTTGTAGGGTAGGACTCATCCCACACATGTTCAAGATGCTCTTTCACACTGCACCTTAAGTTACCTTAATACTTTGAAGCGTTTTACTGTGCTTGGATATTAATGTATTTACCTTGTACTTTTGACTCTACAAGAGTTTTGGTTCATTCACTTCAATGGTCATTACCCTTATGCATCTACCACTATTCCTCCTTTATTAACACAAGTGCCTTCAAGAACTTCTGCTAATGAGAATGGCAAAGACCTGGAAAACCCTCTCAATTCTTTGAACTTCACTCACATCATATTACAAGGCTAATAGTGTCACTACTCCATTAAATTTTTTAAGCACTACAACCTCTAGAGCCAGTAGTACTTAATGACTTAAACACTTCCCCTCCCTCTTCTCTTCTGTTAAAAACTGTAGCACACAGCAGCTTTGCTTTGAGTTGCAAACACCACCCATGTGTCTTATATATAACAGTCCAAATGGTTTTCATTTATCTTGCTATGTATAGTACACAATCCTTGCTCAGTCAGAGCTAGCAATGCAGCCCAGAGGGCAAAAACTACCTCCTTTCTCACTCCCCCCTAAAGTACACAGGCAAGAGAGCCAAGTGTGTGCTTCTACACGGGGACCTGAGGAATATCTTACTGACTGCAGAGGGCACAATGTTCCCAGCTGCCTTCTTATCATTTTGATGAACTTCCATCCAGCTTTTTGGTTCATACACCTTCCTGTGGCTCTTCAGAGTTTCAGAAAGATAGGTTGGAGTTGGAAAAGAGTCAGAAAAGTGTTTTAAGCATCCTTGACTTTCATAGCTCAATACCTAAAGTGAGGCAACTGAGCCAAACAAGGGGTGATTCCATGTGGTAGATATCAGTACATGAAGACTGTCCTAAAGCCAGTGAGGAGACCTGGAAGTCACAGGAGAAATCAGAACAAGGAGCAGAGGCAGGTGCTGAGCTGGAGATGCCCAGTGCAAGGAAACAGGAAATGCTGAGCACAGAGCAGAACTGAACTCATGCTGTTTTTCAGGAGCATTGGTATCCCTGTCCCTAGGAATAGGGCATTTACCTGGGAACTAGGACACCAAATATTCAGACTCCTCAGTAGACCATCTTCGACCATCGGCTTTAGAAAAACATTCATCTTGCAGGTCTCATGAGGCAGAGTGTAAGACTCCTGGGCTGAAAGAGCAAAACCAAGAGAGCCCTGAGCTGTAATTTTGGGGTGGCACGTGGGAGGCTCTGCTCTTTGCTGCCATGCTGGATTTTGTCACATGGGCTTCTTCCTACCAGAGCAGTATTCTAACCACAAAGCCCACCCTTTCTTTCAGCTGGTCAGTAATGTCTGTTCCTACATCATGGCAATGCTACCTGCTGTCCTTCTGCTCGAGCCAAAGCTGCTGTTGGCTTGCTTGGATCTCAGCCTTCATAAGTTAAAGGCTGAAGAATAGAAGGTCCTATTCCCTGCATTATTCCTCTGGTATAGTGCAAAGCAGACATTTCTAATCCAAAGAGCAAGATATGATATCCAGAGGCCTTCAACCTCATCTAAGAGAAGGAAGAGGCTTGTCTCACATCACACTCATGTTGTGGGTGTTAGAGAAGAGGAACACAGGGGCTTGGGGGTGCCTCCAGTATGTGCAGTAGAAGCAGAGTGGAAAAGGGAGAAATCTGTAAGGAGACTCTGCAAGGGGAAACTTTAGAGCAAGCTAAGGAAAGAAACTCCTTCCTGATCTTTCGCCTCAGAATGATGGCAGTCTGACAGCCAACACCTGCCCTGGCCTCACTCAAGTGGTGGAAATTTGTCAGTAGTGATGATGACGTTTCCTGAGTGTGGTTTTTGTGAAAGGATGCACCAGGAACAAGGGCACATGCTGACATGTTAACACTGAAATTTCTACAGCTGGGTGAATGTAGACCTGCCTCAACTGCCAGCACAATTTCTCAGTTAATTACTGTGACAATGCTGAGGCACTGTCATGGGTTGCCCCAAGAAGTTGTGAATTCCCCCATCCCTGGAAATATTCAAGGCAAGGCTGGATGAGGCTTTGAGCAACCTGGTCTAGTGGAAGGTGTCCCTGCCCATGGCAGGGATGATCTGTAAGGTCCCTTCCAACCCCAAATCATTCTATGATTCTATGAGTTATTTATTCTGCAGGCTGACTAACAGGGACAGGCATTTTAGGTGGGCATTGTTTTTTCAAGCTAATCACTATGGCTGTTTGCTGCTTTGGAGTGGGTTTGTCCACAGGCTGTTTGTGTGAACACACTCGGGGCAGAGGGAGTTTCTGGTAAAAACAAGTGGCATAAGTGAGTCAACAAGAATTTCTACTAACTGCTGACATGCTCCTCTTTATCATTTGTTCATGACCGAAACAGAGTGTGCTGTGAGCTACGCTTGCAACTGTGCTCACCCACCAAGGATTTAAGTTACACTAATATATTTCTGCACAAATTAACATGTTCGTCTGAACTTCAGGCCAATTTCATTGCGGTGACACGGAGATAAAGTGACTGAATCATCTGCCAGCAGTCTCAAGCACAGGGCAACAGTATGCACAGGCATTTGGAAGATTTTAAAGAAGAGTATTCTTCCTTAGCTTATTATCTTGCTCTTTACTATGTTGGAACCAAAATTATAATGCTTTAGTGTTTACTGAAGCAGCATATATGGGATATAACAGCATGTTATTTTGTACACAGTCTTTAACATTCTTTATTGCTTCTACTCATAAGGTTTATTTGAAATCAGTGGAAGAATTCATCCCATCCACCATTTACTCAGTTATTATCAGCTGTTGCAAAAGTACCATGTGGAGAATAAACACCAGTTATTTATGAGCTTTTGCAAACATGTAAACTCCTGATAGAAGATTACATTTGTAAGATCCATTATTATTTATGGCATCTGTGTGTCACTGTAGGCAGCTGCATTCTGTATGTAGGTTGCTGTGGAGGCAAGGTTGCTCCTGAAAGGACTTTAGCTACCTGATTTTCCTTGACTTTTAAGTTGTTTTATGCTTGATTCCAGACTCCTTCTCTCTCTCTCACTCCCCCATCCAAGCAAAAGTCCTTCTTCTTTTGCTGGAAGGCACAATGAGCATGGAGCTGATGGAGAATTAAACTCTACCTAATGTTTGGATCAAATCTTAGCCAAGTCAATGGGAAGCTTTCTTGTCAGAGGGGAAGACTGCTGATGGAATACTTTTCCCAAACACCAAGAAATTTCCACCGTTGAACCTCCATAAAATGTTAGGCTGAAATTGGTCAGGAATAATTTAGATCACATTCACACAGATACAAAAGAGAGATTCCCGTTCAGTGGATCATGAGCCACTTCACATGGGGATATTGTTTGGCTCAATTTGAGTCACGGGGCAATGCTCACCTGTAGGCAATTCCCGACTGTCAGCTCAGCAAAGGAAACTCTTCTGAATTTTCCAGCTAAATACAGGAGAGTGTTGTAGGTTTGTCCAATATTTCCACTTATTCCACCTGTTTTGTTAAAGTTTGGTGCATTAGTACAGTTTACCCTCCTCCACCTTTGTGAAATTTTTCCTGATCTTGCTACTCAGCTAGAGACAAGGCTGCATGTAATAGCTAGTGATTGCTTCAGATGAGCAATTTCAGTGGAAATGTTCAGAGCAGCTTCATGTTTCATCTTCCCAGAATGTTGGTGACATTTCTCCTGGAATACATGGTTTGCATCACGTCTCTGTATATGTATTCCCAGGTTTGATTATCTGAGCTCTCAGAGGAAATAAATGCCAAGAGCTATGTACCTTTGCTAACTAGCATTCTTATGCTGGTTTTGCATAATCAAGCAGCACCTTTCATCCTATAATATATTTAAAATATCTTTTAGACAAAGCCCAATTTGAAGAGGCTGACTCTGCAGCAGCAGGGAGCATGCATGGTACATTGGGCTTTAGAGTAATGGTTTAGATCTCTCTACAGCATGTAGCACACATAAGCTTTGAAGCATAAAAATCATAAATGATTAACCTACTTGATTTCACATAAATGACAGAAATACACTCTTCATGGTTTATTTTATTGTCTAAAAACAAAGGCATTATGTGATCATGTGATGGGGCCTTTTTATGGTCTTAAGCAATTCTAGTCTATTTTGTTTTAACTATCAATTTTTCACTGTATTAATTGCTAATTATTATATAGTTGTATACATGACAGTTCAATTATCATCATGTGATCATAACTGTTTGGATTGAATATTGTTTCATCTCCATGAGCTATTTCTGCTACAAGCTAAACAGTCTTAAAAAAAATTGCATCCAAACATTTTTCTTTCTTTTTTTATTAAAAAGATTTTTCAAATAAGAAAGAATCTTACTAAAATATCCAGTTTGCAAGAAAACATGAGGAGTCTTTGTAAGAAAAACTATTCCAGCCTTTGTTAACTTTTTAATAAGCAACATTGCGAGTCAAAATTTGAGGGAAGATATGATACTCTAAAAACAAAAAAAAATTAATGCACGCCAATATAGATATTTCTAATACCAACTAAAAAACAAGCAACACTTCCCAAGAACTTCTCTAAGATCTACAGATATCTTAAAAATAAAACAGTGATTTTTTTTTTTTATATTTACCTATCTTAAAAGGGGCTCAATACCTCATCTCCTCCCCAGGTCAGAAAAGCAGGTGCAACCTGCTTGAAGACAGCTGAGAGATTCTGCAAACAACCCAAAAACATGTCCCAAGTGTAACATACACATGGGCTTACCCAGAGAAATGATGGCAGTGTCACCTACTAAACACATTCAGTCATATATTGATATACCTGAGCCTCATCTAGAGGCATGATCTAAAATATGCATCTCTCCTGCAAAATAAGAGGCAAAGATAAATTCCCCCACTTTGTTTGAAATGCTGTTTTCTTGACCTCTGGGATATAGAAAAAATTATATAAATAGGATTTCTCTTTCTGCTTGCTTCTCTGTCCTGGAGAAATATGTATAAATAAGAGATCAAAGATGCTGTACAAACATTCAATATAGAGCTGACAGGCTGCAAAAGCAGAGCTTCTTCCTCTGTGTCTCGGAGAACGGTGACTCAGTAAGCCCCTGGGACTTTGCGGAGGTGCTTCCTCCACGAGACAATACCCTGCAAGAGAGAACTTTTTTAAATCCATTTTCATTTCAGTGGTGCTTTTGAAAATATAAATAAGTCAGAATGATTAGGTGGTAAGTGGTTTATATTAGATGTGGCAAGATATTTTTGCAGCCTATTCGGAATTACATGTTGCTGTCTGTGGGCTGATCTTGTTGCCTTTCTGGAGGCTGCTGAATCCCATGTGACAGCAAAGATGGAGGATTTGCAAACTTTAGCTTCAGCTAGCCCCTCAAAAGAGTCAAAAAACTTTTTGTTTGCTTTTTCAGCTAAGACTCTATCAGGCAACACGACATTTCATGCTTTATCCTTACTTTGTTTTGTTTGAATGTCTCATCAGTTACCTCCCGTCATCCCAGCCGCCGTGCAGATCCCACTGAGCAAATAAGGTCCAGTAGGAAGATATTGATGGCTTTATCAGTATGAAATACTCACAATGCATCACCTGCATGCTTAGGAGTGTAATGCTGACAATAAATATGATAATAGTTGTCACACATCAGTGAGAGAAATGTTGTGCTTCCAAAGCACTGAATAAATTGCATTTTCCTTTATTTATTCAGTGCAATAGATGGCACGAAGATGGTAGAACCAACCAACCATTTTGACATGTTTACAAGGCTTTTAAATCATGAAATGGATTATTGTTGTGCTGAAAGTATTTGGCAAATGCATTTTATGCACAGCACATTCTGCTTGGAAAGGTAGGCTTTTTAATTTACATTTGTCAGAAACACCTACAACAAAGAAGGACTGTATGTCAAAGAAGCTACACCTCTGGTACCAAACACAATAACCTGCTCTGTTGCATCTGGCCTGCTTCGCATACAACCATACAACTAAACAGTGAGGAGGCATGAAAGTCAGAAGAAATATGCAGATATCCATGAATCACCTTACTGGCTGTAGCCTGTTGTAAACTCAATCCACAGTAAAGTCCAAGCATGATTGAACTGTTTCTCTCACGTAGGTTCACGAACACACCCAATGGTGAGTTTTGATCCATAGATGCCAGCTAACAAACCTTCTTTAGTGGTTCTTCCCCACTTCCAAAATCTGGGTTTAACAGAACAAACCTACACCTATTCAAACCTGATGTAACAGTGGTAAATATTTCCTTCCACAAGTTCCAGACTTATTTCATTTCCAGCTGAGTCTCACAAACAACCAATAAGAATAAAATCAGACCTGCATGACTTTTTAACTGAGAAATGATAGCAAATGCCTTGATGGAACAGGCCCATCTTACTTAGAGTACACATTTAATCTCACCGAATTTTAAATGGCTGAAAGGGAAGTTTTGCCAAGCAGATCATCTGTTCTCCTTGTAAGGAAAGAAAACAAGCGTAAGCAAGAGGGAAATCAATCCCTTTATCTCATTTACCTGTCTTCTTGAACATGATTGTCTATCTCTCTCCACTGGCCTTGGTTAGTTGGACAACTAGCTCAGCCTGGAGTGGGATTCAGTTGTCATGGCTGCAGAGTGCTACTAAGGTTTCATTGAGTGTCAACACCACCCAGGACACCCTACCCACATCACAGCACCCTTCCATGGTGGCCACTGCATGGGAGGATGCCACATGCACTTCGGATAACGTTGTGTGTTTTTTGTCTGGTCAACAGTCCCATTCTGAATGTTTGATATAGCCAAGTTCAGATGAGGTAAATCCCTACACAGTGTCATCTGCCCAGTACTCAGGATCCTGCCCCTGACAGAACAGAGGCTGTTTAAAGAGATTCCCCTAAAAGCTCATCCTAATGGTGATATCTATGCCAAAATCTGATGAGCAGACTCTAAAGAAAACAGTTTTCCTTCAGTCATTTCTTTTTTCCCTTCCATTTCTAAATCCAATAAACCAGGTCTTCAGCAGCTGTAAGCCAAACTCATTTCAGCTGGTTTAGAGCAGCTAATGGTCTTGTCAAAGCTTCTAAATCAGCATTTTGGCTTCAATTAACCTTTGCTGCCCTGAATACGGTGTTCAAACATGGCAGTAGTTAACACAAATATGAATTGTTTAAGGAATTAAGAAGCAGAAAACAAACCTAGTAAGAAACAAAGGGTACATTGTAAGCTGTTGGAAAACTTGGTTTTCATTTGGGTTGTAGTTAAAGGCTAAATAACCCTGGCATTCTGCCAACTGCAAAGCTGTGGCTTTACAGAAGTGTCTTGGTTTTATTGAGAAAAAAAAACCAAAAAAATGTCAGAGCACCTTGTAACGGGAGAAAGTAATAAGATCTAAATGAAATGGAATAAAGAAGGACTGAAATCCCTAAAACTCATTATAAAATGGACCAGAGAAATGGAATAGTATAGATAGGTCAAAAAAAAATTAGAAAAAGTAGCTAATTCTTTGTTCCCTTAAACCAGAAATTAATAACATGCACATATTTAATGTTCTCCAAGTTTAGACACAGTACTCTTCCCACTGAATTAGGCATGTATACATTATTAACATACATCAAACTACATTAAAGTAACATGAATGGTTTGATTTAAAATCCACAAATGCCTGGCAGTAATGTATCTTCACACCAAGAAAAGAAGTGAACGGAAACCTTGCCACAAGTTTCTAGTTCCGCTGAATAGCGTTACATCCTTCACATGGTTTCAGGGTACATTAAAACGAACTTCTCCTCTAAATATCTGTGGGATTTTGTGTATTTGCTTGGCCTTGGGCTTTAAGGAAGGAGAAACAGAAGCAGGAGAAGGACTTGGGGCAATCTTAGAAACCACAAGCCATTGGCAGGTCAGAGAACAACAGCCCTGAGCAGTGCCAGTGGCTGCTGAAGACTTTCTTCCCCTGACTCCTGATGCAGCAAAGCAGCGCAGATTTAAAAATCCAATCCTTTGTGCAGTCTGTGTGCTCTGTGGCCTGTGCACAGTAGGCCCTTATGCTAAATGGTCTCAAGAGAGTATTATTTGTGTGTGCATTGTGTATCTATTCAAGTTTAAGATTTATTGAGCTACATGAAGGTGCATGGAGCAGTTTTCTTCTCCCACCCCTTTTCTCCATATATACCCCACATTAACACCACACACTCCCTTTCACAACAGAAGAGACTGCCCTCTTTGTGGCTGTACCCTATTCAATTTATTTCATAAATTATTCTGCAGCACCCTTTTCTTATTGTGGAGCACACATACATGTGAACACACACTCCTCACCATCGGCTTAGTTGCATTTGGTACAAGTCAGACACTGTTTAGCACCGCCTTGTTTGCTAGGCTGCAGACTGTGGATCCCTATCTTTCTATAGCTTATTCAGTACCCGTCACAAACAGAAAAACTTCTTTCCATGACAGGAAGAATTTACAGGAGTGTTCTGATAAAGACAGCTTTTTTTCATCTGTAATGCAGTGTGCAACAGTGAAGTTCAAGGAACACCGTAGAAAAATATTTTAAAATAGAGATGTGGTAAATAACAGTATTATTTTAATCTAATTTCTATAAGAATGGAGCCTTATGTAATATTCTGTATGCGCATGTATGAATTTGTCTTTCTTTTCCCCACGTTGAATATACCAGATTTGAGCAAATTTGAGTGAATTTGCGTAACAGGTAGGGATATCAAGAATATGCTTCCACAGGTATGATGACAAAAGGTAACCAGGTAAAGATATATCCCTTTTATACATCTGCTGAAGAAATTACAGAAATAATAATTAAACTCTTACTAAACAGTAGAGAATTCTGAAGGGAAAACAGCTTTTGGCATTTTCCTACAACAAAGGATGTTTCTCTAGGTAATCATCTGAAAACAGCACAGAATCTATCATAAAGCTGCAGGAAACCATGTTTTATCAATTCTTCTCAAGAAACTGCTTATTGTCTACCCAGAAAAATGCCAGAAATAAAGGATTCCAGAAAAATAATAAATTCCTTATACTAATTTAGAATATTACACAAGGGAATTATTTTGCAAGTTTCTATCTACTGAAACAATAGCACAGTTAGAAAACACAAAAACCACAAGCTGCCATTCACAAACCGGTCTTTAGCTTTAGTTTAGCAGTATCCAGATGTAAAGCTTACTGTAGTCCCTGCTTTGTGCAAAGCAGCCTAACTTCAAGAAAATTGATATAAATCTACTTGACAGCATTAAGCAAGGCCTTCAGTTTGAGATTTTTGGCAGGAAATCCATGAAAAAGTATGAGCAGAAGGTCCCTGACCTGCTGGAGCTCAGTATTAATGACTTGTTTTGCTTTAAAAATTGCGATTGAAAACTCACAAAACTAAGATCACCCACCCTAAAAATGAAAAGGGAAAAAAAAAGAAATCAAATAAGAGCAATCCACATTGCTGCAAAAGTATCTAGAAAATATCGCTCACTCTGCTTCTCCTACCATCTTCCCCTGAGGACAAAGGTGATGGCTGTCCTAAACCCTTGTTTTTCTTCAACAGCTTCTTGCAGCAACTGAGAATGAACTCCTTATGTGAATTGTTTTCAAGTTTTGATTCAACACAGATGCCTGGTTTTCCATTGCTTTAAAACCTTCTTCCCCCTTGGACATATTTTTCCTTGCCTTGCCTTCTATGGTGTATCTTAAAGAATTCATTGCTTTATATAAAGGTCATTAAACTTTACCTTCAACTGCCTAGCCAGGCTGTGTGATGAGATGGCAACAACCACCTGAGGGAGTCTGGATGTGTCTGGTGCTGCCTCTGGAAGGAAGCTGGGGAAGATGTCTTGAGGTTCCTTCCAGCTTTACATTTCTTTCATCTCCACTATCTTTCCTTCTGATTTGTTTTATTTGGCCATAGATTACATGATCCCAAATTCAGCAAAACTCTTCGGTATGTGTCCATGTTCATTCTGTCTATCAAAGTTGCTAGGAACGAACTTGGTTCCCACTGGAATGACTTCTTGAGGATATCAGTAAAGCCTTTCTCTGGGTTCTGCCTTTTCCTCCTGTTCCTTCACAGTGTTTCTCAACCCCACATCAGTCTGCATGTCAGACCTAGATGATCTTGTTCCCAGTCACTCTCCAGTTCCTCCTTTTCCTCAGATCTCTCGTCCTTCTCTACATTGCAGGATTGTTTATTGATCCCCTAAACTGCTCCACCTACGTTCTTACTGTCCAGACACAGCTGATCCCATACTCAGAGCCAAGAGATAAGGTAGCACTGGGGATTAATGCAGCTCCAGCTCTGCAGCCTCTACCAAGCTGTCCTTCCAGTTACATCCCTCTTCCACTGGTCCTAGCGACAGGTTTTCTTATTGGTGCCCAAGAAAAGAAGGGAACTTCAACTCAAATGTAAGTAAAGACTAGGAAAGGCAGAAAAAAGGCAGTAAAATACTGAGGTCCAAAAACTGAGTACTGTGTTATAGGTTCCCCTGTGTGGATGCAGTGAAATAGGGAGCAGCAATCAGCTCTATAGTTACCTCCCTCTGTCTACAGCAATGGGTGGCAATGGTTCAAATAAACATAAGGGCAACTTGAAGACTTTTCAGTGAGATATACACCAAGAAAACAGTCAGTTTCTTTTTGAGGAAGATCTTGAAAGATCTTTTCTGCTTTGTTTGCTTTTTTTTCCCTAAAAAATAAATATAATAATGCTGTCCTGAGACATTAAAAATAAGTTTGTCACCTAAATTTTTGTGGTTCATTTTGAGACACATGAAAACAAGATTTATGTTTCAAAAGGGGGGGGGGAGGGGGAAGGGCACTATTGATCACTGTTATAATAATGAGGCTTGTGCTTGCAGATTTAATCTGTTTGTGCTAGGCAACAAATACTTACCAAAGAAGAACCTATATCTCTGGCACAAATACAAGGACATTAGACTGCCTCTATGAAAGGATGAAATCTGGAAATAATTTTCAGAATTTGTGAGTTGATTTTGCTGCACCTGTGGGTTTAAGCCCTCAGTTTTAAATCATTATCATTAGATTCTTTTATTGTGTGGATTGTTTGTTTTCCTTTAATATGAGAACAATTAGTGATCTTTCTAGCTAGCAAAATTGGAATCCTACTAGCAAAATATCAGGAAGATGATAACGTGTTATACTAAGTAACTGATTTACACTTCTTCATGCAGGCCAATTTATTGTAATTAAAGATTGCCGTTTCAGCACAAGGGTCAAAGACTAGGGCTTGTACAATCATTTTCTAAAGAAATTCTGAAGAGATAGAAGAATGAGGTCTCTGCTCCCACCATCATTTTTTTCTGCTTTACACAGTTAGCAAAGCTTGTTGCTAAAATGCATAATTTGCATACACACAAGGAACTTAATTTTTATCTCTGGTACAGGCTTGTTATTCTAACCAAGAGGAAATAAAAGCTTCTTTATGTAACAAACAATTGAATTGAGTCCTGAGTCCTGTAAGACCTTCTTTGTGTGCTTTAAAATTCAGTTGACCTATTCGCAATAAAGAGGATAGTACAGACTGGGTGATATAGAATTGGCTGCATAATTATAGAACAGTGGCAAGTATTCTGCTGGGGTTCAGTCCTTACCTGCAGGGTTAACTATGTCTGAGGCATGGCTCACATTATCCTGACCTTTTTTTTGCTGGGTGTTGTGTGAGCATTATTTGCTAAATAGGCAAAGAAATATTCAGAGATCTCCCAAACACACAAATACCTCTATCTTAGATCTGGGATTTAGAGGCTGTAGGAAAATAGCAATACTGACAGACATTTATGTTGCTGGTGAAGAAAGTGAGGATGGAAAGAGTAGTTAAAACAGGAATGAGACCTGGGGAAGGGAAAGACACAGATGAGATCTGCTGCTGATGGGAGGAAAGAGAGGGTGTTTGCAAATACTCTCTTACATGCCCAAAAATGAGTCTGCTTTGCAGGATGAAGTTAACACTGCCAAATAGTTAGGATGCTTCCCAATTGACCCTGCGTATTCCAAAATTTAGGGTTGGTTGTGGTGAACTGTTTGCTTATAGTATGCTCCTATTATGCTGGGGCTCTAGCACTTGTACTCTGATGTACATTTGTGCTTGTTCTGCTAATACACATTTTCTTACTCCGAGACTGTCTTCAGTACTTCATAGCTTTGCCCAAGAAACAATTTAGTGCCAAATGATAAGAGAACCAAAACACACTATACCCACACCAGTCAACACCAAAATACACTATACACCACACAGATGGTCATGTGCAGTACTTTCTCTTCTGAAAATAACAAAAGTGCATAATGACGCATGGATTAACCATGAGATATAATTCATTTTAAGTTAATGGACAGCTGAACCAAATAAGGCTTTCCAAAGGGTTAACATTGAGTCAAAAAGGAAAAGAGAGACCGAAACTAATTAAACAGTCAGGATCAAGAATTTGCAGGCTCAACGAACATGTGAAATCTGAAAAGTACACCTGGAAAAAAGAAAAAACATGGAAAAATCTACAGGCATGCAAAGCAGAGAGGATGAATCACTTTAAGATTAATCTTCAAAATCATCATTTCAGTGTACTGCAGCAGCCAAAAATACCAAGCAAATTGTGGGCATCATGAAGCAAGTTATTGAGAAAAAGATAGAGAATCATTTTGCCGCTACAGAAACCCAGGGCGAACTCTCATACCAAGTACCAGGTGTTAAAACTGGTATAGTCCTGAATCTCCAGAGGGATGTGATGAACTTAGGGAACAGGAAACAAAAGGAAGGTAAATGGTCAAGGGAGAGGTGAAAGAGGCTACGACTCGGGATTTGAGCTGGGGAAGACTCATGGGGACATAATCAAGGATTTCAAAGTCATGAAGAGGGTGGGTAGGCAGATGCAGACCCCATTCACCAATATCTGCAGTATGAGGACTGGGGGACATTCAGTGTAACAGGGAATCGGTGTAAAGGAGATGAAAGTGAGTACATCTTTGCACTGGGGCAGTCAACTCTTTAAACCTGCTACAGAGGAGATTGTGGACACAGAGGTGTCAGCAGGGTCAGAGGGAGATTAGAAGAATTCATGGACTACAGGCAGGTCCATGAGTGGATACAAAAACGTCTGGGCAAGGACATACCTCCTACACATTCGGAAGAGGAGAAGCAGAGAGATGAGAATGCAGAAGATGACAGGCTCTGGTGCTCAATCCAACAACATCTTCAGCCTCCACTGCTGGAGACAGCCTCAGGTGAGAGGAACTGTAGCTCAGACCTATTTCTTGTGCACTTAAAAATCAACTCAAAAGGCATAAGAGCAACAGTCTGCATGCTGATTTGATCCTTCTATAGAGAAAGTGCTAACTGCCAAAGTCAGTCTGAGTCAGAACTGGAAATGCAAAGGAAAACAAATGATTCTTGTTATTCCTCATAACAAAGAAACAAAATAAAAGTTAAAAATGTTGCAGCTGGGACTGAGAATTACTGTATCAGCCACAAATGGGGTAGGACATATAAAGCCTGTATAAAGGACAGCATTTCCAGAAGACGCAGTACTACCATGTAAAGCACTGGTGAGACCTACATACAGTTCTCTTCAATATTAGTAACAAAAAGCAACTCTCCAGGGAACGGAGAGCCTAAATTTGGAGATGAAACTAAAAAAGTATGTGTTGGTCAGCCCAGACAAAGAAAGTCTGAGAGGAGAGATAATTTGTTCTCTATAAACCTATTAGTGAGGGAAATGTCAGAGGAAGAAGATGAGGTAATTAAGCTGAAGGAAAATGTTGTCACAAGAATTAATGAGCAGAGACTAACCAGAAATGTCCTCAGGCCGGACTTGCTAATTTTCAGAAGAGTTCAATTCTGGAAGAGTTTTCTGTTTGGAGCAGGAGGAAAAAAGCAGTTTTGAGCTGGTCCTTGTTAAGCCTGTGGAAGGAGTAGCACCTTAATAGCAAAGGACCACACTTGGTGACTCAAGAGACCACTTCCTTTGCCACATCCTTTGCTCTCAGTGTCCCTTAATTGTTGAGCACAAACATCAAATAGGAGTGGTGAGTCCTGAGGGATTTCTCATGTCAGGGACCTTGAGGAAGGGGAGGAGCAGCTGCCTATTATTTTTCATGGCTCCAGCATCAGGTTCCCAGTACCTCACAATCAGCAGGGTCAAAAGCGACATGCACGAGGCTTTGAATGGCTCTTCCTATTGCACCCTAAAATAGGTCTCATTAGCAGGGGACTGCAGCACATGGCATAAACAGGGGATGTCAAAGGCACTGGACATTGCATTGTACACCTTCTCTAAACCCAAGGTCATAATTATGTTTATTGAAAACCTGTATTGTATTTTCCTCTGGCCATTTCACTGTCGTCCTTTCTGCTGTTTGGGGAGGTACTTCACTCAAAACCTGCTTTTTATTCAGTGTTTCTGCTTTTCTTTTTTTTCCTATCCTCTTTGGCCTGGACCACGCCCTTTTTTATTCCTACTACTTCTGCATCCAGAGGTAAGAAGAGATACAGTAAAGCAACCTAACACCACATTCAGCTTTGGTCATAACCTTCCTAAACCTTCACATGTCAAGAAACAGAGGAAAAGAAACAGGTGGAGTATCTGCTGAGGATGTTCTTTTAAGCTTGCACTGCTAAAAAAAGAAAGCAGAATATATTGAATATTTGCTCTATTTTTAAATCAGGGTAATTAAAACTTTGCTGCTGTCTGCTGTGTCACCTGAAATACTGAATAATAACATCAGAGTTTCAAGCTTTTGCCACTGAAGCCAACTGCTAGCTATTTTCAGCACTTTCCAGGCAGTAATTTAACAATAGTCTCTACCACTCTTTCCCCCATGAAGTTTTCATATTTCCAAGTCACTGATCACAGTCCTGTGACTACTGCTGCTTAAACATAGTCTAACGCAGAACATTAAAAATCTACAGGACCATAATCAACTCAGCCTACGAAATAGTTCTTCAAACACCTGAGTGCTAAGGAATAATGGAAAGGCCACACATATATATCTAACTAGCTAAATTTTGGATCCTAAGAAATCTGTTTAATATTACAGCCAAAGACCTGGAAAGCCAAGTTTTCACTGCTGATGTGTCAGCCTTTCCAGTATCTCTGCAACCTGTAATCATACAGTCGCAAGAATGACATCTGTACAAGTCTACCTAAGGTGTCATTTGGAGCTGAAGTTGTGCAGAAGATATTCCAGCTGATTCGTAGTTGTTTCCCTGCAGTCTTATCTGCTCTGCTGCTCCAGGGCCTAAGAATAATGTAGTGTGTCTATCACTGATGTAACCTATCAAAACAAATGAAGGGGTGAAACTTTGCATCTCGGGCATGTGGTCAGAAAAAAAATTAAGCAGATATTGACACGCAGACATTGTGAGTCCCTCCAGCCCCTTAATAAAAAGTGGTATTAGCAAAGGTGTTATTAGATGTATGGATCTAAAAAAGGAAAAAGCTTTTACAGTCAGCAAGTAAATCAGATAATGGAAAATTACCAACAGGGTAGAAAGCCAATTTCTTTTGCCTGACTTCACAGAGGAACAGATCTGTGATGCAGCTGTTTTCAGCTCTCTGTCAAATTGCAAACCTGAAGTTGTCATACCTTTAACAATAAAGAGAATAACAGCCTTTTAAACTCTACTTAAAGTGTCAGGGCCTCACCCTCCACAACCACCCCACCTTTAAATCAACAGTAAAGGGTTCACTGATTTCCACGGTAATAGGAATTTGCTCTTATTTGAATGTGACATTAACATGGATATACTGTTCTCAGGAGAACTGACTGCTGTGGGTCAGAGCTGGACATTGATTTCACACCAAATTCCCCATTGATCAGGCATGGTAGGAAGTCTATTCATTGAATTGATAGCAGGATATAGCTATACAGTATTTGTTTTCCTTTTAATATACAGCTTCAACAGCAAGCCATGCATGAATTTAATAAAAGAAGATAATAATCTATCCATTCTATGAGCTATAGACTAAACCTGGGTGGTTATCAGACCTGCTGCTATAAATCATGTCAAATAGGAGACCTATGTTAGCTTTACCAATGAAAAGAATTCCTCTGTTTCAAATATACAGAACCTGTGCTTCTCACTCACATTCAGTAAATTGATAATTGTATTCATTAATGGTTTATCCATGTAAAACCATCAGCAGAAGATAATCAGGCCTATTGTACTGTTAGAAAACAAGCATTTGAAGACAACTAAGTAGCTTTAAATAGTGAATTAAAGTATTTCTAGTATCTGTTGCAATGATCCTTAGTTGTTCAGTATGCTCTTTCAGCATCTGCTTCCCATTCGGGATTGGAGATTTTGTTAAGGTCATCCTGTGAAACAATGAAAGGAGATGCTTTGAATATGCTAATGCCTTCTGTTGGAAGAGAGAAAATGGGCTGATGTAAAAGTCATTGACAACCGTAAGGGAAACAGAATGGGTGGTACAATTGTTAGCAGAGTTAGTCTGCAGCTCAGTCTGGGAATAGATCCTTAGCAATCATTTTCTGCTAGACGCTTGTAAATGACAGAAGTGAGGCAAAAGGAATTACATGCATAATACTTCTCAAGAAGAAAAGATCTGCACTTTTAATAGGTAGGCTTAAAGTTACCTTCTTAGACTTAGAAACAACTTGAATTCAGCTCTTACTTTTCATTCAGGGAGCATCATTAAAGCCAAGAAATGGACTCTGGATGCAGGGTGGCATAAATAAGATCAAAAGCTGGGCTGGCACATGTGAAGAGTATTGCCTAGCAGACAGCGCTCTTTTTTTCATGGCACAAAGGGATGGCAAGGCTGTTCTTACTAGCATAACTAAACATCAGTGTTTTGGTAAATTATATCCTCTCTTCTTTCTCCTTTACCAGCTCATGTGGAAAGAATGAAAGGTTTACTCTCTACCTTACCTGGCCTAGCAAATGTGATGTGGTTTTGTGCAGTGAGCCTCTCGGAACAGCACAGAATGATATCAGATGTTTGCTAAAGGAACTGCAGAGCCTGATTGCTCTTATCCCAGGACATGGCACTCCAGCAACTCCAAAGTAGCAAAAGTAACATAAAACCATGATTAAGGTAACAAGTTCTGCTGAGCTACCTAAAGTGACAGATGACCAAGGTAAAGGAAAATAAATCTAATTTTCGTTTAATCATGGCACTCTAGTAATCCTTCCTGATTATTTGAGTGACTTAAAATCAAGTAATACAATAAGAAATAAAAATGTTTGAGAAAGAATTTCAAACTCATTCATGGATTCAATCATTCACCCATGTTTAGCTGATAAGAAAAAAACAGACTGCTGTTAGTTACATGCAATTCCTTCCCCCAAACAGCAAAAAGCACAGAAGATGGTAAAAACCTAAAAATAAGCAGTGGTAAGTGATCTTGAAGGGAGACAGGGTACAGAAGCTGGGGCAAACTTACCAATTTTAGCACTGTATATCCTTACCTGGGATAACTCCAGGAACAGCTGTGACTTTGGGAAAGGTGAGGTAGGGCTCTGGGTTTTACTCCATGCTCAATGAAAGACCTGGAAGTTTTGTTAAGACATCTTTGGAAAACATGCAATTGAAGGAAACCGAAGGCAGCCTCTGAAAGTCCCACCACTGAGCCAGTGGTGATTGGGTAGGGCAAGGAAGGGATCAGAAACGTCATGGGTGATGGAAGCACAATTCAGAGCACCAGGGGTATCATAGAACAGTGAGGAAAAGCCCCCTGAGTGAAACTCAAGACAGAGAAAATCCTAGAAAGAAAGAAAAAAACCCCAAAGTATTTTTTTCCATTGTACAGAATAGAAACATAGTTGTTGTACCAATATAAATGTTTGAGACTATATATGACAGCAGCAGCTCCAGTTATCAGTGTTTAAACCTAGCTGTGTCCTAACCTCCATAAGAGCTTTCATCTGCACAGCTATATGTGGTTTTTTGCCCAAGAGTCACAGCACTTGGGACTGGAAGGGATTGTTACGTGGCTTGACCACCTCTGCCATTACATTTTATCCAGTTGCTAAAGCAAACACCTAGTAATTGTCTAAGAAATAATTTATACTCAGCTAAAACAGATATCTCAAAAGATCTTTTACCCTAGACTAAAAATCTCGGGAAATGAAGGGTCTCTGTTTGAGGAACATATTCCATCCAACATTTCATCTTACTGATAGTTAAAAAAATGACATGTAGTGTAAATTCATCTGTCTTCAGTTTCAAGCAATTGATTCTTCTCAGGTTTTTCTTAGATTGGTTAAAGACTTCTTTAGTACCTTCATTTTCTCTTTTGAAGGTACTTATACACTGCAATGAAGTCATCTTTCTCCCACTCTGACAAGATTCAGTTCTTGAAGATCTATTATTATAAATAGGGTTGACCAGAAAAACGACCTGTGTTTTGTTAGGGCTTCATAATTCAGGCATTTTTTTCTCTCCCCACTCTAAAATAAAGTGGAATTTCTCTAATCCACAACTATAAAAGCAATGTTTTTTCCTATTTACTCCCAAATTAGAGTTGAACGTTTTGATAGCATTAAACCTACCATCAATATCTAAATACCTAAAAGCTTTCATTTATCACACCTTACCTTTGATGACTCTCATTCAAGAGAGCTCTCTCTGCACTAAATTGACACAATTTTTTAGCTTTGCAAAAAACCACAACATCCTTCATTTGCCGAATAATGAGACTGAGGTACAGTATGAGAGTGCAGCAGGAATTTAACAGCAATCCTCCTATACATTTACCTCTTGCATCGAAAGCTGGTCCAAATCTCTTCCCTATTAGTTCTTCTCTCATCACATTTTGTACCCTAAACCTTGTTATCTTTTCATTACTTATGTTTTCCTATTGAATATTTGTACATTTTTTTTATAGTTAGAGAGTAGTTCTAACAGAACATAGGAACAAAGCTTAATACAAAAATCTGGAATTTAGGTATGTGCCTTCTATGAACATCATTGGGGATGTAAGGACATGGTTGAAATATCCTGTATTTCCACTTTTCAATGTTGTCTTCTTTTTTTTTCCCCCAAGAGTATGATTTTGCCAGAAAAGTACCTCTATCCATATCTAAAAGGAAATAGGAGTGCAGAATATAAGGTTGTTTCAGAATGCTTGAAAAATCCTTTTACTACTCAAAATACAACAAGAAAGCATAAAATTAAATCAAACAACTAAGACCCTGTTCTGAACATGTAAATAGACCAATAACCAAATTATTTCTCTCGTGGTTTTCAACGACTGCAAATTCGTAATCATTTTTGTCAAATTAAAGTACTGAAGCCATAGAATGACTAAATCTAAGATGACTTAATCATTGACCTTTAAACTACAGTGCAGAATAGGAAATAATACTACACAATAGGAACTGATAAATATCAAAATGTCTTTTAAAAGAAAGAGGCCATTTTGCTGTTGATAATTGAGGTGACTTATTATGTGATCTAAACAAAAAAATTAAGCTAGTGCCTAGAAGCTTTTCCTACTCACTTGGCAAAATAATCCCGAATAATAAACAAATCACAACATTTTCATTGCCGTGACACTTCAAATGGAAAAAAAAAAAAAAGAAAATGTGAAGTGTATCAATAACCATATTTGAAATCTCGTGAAAAAACCAGACAGATTTAGGCTGAAGAAACGCTCTTAATTTTAGATACAGATCCATACCTAAATGTGTCAAGGGATTTCTTCTCTAGAAGTTGGTTCTAAACCATCATTCTTAAACGTAAAACAAAATAACCATACCTCAGCCATATAGGCAACACCATGAGTCTTTAGGGCTCCTTCCAACCTAAACCAGCCTGTGATTTTGTGATTTAATGCCTACTATATTTGATAGGGGTTTGGCATCCGGGGGTTTTTGAATGTCATCCTTGGCACTTATATATTTATCTTTATATTTCTATATGTATTTTAAAAACCTGTTCCAATAAAATAAGTGGGGGGTTAAATGATTCCTCAAAATAAATGTTCAGAGGAATTTATAATCCTGGAATAGATTTGTTACACAATGTTCTCCATATCCCAGGCCATGAGAGCTAAACACAAGTACATCTGCCACTGCCTGACAAGGGTCTTCTGTCCTGAAAACTCTCTTTCTCTGAGGTGACAGGGCTTCAGGCATTAGTTGTGCTTATTGCAGTTTGTCAACTCCTTCTCAAGACAAAGTGAAGCTCTGTAGCAAAGGGTTGTGAAGAACTGTGTCTTCTAATGTTGTAGAGAGAGCTGTCTCTCCACTTGAAAATCAGAAAATCTTCCACAGCTCCAGTGACTTGTAGCTCTGGTACACTAGAAGAGTAAGGCTTATTTCAGCAGGAGTGATTAAAGAGTTGATGTAAAACAGAGTCATGGGATCCCTTAAAACAAGAGTAATATATGTTTCCCACTGTGTAGCTATTTTCCTATAGAAAGTATCATTTTATCAAAATAATTTTCAGATAATACCAACCACTGACCACATTTCATAGTTCATGGTCTATGAACTGAACCTGATTATTCCAGAAGCTCAGAGGGGCACCTTATTCATCTTCTACTTCTTATGTGTTGGTCAATTTTGATGATTAATATACCTCATTCCTCAAAATTTTCTGTATTTTAGAAAACTTTATTTTACAACCCCTGGTTTTCTCCCTGAGAACTTAGTACATTATTATTGCAAGGATGGCTAACATAACTTTTAAATGTCACTGAGGACATGGTTCAGGTTTTACAATGTGAGACCTACAGGATTATAACTGGAATTATAAAATCTCATGCAGTTTTCAGAGATGTTGACTGCAGCAGATGCAAGTAAGCAAGTAGTGGGGTACTCAACTTGTGTGAAAAATTACGAAATAATGGAGATGCTTAAAAACTTTTGTAAAAGTCCTATGTCTCAAAAACTAGAGTTTCTGAACATCTCTTGCTGTATAAATATCATATGTGAAAACAGGAACATCATTTTTCCAAGGAGGTACCAGTTCACAGTCTCCCAGCTCTGTTTTTCAGCAGAAGTGTCTTGGTCATACTACATTAATTTAACTGCTAATGAAGGTAACAGTCAGTGGACCAGTGTGTGCCAAGAGAAGAGAAGAAATGGAGAAAATAAATGAAAAACACTTGAAGCAGGAACTTGTCAAAGAGTGCTTCTCTTTTAGAGTACCTCCTTTTAATTATTCTTACAGAAAGCAATCAGGTTTGGACTCATCTTTTGTACTCAACCTATATTAAGTCTTTCATTTTCCTCACTGACTTAAAGCAATGTTCTTTATTCTTCCCACTTCAAATGAAATATCCACATCATTTGTTAATACAGGTTGTTGGTTGTCAAAGCTTGTAAGGGTCCTTCAGTTTTGGGCAACTCACTTACAGAGCCTTAGGCTTCAATCCATGAGATGTAATAAGGCAAACTGTAATATACAAGCCATGAACAGGCTCATCTGTGGAAAAAAGGTTTCACTTTCTAGTGCTTATATAGCTCAGGGTAAATTCTACTAAAATCCCGTCTGACTTTGACATAACATGAAAGTAATTCTTATTCATTGGAAATTAGATGGTAGCAGGGAAAAAAAAATCCTTATTTTATATAAATGTAAGAATTTCCTCTAAAGTGGTTTTCATTTTTGTCCTAGGGGAAAGGAGGGAAAGGAGTTATAGAGGAATCTTATTCCGTGTTTTGTTCTTTGTGTGTTCATGTTCCTGGGTTTTACCTTGTAATTTAGGGAGAGGAAAAAATGTTCCGTAACAACAGTTTAACTGACTTTACCACCCTGAACTCAAAGGATAAACCAGATATTCATAGTTTCCTGTTCCTACTTCTACTTTCATGTTGCAAATCTAAAGGAAAAGATTTCACAAGCACCAATACATCCTGACAAACAATTGAGCCCTAAAAGCAGTTCTATGTCATTATTTTTGTGTGCTTTTTTGTGCATTATTTTTGTTTCTTTTGTTCAAAGAAAGACAAAGTTTGTTCCAGTCATCCATACTAGTATGTAAAGCCAACTCCAGGTTCTCCTATTGGAGTTGAAAAAACAAAATTTCCCATGGTGTTTATTATTTTTATTATTATTATTATTAACAATAACAACATTAATGTTAATCATCTACTATTAGTATTAATGGTAGATAATTCATATTATAGTGAATTATAGCAATTTGTCAAGAATAAAGTTGATCTTTTAATAGCAATGTTGTTAAGTCTTCCTATTGTTCCTTGTTTCTCATATCAGGTACTATGCTCTGCCCCTCAGATATCCTAAGCCCTAATGAAAATTTGTCTGGTTGTTCAACAAAAAAGGGAATTCCTTGAGAACTGATTGCTCCCAGGTGTGTCAGCAGTATGATGCTGCCCCACACTGCATCCAACATTGATAAAAGACATTTAATCCCCTATATTACAGCATATATTGCAAGATATAGGTTTCTAAAATCAGAAAAAGAGTCTAAGCTCATGTGAAAGTCCTCATAGCTTTGAATTGTCCATGAAAAAAAATGCTAACGCTTAAATACTGTTGAACTGGGAGAAGAATGAGGCTTTAAGGAGCTAGTTTTAAAGTGTACTGACAGAACTAGTTTCAAAGCATAGAGCAACTAGTAAAACAGGTTGAAAGACATACTTGCTATTACATTTCTAGAAAAATTGCTATTTGTTGGAAATGAACCAGTTCTGTTCACATTTACTTGACTCTAATGGAAATTCTTTGGAAAGAGAGTCCTGTCAAAACTAGGATAGCCCCGTCAGTCAAGAATTGACAAAACAATATCAATAGCAGCATCCCTGGCTTAAAAGCATGACTGTGCTAGGTGGAGCAGTCAGCCTTCTGAGCTTTTGCTGGAGCCAGTCCACTTTGTTATGCATCTCAATATTCAGAGTCCAGAGCCAGCAACTCCCTCCACTGCCTTGCTGTGACAGCATCGACTTGGGCCAGCAGAGATGCACATTTGACTTGACTCCAAACTCAGAAGAGCAGAGATCTGATCCTGCCACTTCAGCACTGTTTGAAAGACTGTTACCACCATCTGAAGGCATACTGTAAAGCCAGGTTTTGATTTAGAAAATATTTTTTTAGCACAGAACAGCGTCTCCTGGCCAGCAAACTGAGCTCACAGTCAAGAAGTACATGGAGAAATATGTCTTTGTGCTCAGTGTGCTCCTCAGTAGCTAGGCACACATGAATCTGTGAAACACTGTGAATATTCCCCAAAATTGAGTGCTATAGCAGTGATAGAGTGGGCTACACCCTGCTGAGTTCATTCACATAAATAATCCCAGGGCTTTCCATCAGACTGTTCGTGTCAATAAGGCAAAACAAGTCTTGGCCTGTCCCAAACATTGTTCATTACAGATTGCAACACAGCAGATGTAATTATGTAAGTGAGAGAAAGGCAGAAGGAGCAATTCCTAAAGGCAGGACATCATTAAGATTTCATAACAAGCACATTTTCCCAAGGGATCCAGAGGAAACGAGAGCCATGGATTTCCTGAGGCCAGACTCAATGTTTGGCTTCATACATCCAACTGCATTCTTAATTTCAGCATTCACTTGAAAGGCATAAAGCTCCTCGGGAAGTGAACAGGATTTGAAACAGGTCCTAAAAGGATGTCCAGTCCGTCATCTTACACATCATGGAACATGCCCTGGAAAAGAAAAATCCCAGAATGGTCAGCTTTGGAGAATTACCACGTGCAATTTTCTCCGGATAATAGACAAATAAATGTGTGCATTGCAAAGGGAAGCAGTTACTGTGTGGGTCATGATCAGGGTCATATCAATGAGAAGAATCAGGTCTATAGGATGACCTAGAAAAAGTTAAGAAGCATTAAGAGTAAAACTAGTAAAAAAGATGGCTGAGGAGCTTTATACACTCAACAGAAATGGGAAGAGATACTGGCTGGACTTGGATTGAGATTCTTTATAGGATCAAGAATCAACAAAATTCCTTGCCTTAACATTGCAGAAAACCCTTTATTACAGGTGAAAATGGTGCTTAAAGGTAGCTCAAAGGAAGCTAGACATAGCTTCATCCAAATTTCTTTGAGGTTTTTTAGTCTAATGAAAACTGAATTATGCATTAAGAAAAAATCACATACCAACTGGCTTTAATTGAAAGGGAGTGCTTCAGAAACTACTCCTTGAAGTAGGAAATTTTTGCTGGAAAAAAAAAAAATTGATAATCCCATCCCATTGTATATCTATGTTGGGGCAACAAAAATTGTTTGCACATCAGAACGTTAACACCATCACACTGACACCTGAGCTGCTTTACAATACAGAAAATCAATCCTGTAGCTGTGTATGAAACTGTGCTAAGTAGTTTACAAACACACCCCCTCATATACCATAAATATATGAAGACAAATAAGAAGGTCCCAGGATCTAGAGCCAAATTCTGATCTGATAAAAAGAGAGCATTGCTATTGGATTTCATCTGGGAGAACCCCTATGTGTGAGTTTTGCTAAGCTCTGTTAGGTTGCAGCACTATTTCTGAATTGCTTAACTTCAAAACTTAATCAAATCCACTCCTTTGTGACTATAATACACTGCTTCATAATAATGAAGCTTAATGAACAGAATTAAAAGTTGATTAATTGTAAGCACAGTTAAACACAGAAATGCTTTGCTTCTTTGCCATAAAATCTGTCTACTGTTAAAAACCCATCACTTGCTGTCCTCTTTGTCTTTGGATTTTTAAACAGCTTTTATGGGCTTCTCAATTCTTACCTGCAATTCAAATCCACTTGTTTTTCTGTCCTCCTTGGCCCTTCATCCTCTTGCAACTCCACTTTCCTTTAGCTAAAGACAGAAATCCAGATCAAGTTTAGAAGATCTGTGATACACATCTGACATTGCCACAACTTTTCATATAGCTTAACAGAACCCACAGTGTAAAAACACAGGGAGGTATTGTCCCATATAAGCAGAGACACACCATTTACCTGCTCATTAGATGATCTTGTAAGAGTATGGTGCTGACTTACAACTGGTGAGATATCAGTTCAATCCTCAGCACATTTCCAACCTCTAAACATGAGGAAATTAAAAGAAGGATTTTACATCAGAGAGAACAAGGAGACAAATAGCTGAAGGAAGTAAAATATTGAAAAGAGAGGATAAAGACTGACTTTGCCGGGGGAAAATAATGCTGAAAAAAGTAATGTTGGAAGTTTTATGCAGCATTATGTGCATATTTTTTCATCTGATTTTGTCTTCCTTCAGTGACCTTGCCTGGATCATACTTCTCTCATAGTCCCGTAAATGCCAATGCAGCCAAAGTTACAACAGAAATGTATTGAACAGACATGTCCTTCAAAAAAATGCAACTGTGAGACATCCCAATGTACTTACATGCAGAAGAGTTAAAGAAAAATACTAACTGAACCCTCTTAAACCCTTTGAAAATCCTTATCTGGGATATACTACCTGTTAAATACTGACTGAATTTGGTTAATTTTAAATTATATTTTTAAGCTCCTAAGTCACCTGTTGCATCAGGAAAAGGGATAATTTTCCTTTATACAACGAAATCAACAACAAGATGTTCTACTGTCCTTTTCAACAGGAAGGAAACATGAATTTTCAAATAATTTCAGTCTCCAGACATACAAAGGAGAAGTATTAGTTCTAAGTAAACTATTTTAATTTTCTACTTATCAGATCTTCACATATATACCAAGGCTCAAAAAGAACCAAAAAGTTAATTAGAACTCTGAAATATTTTAGAAGTTTAAAAATGTGTATGAAAAATACAGATTCCCGAGATAATATGCATTGCATGTATGCAGTTCTCAAAGCTCTAGAAAATAGGTAGATGATACAAAGTCTTATCAAATATATAAATGTAGTGTGTCAAGTGAAAAATAATAGTGATTAGCTTAACAGCATCTTGGTTATGTATCTTTTATAATACATGAGGTATTGGGACGGTAGTTTACTCAGGTTACAGAATTAAACCAGTAGGAGGTCTAATCTGAATTACTATACGGGTTGACTGGGAAATATTGATAGATTTAAATATGATTCCCTGCTATATGCTGTTTTACACATCTACAGTTCAGTCGATGGGGAAAATGAACAGCACAGAATGAAATTATACAGTATTCTTGAAAGACATTTAAAAGAAGTTTAGAAGAAAGCACAACACCAATTGCTTTCATAAATTCAGACCCCAGTTCATGTGGCGTATGAAATTGCTGTGATTTTCCTTACTGGGCACTGTATCTTTAAAAGTCTAAGAAGTGCCTGCCACTTTTCAAGACAGGTTTGCTGATATGCTCTGTGTCATCCACTGCAAACTTCCCTTTGTTGCTGTTCTGTTGTTTTTACTACTGAGAAACATTACACATCTCCCAGCAAACACAAGCAGACCACACTGGTGGAAAAGCCAAGGCTATCCAACAAGTATCATGCAGCTCCCATGTCAGGGCCAACATACAGATTTCTGGGCAACCTGAATACCATAAATAAATAAACATACAGATACCATGGAAACTATTATACTGCTCAGTGACCTTCAACCACCACAGGGGAGCCCATGCAGCATAGGAGTAGACATCAGTCAAGTTGTTGGCACCTCCTTTGAGAATCACAGAATCATTTAGGTTGGAAAAGATCTCTAAGATTATCGAGTCTGACCTTTGACCCATTACTACCATGTCAACTAGACCACAGCACTAAGTTAAACAATGGTTTCCTGAAACCCCTGTCCAAACCTCCCCTTTCGTTTTCCTCTCTGATCTCTGTAACACACATTTTACACCTGTAAGCCTTCAGAGGATTTAGGTAGGCAGCTCTGAAGGCTGGTTGCCTTTAAGGTTGGGTGCTTTGCACAGGACAGTGCTAAAACCCTATTCTTTCCATCCCAGGGATCTCATTCCTTTCACAGTTCAGTTACAGGTTAATAGTACACATCCACTTCTTGGTACTGAATAACAAAAGGGCTCAAAAATCAGACTCCTAAAGTGACAGTGCAACAGAAGTAGGCATTACCCTGTAAAACACTTAAAATCTTCCAACTATCAGGAACAAAAGAACATACGGATAGCAATGAGCTCTCGTTGGCCCCAGAGTGCCAGGTGACTACACCAAGTTATAGCCAATCTGCAGCTATAGAGAAATACTGCAGATTTGCTCCAACAAAATGTCCTGCTCAGCATTAGAGAACCTGGCTGAGTGATTCCTGGTAGCTCCTTATGCTTTTGAGTGCCATTGTTATTTGGTGAGAAAAATGAAAACCTGTTAAGTGCACAGGTAAAACGACAAGTATCTTACTGTTCTGTAAAAACCCTCCCTGATTGCATGTCACTCACTTTAAATTCTGATTAGAAGAAGGCATTGAGAATCTCAGTTGGGACTTCAAAAGGGTAAATGGACTTATCATAAATGCACAAACTACCAGGCTGGGCAGCATTCATTTCAGAGTAAACTACTAGGGACCACCACTACCCAGGTGTTACCATATGCTCTCACAGTGCATCATTTACACTAAAGCATTGCAATTTTTTTATTTTTTTTTTTAAGAAAAACCACCTCTAGTGCAAATATAAGTGGTCCATGTAAAACTAATGGTAGTAATGACATAAAGCAGTAAGGACAGCTGTATTTATAACCTTGGAGATGGGGAAATAACAACACACATGGGAAACTGAGAAGCACAGTCAGTACTGAAGGGCTAAAATCGGGAGGACATGGTGAATCCTGTCTAGGCATGACTTTGAAAATACTTTGTTAGAGCTTAGAATTAGAGACTAAGGCAGAGTGGAGGACCAGCTGGGGAAAAAATAGACTAAAGTAGGACATGCTTATGCTAATAATCAGTGTGAATGGATTATCTGCTCATTTTTCATTTTCAGATGGTTTCCATGAATTATCTGCAGAGACAGAAAAGCAAATCTTCCATGTGGTGAAAGTCAACATAGAAAGATTTATCAGCCAATTTGAACTGGGACAAAAAATAAAACCAAGCCCGTTACTGAAGAAGTGTTGGTGATGACTGAAGTGGGGTATAAGAAAAGTAAATACTGAATTCATACACAAGGTCTTGGAGGTAAGAAGAAATTCAGACTGTCTTCCTAAATATTCAGAACCTGCAATAGTGTTTTATTAGTCAAAGGTAGAATAATGCTCTCCATGACACCGTTAATTGTTTAGGATATCCTGGAGTGAGTGCTTCTGCATACTCACTTATCTCAATATCTTTCTGTGCATTATGTTACTGCACTAACACCCCAGCTGTATTTGGTGTTCATTGTCATTCTCTAGTAGTGAGCTAATGACACTGCTATAAAACAACAAGCAGCTGGTGGCACAGCACAAATAAGTATTATTCAACATGAATTATGAATAGCATGGAAGTACTAAAAAAAATCTTTTCAAAATACATGTGATAATGTGTCCCAACTCTTCTCCCATCCCCAGGTGCCGACTCATCTCTGAATGCTGCCTAAGCAAGGGAAGGGACCAGCATAGAGTTCTGGTTTGGTTTGAATGCCTCCCCTCAGGGTGTGCACTTGGTACTTGGGTTGTGCACTGAAGCACCAGCTTGACAATACATCACACCAAAAGACTGATACTTTTCATCCTAATCAGCCTCCATGCCACTGGAGCTTTTTTTTAGTATCACATGTACTCGTGGCTGGGAGTAGGAAGATGTGGTGTCCCTGGATTATTCTGCAGTAACAAGTAAGTGAACCATTTAGGGTTGCCCTACACAAACTGGCCTAGCAGAGAAACACTGCCAGAATTTGAAGCAAGGGTCTTGGAAAAGGATGAAAAGACAAATCTCAGTCCACCAGAAGCACAGAACAGGCATGGAAGAGGACAGGTATATTGCAGTATAGTTATGATCCACCCCTGAAACTGTGGTTTTGGCAGATGTTTGGTTTCTATGTTGGGATCTATTGGAATGCACTAAGCTTGATGTTCAGCTGTAAAAATTGTGGTGTTAAGAAGGGGAGAGGACTGCTTGTTTTTGTGCTGACAACTGCCACAGGGAGGAGAAAAGAAATCCTTGTCTCTATAAATTGTTGAATTAAGGATATATTTATTTTTTTGTAGGCCACCAAGGATATTTGGGGAAAACTACATATATAGGACAGCATCTATGAATTTGTAGCATGCTGTAAGGCCAACACACCTGGTGATTTCTTTGAAAGGTATTAGAATTTCAATTTATAAAGAAATGCGCAAATGAATTAAGATCTCAAAAAATGTGTGGTTTGTTCCAGGAGAATGGGCTTTTCAAAATACATAGAGCTGTTTGAGTTTTTTTAAATTAGATCCTGTTTCAGAAAGATGGTGAGGATTCAGTGGAAAAGGACTCTATTTATATAGTCAGAACTGAGCCTCAGTAAAGTCCTTGAAAAATGGAGCCTTTAAGTTACGTGCTGAGGCCTTTAGCCAGCAAAGACTTCATGTATATAGTTGTCTTTATGCATTGCAATTAGTCCCACTGATGTCAATGCACTTGCCTTCACGGATGAAGTTATATTCCATCTGTCTCAATAGATCATACCCTGCAAATACTGTATCACAACATCATTTATATGTACAAATGATAAAGGCATTCCCTGTTCACACATTTAGCTGGCCAACTAAGATGGGCAAATGTTTCATTCAAAGATAGTTTAATGTGAATGAAGTCTTTTACTCATGCACATCTTCAAAAAAATCAACTTATTTATAACTGAATGTGAAACAAGGACTGTTATTTTATTTGGTGGTTCATAAATGATTTCCTAGGAGAAACAAGGGTGGATTGTTTTCAGTGTACCAGGTATAAAACTGCCTTCTATGACATATCTCTCCAACAGAGAGCCAGCATGGAGCTTTAGAGGAATGATGCTACATTCATCTGTAGGTGCAAGAGCTTTCTGAATGCAGAACAAAGTATGAGTGCCCTCCATTTCGCAAGAGATATCAGTACAAGTTCAGAAACCTTCATAAAACAAAGCAGAGCTTGATTACCATGTAGATAGCATGAGGTGCCCACTATATCCTAGTTTTTGTCATTATTATTGGACCACTGAGGTACCCAGAAGTCAGGGAATTTCAACACCCACACATCTTCATTGAATATTAATCCCAGTACCATAACAATAGTGGCTAATAATGCAGCTTTTCTCTGCCATGTGAATTACGCATCAATATTAATGAAGCCTTAGTTAACATTCAGTGTTCTTTCCTTTCTGTGTCTCTGCCAGGATTTTGGACTGGTTTATGCCAACAACGCGCACTTACATGTCAACCCTGAGCAGGTCCTAGACATTTCAGAAAGGGCTTGTTTTTGCAAATGTACATTTAAATTAAGAAGTATGTCATATCAAGGTTGTTTTAAATTGATGGCTGTTCAGTTCTGCCCCCTACACAGGACAGATGTGGCTTTATACTTTTGCATATCCTAAAAGTAACACACAGAGGGCTGTCTTTTATTTCAAAATGTTATTGTAACAGCGTTTGTATACAAACTCTAACAAAATCATTCACAATTATATATGGTTCTCTTTCCCAGCATCAAGAAAAGACAACAGTTCTGTGATGAGAAACAGAGATGAGTGATTTCTAGTTCTGTAAGAGCCCATTGTACAGATCTCTAAGCAAGTTCACACTGAATACTGCTATTCTACACAGGAAATCGTTCCAATGCTTTGAACCTTCATATGAAATTTAAATGTAATTGCCAGAAGCATTACCTTATTAATAAGAGTAGAAAAGCATCATTACTAATTATCGTGAGCTCAATTTGCATTTTCTAAACATTTACATTATCTAATCTAACTATGTAACAGATGCTTGCATGATTTCCAACTCAGTTCTTTTTCAAAAGGAATACCCAACACCAGTAAATAATAAGTGTTGCTGTGGACTACTGTCAGACGTAGTGTCTTACTCAAAAAGGAGTTTCATCAGCCACAGAAGCAACACATTTTTTAATGAATACCAAACCACTTCATTTCAGTACAGCTGATCAACCATGCTGAATGCTCTATCAACCGATCCCATTTCTGTGGTAGATCCTGTGAGATATCTGCAACAAATTACCTCTTTGAAAGAAAGATTCAATTGATTTGCACTAATCTAATTTAGAGGAGGACAGAATAAAATCATAGTTGAACTTAATCTCATCTGAATACAAACAGTACAAAATTGCTGATGATAAGTAGCTGATGTAATGCTGTAACACGCAATGGGGCTGAGGTATCAATCCCACTCCCACTGAGGAGAGCACTCAGCAATTCCCAGTGCTGCCTCTTGGATTAAGACTTGAAATTGCATGTTTAGCATAGAATAGCTGGAACTTAATATCACAAGATTAAGAAAGAAAAAAAAAGAAAATAAAGATTGAGAAAAAGCAGGTTATTGTTTGCAAAAGAAATGGAAATGACCAACTCCTAGATAGATCTGGTATGCCCAGTAGAGGCCCCTGGTGAGATACACCAAGAAGGAATCAGTGTTTTACTTCTCATTGTAGCAAAGGAGTGATAAGAATTGCAAGGAAGTCAACACAGACCCAAACCTGATCAAATCATCAGGTAGGTCTACTCAGAAAAACTGTATTTTTTCAAGCTTAAGGTGAAAGTGGTCTGCGATTGCTGTTAGCCGTTATCATCAAAAGCAAATTAAACCACTACTATTTCTTTTTCTTCCTTCAAAACAAGTTCTCCAGATTTTGATGACTTCCAGAGAAACTGTCATTTTGACCTGTGCCATCAAGTCCACTGCAGGAAAGAATGGAACCCATTTTACAGGAGAGGATACTCTTAAAAGCCTGTATCTAGAATAATTTGACTTCGAGTCAACCCATTTCATTTCTAGACATCTATTTGATGATTTACTGCATAGATTTAGGTTAATTTAGCCCTCCATCCTACTACATCTGTAAAATGGTCATAACAATACAAGCACCATAGGAAGCTCAAGGTAGAACTCATTAATATCTGCAAAACCCTCTGAAGTGCTGCAACTCAGACAGCAATATGAATGTAAAATGATGCTGTGCTATGGCTATTATCTCTAAATTAATCAGTTCACCTGGAAAATATTTTTTTTCTAAGTGGAAATACAAGAATTCTTTCTTATTCTATACCACAGAAATAACTATGTGAATATGTAGGGAGTAATTTTAAATTAAAATAATTTCAATTTAAACTTGGAGAACTTAAAACTTGCAATATATTCTGATCATATGGGACAAGAAACAAAAATAAATATATGAAAAGAAAGTTAGGTACACAGGTGCACAGTTGAATCAAATAGGGAAGCAGAAGGGATCTTTAGATCATAACCTCCAACCTTACAAAACTGCTTTGTTTGTAATTGACTTTATGATTGTTCACAGTTCCATTACCTTCACAAAATATGACAAGAGCACAAAATCAGGTAGATGGTTAATATCAGTCTGAGGACCATGTACATGAAACCATTAATCACTAAAACCTTCTTTGGCCTCTGAGCATCCTTATTCATTCACATCTTTTCAAATAAATGTCTCAGCTGTCCTAAGAGTATTTCCATGTTTGGATTACTTTGTCTCTAAATTAATGTAAAGTTTCCTGAATGATTTGAAATTATATGCCATGTTTCACATCAAATCCCCAGAACGAAGCAAAACATTACATTGGCTCCTTAGACAACAGGAAGAATGGAAACAAAAACCTTCATCTCTATAGTCCACAAAGGAAAACCCATTACACTTGTCATTTACTGTAGCTGCAATTCAGTGAGTTTCCCTCAGTGTGAAGAGAATGTGGTTTCTGATAACAGGCACTGTTTTGGCATTAACAGCTGTCCAAACCCACTTCCAGCTATAAGCTCTTTAAAAATGTTCATCTTCTGGGAGTGTTCACATCCGAAACCTGTATTTTACCTTCAACTTGATTTCAGTAGCTGTCTGGAAGTATAAACCCAGTAGACTGATTTCCTACTTTATGCTGATTTCACATATTTAAAATATGCCACTGGAGGAAAAAGGATTCATGGATTAAGGTATTTACTCTATTTTCATTTTCTGTTTTCATGGCCTGAAACAGAAAGCAGAATTTTGTGATAAACAAACCCCAACATGGGCTAAAACAATTCCCACTTATTATTCACAGCGGAGGTAAAGCAGGGTTTCAAAGGCTTGAAGATGCCCTCAATTTGCATCCTGCTTCATTTGTCACTAAATCTGTTTGCTGTTGGGAAGGCGTTTGCCATTCTGTTCTATTAGTCATTCAGTTAAAGGAAGACTTGTAATTAACACTCGTGATAATTAGGCATTGGTTCGGTTTGGTTTGAAATCAACCTCTGTGTTTTAATTAAATCTCCGGAACTGACAAAAATGGATATAGGTTTTTGTTTAGCCAAATGATTAAGTGGTATTTTTTATCATCTCTTTTTGTAGAAACCAGGCTATTTTCTACCCCGGACGAGTAGGAATGTTTCATTGTGGATTTAAATGAACAGTCTACAGATAATTACTATTTCTGTATTTAATGTTAATAGAAAAAGTATTCTAAAAACAAATCACTAACCTCACATTGAACACTTCTCTCAATGGATATTATCTTTATGTCAACATTAGATCAGCCAAAAGTACCACATATTACAGATGACTTATTCTTTATTGGAAAATAGGTAAAAAATATCCTCACACTGAGCTCAACCTATTCCAGTAAACCTGTTACACAAACAGTTTGTCCACCAGCAAACAGACAAACCAACTTGCCATGACGGATTCCAATTATAAGAAAAATATATCTTAAACAAATGAAACCCTTGTGTACCTAACGGCGCAATACAATAATTGCAAAGACGATTGGACCATCTGTGCATCACATTTACGGCCTTAACACGTTCAGCCAGACCTTTCTAAAGTAGCTTGTCAGAGGAGCAGAACTTAAAAGGAAATAGCTGAGTGAGTGTGTGCCGACTGCTTTAAGGAGTTTGCCAAAAATTGATGACATTGTTTTGCTGGTCAGTTTTCAGAAGGGGAAAATTACAGTTAAAAATTGGGATGAAATTAAGACTCTGGTGATGATGTCATTTTTTTTTTTTGTCTGGCAAAAAGCTGGTGGCGAAAGATGAAAAGCCAGGAGGAGGGACCGTAACTGGGAGTTTCTTTGAGAATATCATACAGCACTGGGCTCCAAGTGTTGCCTCTCCAGTGAGTGTGTGTGCTTGGGGGAAACTACCAGTATAGAGGGGGGTTGAATAAGGAAGAGAAAAGAAGAAAATCAGTCATTTGGTAGTAGTGGTGTTGTCATTGAGGAGATCAGAGAAGCTGGAGTTTATGAAAAGCCCAAATACCCCTTGATCACTGGGTATGCAAGAGAGGAGCTGCCTATAGGTGACTGACAAAAAAGAATAAGCAGAACAGGGAGCAAGGAGTGGTTTTAACACAAGAGGATTCTGTAGGAATTCCCTACGACCCAGTCCAGGGCTTCTTCCTCAAATCGAATTTTCTTGGGAGCTGCATTGTCATCAGGCAGAATTAAAACACTTAAAATACATTTCTAAAGAATCACCAAGCTTTTAATTTTAAACTTTAGAGGAACCAGAATATTTACTTCTTTAAAACAAAATAACAAAGGAATGAGGTGAAGAAATGTGAGGCATGGCAAGGTCATTCCCTAGAGACACATCTTTCCCAAATAGTAACTAGTTCAAAAATCTGTATATGTTAAAAGAGCCAGTGCCCCACAGGAGAAAGCCAGAGCAGCAAAGCTAGTCAAGCTTTTACAGCAAGTTCACAATCCAGGATTCATTACAGAACCTTTTAAATTACTCTGTGGTGGAGACATGAAGCCCACATAGAAATCTGTGGAAAAGCTATTCATCATTGAGAGAAGTCTATTCTGCAATGTCTGAAAGGAGTCTGTTTACTTCCCTCCCCTCTACCCTCGAAAATAGAGATTATATGGTATTATTTCATACACATTCAACTGTCCCTCATCAAGTAATTTTAATTCAGAAGTTATAAATATGCCAATGGATTAAAGGACACACAGGGGAACAACAGAACAATGACACAACAAGCTAACCTGTTCACAGAGAAATTATTAAAGAATATTTAAACTCACTGGAAAAAGATAAAGCAAGCAAAGAGATGTCCTAGCATCCACTGCAAATAGTTTACAGATAAATAATGAGCATAACTATTACAAGGAAACAAGTTTTTAAAAAACCTCAGTTGGCTGAGTTTGATGTCAACTCTTTTTACTTCTCTCAGTAGAGTTATCAATGAAATGGAGCTTTAAAAGGTAAGGAAAAGAGAAGAGACTGTGATAAAACTACATGCAGAAGAAAAAGGATAAACCCCCAACAATAAGATAGAAGTGGAGAAAATATAGGAAAGATAAAATTCTGATAAAATGTATGGGAAAAGTAGATATAATAAACTGGAGATAAGAAGAAAGAGGGAACAGAACTCAGAATCTGAGATAAAGCACTAAGGAGAGAGAAATAGGCAGAAACCCCCTGGTTTGAATAAGATAGGAGAAGACAAAGAGTGCAAAGCATTATATTAACACTGACGGCACTCCCATGCCCAAAACAGTTCAGCATTACGATTCTGAAATCAGTGAAACAGAAAAGAAAAAAAAAAAAAAAAAAAAGAGAGAAGAAAAAAAAAAGAGAAAAAAAAAAGAAAAAAAAAAAAGGCTCAACTAGCAGGTTTTTAAAGTGAATAGAAGTCAAGTTACAAACAGCATGCCCCCAAAATACCATCTTTTCACAGTATGCCATTCCTGTCCTAAGGGAAGTATTATGAGAACATTACTCATATTGGTTTTCCTTGGCAGACTGAGGCATTAGGCAGTGAGAAGACTTGCCAGTGTCTTGCAGTAGTGAGAAAAAAGGGACTTTTTGCTAACAAGTCCCAGTCCAGATGCTGCCAGCATGCCTTGGCTGGGACTTGCCAAGAGGATATCATTCTTACACAAACTCTTATCTGGAAGGGAGAGAGACAACCACTGGCCACTCCATGTGAAAATGATCCCACCCAAAGGTGGAAATGACATAATGCTCTCTAGCTTTAGGCAGGTTATGAGGTAAGCCTTAGTCCCACTTAGGATGAAAAAAATAAATAAAGGAAAATACCAATATTGTGGAATGAGTAGAATTTAAGCCTGCATTCTCACTTGCCCTCTCCAGCAAAACACATGAATTTCAGGCATTTAACTTAGGGCACAGCTATATCTCATTCATCTCTGCTTCACTCAAGGGCTCAATGCTGGGACAGATGCTTTTTAACAACTGTTCCTTACTGTCACAGATGTAGTCTGGATTTCCAAGCTTTCCCCCTCTGAATTAGACAGCCATATTCTTTTTCATGGATGAGGTCATTTTTTAAATAATTTTTTTGTCCCTAAAGAACAAGCCTGTTTTATTATGTATGAGAATATGAAGAAGCCTTCAAAAACTGCAGGAGGCTGACAGGAATAGGTGGCTTTTATATTAAATGAAGTCCCACATACAAAATAAGTCTCCCAGTGGCTGCATCAGGAGCAGGATTTCAGCTAAGGTTCATCTCTGCTTTACCTTTTCTACTTCCCACTTTCTCCTTCTTACTTTCTATTTTATATCTGGATGCCCAATTCAGATAAATCTCAAAAAAATCATTGCCCTAAAACAGTATTGAGATACACACACATCCCCGCACATCCTCCCCCCCCCCTCAAAAAAAAAGAGAGAAAGACTTAATCACATTAGTGGAATTTTATACATACTGTGTAAGAACTTGTGCATGGTGTCCCCAAGGTCCTGCCCAAAAGGTGATGAATTCAAAGAGACTTTTTCTCTTGTCGTTAAAGCGCTTTTGGAGGAGGTCTACAAAGAGCTGGAACACTATCAGCTCTGCATGTCCAGTGTAGCTACAGTAAGAGACTGTAGTCACACTCAGTCTCTGAGTGTGACTTAGGTTTCATACAAGGAGGAGAGAAAGAGATTGTTATCATAAAATCAGAGCATGGGACAGAGTGTCACACATGCCACATGTGCCACTGTCTGGGTCTTGGCAAACAAAGGTGCATGAAGATGGATGGTGGCTGAAATCCTGTCCCTGCATTTAACATTTTCAGTTACAACTCCAAAGAAAATATATCAGGGGATGAAGCTTAGTCTTTGCTTTAATGTTGCAAAATCTAGCCATTTGATCTTAATTCTTGCAATATTTTGCAGGCATTTCCTTCTCGTAATCATACTCCTACCTGTGTTTCAGTATGACTATGAGATGCTTTAAATAAATTTTTGCACTCCCAGTTGGAAAGAAACTTTTGGCAACATGAGCTAATCATAGCATACATTTTCAGAATGCAAGACTCTTGAAATGACTAATATTTTAATAACTCCTTTGTTTCAAATCAGCTGCAAGATTCTTTGTGGCTTTAACACTAAATAAGAGTCTTTTTCCCACCCCTTTCTTTCCTTATAGACAAAGCTACAGTTTGTCACCACACAGGTTGCAGAAGCGGAAGCATTTCTCACTTCCTTGCCTTCAGGGACCTCTGGGACACAAGGATGCTGTTGGTGTAAGAAACAAGCAGAACCTTGGGTGCAGTCCTCAGCTGTGCCCAATGGCACTGACTGGAAGGAGAGTAGAGAGGTTGGGGGGAACTCATGCCTGCAGGGACCAAGGAGGAAAGAGCAGTGAAACCGAGACAGAGATATCAGACTCAGCATCTCCATGCCTGCTGACACTACTTTTGTTCTGGATTCCATCACAACCAAACCCTATGTGTTTGTGCTAATCCCTCCTCACTGAATTTTCCTTCTGTCTAGCTACCAAACCCTCTGAAATATCATTTTCTACCCTTAGTCATGTGAACTGAAAGGATCAAGCTCATAGTTCATGGTGCTTTGTTACTAGAAGACCGACAGTAAGGCAGTACCACGTTCTGACTATGGCTAAAGTGACACCCATCACCTCACCTGTCAGAAATAATCCGAAATTTCTGGATGGACAAGTAAATACGGTGGGGGAGGATGGTGGAAGGAGAATTTTCCTACCCTGGGGAAAAGATTTACACAGAAAGAGTCAGAGGAAAAAGCTGAAATTTCAAATAAAAAAATCAAAATATGTCCAAGGATTTGGTCTTTGTAATCATCTTGTAATTGCCTTTTTTTTCAGAGTTGTTAGATCTACTTCAGAACAAGTGGGCAGATGAGCTATTTTCTTCAACTATGTAGGCTTGTCTAGCAAAAGATATTAACTTTTTTTATGTATTTTGTCTCATCACAATGATCAGAGAATTCTCTCTTTTGACCCCTCCTTTAAATTTTGCAATATTCTGAATAATTTTTTTAAATATTACATTTCATTTATATATCAAATAAAAAATTATTTCAAAGTAAAATCATAAATGTTTTCTTTTCAAAAGGCATCATACTAGATTAATGTTGTGAATTTGGAAAATTTATCCCAAAATACTTTGAAAATAGGATGCTTTCTAGAACCACTGCCTTCCAATAAGCAATGAACTGACATTAAAACAATCAAATATTTAAAAAAATCCAAAAAGACACAAAATCAATAACCACAACAACAAAAAACCCCACACATCCACAAAGAGATTTTTGCCAGATGAAAAAAACAGTAAAGAAAGATAGAAGTAAACTCTACATCATCTTGGAAAGTAACCAAAGGAAAGGAAGAAAAGAGGGGAGGAGGAATATCTAAAACTTGCCCAAGTAATGAGTTCCAAGGGAAAAGCCAGCAAAGCATATTAATGAATAGCCAGATGTTTCCAAAGCCAGGAAATCTCCTCTTCCTCTCAATTTCAGACTAGAGTGAACTCCCTTTCTTTCTTCCAGTTTGTTGGTACACACTGGATACTCAGATGCTTTTTGTGTGTCTACTGCGATGCTTACTGAAATCAAGGAAAGTCTTAGGAGCATTTGGGTTCGGAGTAGTCTCCAAGCATAGTTGTCCTGTGGTTAATGCCACACTTCAGTTTGCTCTGAGACGTGACACCACGTTTTCCATTACAAGAAGCTTTCCTTTCTTGTGGTCGTTTTAATTATATGCAGAATAAACTGTTCTTCTAGCTATTGCGCCAAGGCTTCAAAAGATTTAAAACGGGATCCAGAATTCAGTCAGTCAGTGAGTTACTTTTCCAAATTCATGTCAGAGATTTAATCAAATGATCACCCTACCATTTGGGTTTTGCCTAACTACTGCCTTCAGCGAGACTGTTCAGTTAAGCGTATCCCTACATGTTTTCAGATCAGAGTCTCCATTTACAGTGAGACAGCAGTCTGAGGAATTAGCATTTCCTCATCTTCTAACATTCAGCAGACAAGATGGGTCTGTAGTATAACATGTCAGAGAACTACAAAGTCCCTTTGGACAAGCTTCTGTGAGAATTAGATCCTCAGGATTGTTTGACAAGTGTTCCTTTTCCTTTGTTCCTCCTGTTGTCCTCCATGGCAGGTAGAAAATGAGCAATTAGAAGGATCTTATGTCTTCCTGTATTCAATAAAAAGAGATGTGGAAGAGGCTGTCATTGTGTCAACCCATTTCTTCATCACTGCCTTAAAGACATGCTTTCTCATCTCCCACCCCAGCTATTAAAGGGGCAGAAACTAATTTCCTCTACAATTTCTCTGACCAGGCCTAAGCGGCTTAAAGAGCAATCTTGCAAATGTGCTCAGAAAGAAGTTCCACAGCTTCTGCTGGGAAAGGAGTTCACATAAATTAGAGCTCGTTGAGCATTATTACAGCTTGTTGCTTTTGGTATTTCCTCCCCCCAGGGTAAAGGAAATAATCTTGATTAATGACACCCAAAAAATCATTTTTCTCTTTAATTCACTAATTGGTTAATCTTTTATGACATCAAAGAAGGCTACAGTATTAACAAAAAATAGTCAATGCAAAAGCCAGATTTCCTGTGCATTTGCCATGTGTGCTTTGTTTCCTGATGTAATTTCTAACTGAAAAGGAATGAAAAATTGAAATCTCCAGTTTACTTGAGAAATGGCAGTTTTGAGCTCCCTATCAGGCACCTCATTTTCTCTACATTAGTCACAATCAGACAGACGAGGCTCTGTCTTGTTGAGCTACATTTAGCAGTCTGTCTGAACTGAAAATTTAGATGGCATCCAAATTACACAGACTCAGCCACTAGGTTACACTAATGCAAACTAGGAGAAAAAGAATCAAGACTATTGATTTTTTTGGTCCTTTCTCTGTCATATTCCCTTAAAGGCATTTACCAAGGCTTTTAAGATCTTCAGCATTTTCACAAAGGAACAAATTACGTGCAAATAAGACTGCCTTAATCTGTTCTTCCCAGCTTAGATTGTTCCTTCTGTGCAGTCATTATGTGTTTTTTAGGCTGCTGCTGCAGTTTACTTGATCCAGTTTCATGCACCATGTGGTCAATATATACACTGAAGAGTAACTGTGGAAAAACGTATCTCTTGCACCTGCCTATGATAATCAAAACCTTTTTGCTAATTCCCTGCAATCCAAATACATCACACATCTCTCTGCTCTTTCTTGCAGCTGTTTCATCAGTTTGATGTCATATTCCACGGAACACACTTCTGATCACATTTCCATTTTCAGACAACTTGATTTTTGCAATGAATATTTAGAGGAGGTTCACAACAATGTCACTAATGTGAAAAGCAAAGACCACAGATTCTACTGACAAATAGAGCTGATTTCCAAAGTACTGAACCTTCACAACTCTGTCAAGGCCTAACATCCCTGTTTCTTCTGACTCATGCTAACATGACTCCACCGAAGCCATGAGAAGCTCTACTGAACTCGTGCAGCAAGATAATCAGCCACTGCGAATTTCTAAACACCACTGAAGGCAATAAATGTGCACATTATTTTCTGCCTGCCAGTCTCTGCAGGGGAACTACAGCCACAATCCTGCCCAACAGTGTTTAACTGAGAAAGGAAGTCTAAGAAAACACACTCCTTGGAGCAGACCATCGCTTCAGTGCAGGTACAACACATAGCACAGTGGGCCAAAGACTCAAGTTTTTACATGCTATGGTCAGTAATAAAAAATAACAACTTTAGAGTTTTTAAGTGTTTCCTTCTTTGAAACAGCTACCCACCAAGAGAATTAGGAAGAGCTTTTTCTAGATGATCTCACTAAGCAGCTGTATAAGCTTTTTTAGGCATAGTTAGCAAACTACAAACTCATTAACCACTACATATGGTACTGTCACTTTCCATGAAATCTGAAACTCACATACTTTCCTTTTAGGCTGTGCACATGCTTCCTGTCGGAGCCTAACGTATGTGCCATCAGGCAGTAATATGCCCCTTATGTATTAACATTTGTGTTTGTTTGATTTTGTTTTTCATAGGCTCCTGGGCTTCTGACATTCAGCCTTCAAAATTACATGACCTGGATTTTTTCCTGTATCTATGGAAAGGAATTAATTCATTTGCCCTTGCTTTTTTGCACGCTTACTAGGACCCCATCATCCATTTTCTGTTCCATCACACGTTATTAATGAGGACAGAAACTGAGCTTCATGCTGGCTTTTGGTGGATTTTTCCCCCTGACAATTGCAGGGTTTGGATAAGTGAGTTCTCACGAGCAGGTGAATTTGGCCAAAAACTTGCTTAGTCTTTTTTTCCCTCCAGGAAAGCAAGTCAGTTTGCGAAGCACTAAGAAATGTCTCGTTTACCATTCCAAGCCAGGTTAGCGCGTTTTTCTTCCACCCCTCTTGTAAAACGCAGCGGTATTTCCACTTTTCAGATTTACATTTTCCCCATTGTTGATTTCTTTTTTCTGAGCTTTCTGTACTAGAATTTTATGATGGGCCTATCCCTTTGTTGACCCTGATGGAACAGAATTTAAGTAAAGCCTCAAAATTCCTTGAGGTCTATATCTCTTCCTTCTTTTGCTTCCACCTCCTACAATCTTTTAACAATTTTCCATTCCTACTCATTTTTTTTTCTTCTAGACCTCTTTCAAATCACAGAAATAGCCCGTTTAAGGTATCTACAAAATGTGCTGGTTTCCTATGTTCCTTTTTAATGAAAACTACAAGTTTATAGCATTGCTATGGGCTCATGTCATCATAGAGTCACTGCAAGATAATATGAAGATCGAGTTGAATTTGAATGAGGCCTAAAAGTGAATTTGAGTTACGGAAGCATGCATGATTGTCCACTGAACATTTCTCCTTTCCAATCAGTTTAGTCTGTGTATTTCCATTAAAACACAGTTTGTGTAGCTGGAGAAGACAAATCAAGAGAACAGAGATGTTTTTGTATCTAGAAATGTAATAAAATGTGGCAACTCCACAGATTTGACGGGGGAAAATAAAAATAGTTTAAAAAAGAGGTTACCTGTATTCAGAGGTCTACAGTAAGGCCAGTAGTTGAAGACCCTTTCTTGATTTAATACGCAATACTATCTCTTGCTACCACCACACTGGTAATTATTTAAGAAATGGGAAACAATGGTGCCACAGTGAAAAGCAAATCAGGTGGCAACATGAGAATGTTTGTGGAAGGGCAACATTTCAGAGATGCAGTTTGCCACCCCATGGAGAGATTAGAAGTAAACCTTGCTTGGCTCGGTTGCAGACAGAGGATTCCCACCACTTGCCATGGAGACAGCAAGGGTCACAAATGGGAAAAAAAAGGTATTTAATGAGCTGCTGTAATTTGGAAGAGAGGATAAGCCTAGGAGAGTATGGTCAGCAAATCCATTTCACTTCCATCCTAACACAATACCAGCCATAACTGATGCAGGTGGCTATTAGATGGGACTTTGATTCTACCCTCATCTGCTAAGTGTCAAAGTCAGTGATAAACCTGTGCTTCAGTACCAGAGGTCCACAGTTTAGATCTTACTGAATCATGAAAAAAAGGCCTCAAGTTTTCATTTTTTTACAGTAGTTCCTCAGCACTCCCAGAATATCCAATTTTATACTTCCAAAACTCTTTGAAAGAGTGTTTACTGATAAACATGTTCTCTAGAGATAATTAAATATTATTATCCTCTTTTTGACAGTGGAGACAGCAACACACAGAGAAGTGAAGTGTTTCTCTATGTGTCAGAGGTTTCAAAGAGAAAAGCACAGCTGACGATTCCAGTTTCCTGAAAAACTTTAACACATATCCTGACACAAAATAAGATGGTATATCTGAATGTTGTGAGGCATTTTCAGGAAAAAGGGTTTTCCAGAACAGTATTTCACAATTTACTCCTTGATAATTTTAGAGATTGCATGTAAAACTTGGTGCTGGAGCACACATGCACAAGTCTTAGTTACGATTTTCCACTTGTAAAGGTGATTACCATGCCATGAAAAAAATGAGGGCAGGGAGTACAGTGGATATTATATTATTATAATATATTATATATTTTACAATATTATTATATTATACAATATCATTATAATATTATATTTTAGATATACAAGTGTGAAAAGTCCTCTGACAGCACTAATTGACTGGCCACAGATCTGTATAAGAGACTCCTACTTCATGGAGAACACCCAGTCTATGACTGGAATTAGTCAGCCAAATTAAAGGCTGAGCTCAAAAAAAAAAAAAAGGTGTGACTGATACTATATATACTGTAGTATGTTCTGTTCTTCACAAAAGTATTAGTTATTTTTATTAACTTCATGGGAAAAGTACATTTTTCACTTTTTCTGAAATCTGTTCAAAAGTAAACATTCACATTTAGAGTCAGTGGATGACCTTTAGTATCAAGAAGAGGTCACCTGAATCATATCATCCATGTTTGAATGGTTATATAGGACTTATTTTACACAGAAGTCCCTAAGGTAATTATTTCATATCAAAGCCACGAAAGTTTAGTATCTGTATGCAGCATGTATTTACATTTCATGCCAACGCATTAAATAAAATTCTATCACATTCTGTCTTCGGATTCTCTTCTTTTCAAAGACATACAGTACATGACTGGATTACAAATTCCCTCATAGTCTGAACGGCTGTCTCCTGCTATTGTTAAAACATTTGGCAAAAACTGGATAAAAAAGTCAACAAAGAAGCTGAGATTGTTTTAGAACAGTGTACAATATCTTCAACAACAACTCTGTCATCAATGAGAAGGTGAAAAAAGGATAAGAAATGCATTATTATACCACTAATAGACAGACATACATGCACATGAAAAAGAGAAGAATTTAAAACTTCAAGGAAAACCTTATTTAAGAGAAACAGCTGAGAACTGTTTAGCTAAATGCCAAGTTCAAAACTCCTGGAAGCCAATGGATATTCCTCAGAATCTTATGTAACATTCTGAGATGTGTTCAGCACAAAAAGAAGAGGGTTTGCAAATTGAGTGTCCTGAAACTGAATTTTAAAGGCCTATTAAAGGGATTTAAATTCCATAGTTAGAGACAAAACCAAAACACATAAGAATGACCTTTCATCTGTAGTGTCTGCAATCTTGATTTGGATGCATCTGACTTCAGTGGTCAGTGTGTACTCAGACTTCTTACTTGAGCTAGTTGAAACTCAACACAATTTATAAGATGGTTGACATAAGTGTCTTTTCAAATTCTTGACACCTGAAAATCCTGTTCAGAAAAATCCTATCCTGAAAAACTGTTCAGAAAAAAAATGGAGCTGATTAAAATATAAAAATCTCTTTCTGAGATAAATGTTGACATAAATATAACATTTTCACATTTTCCAAATACTTTCTATATGTCTTTCAGGTAGGAAGTAGTAAAACAGTGTTTTAGACATTCCTTCCCATTCTCTCTGCTCTACTTTCACCAGGTTCAGGTACGTCCACATAAAAATAGCTTTTAAAAAAGTAAGATTTTTTTTTCCAAAGGAAATTAAAGAGAAAAATAGGAAAGAAAAAAAAAAAAGGGAACGGAAAAATGACCAGATCTCTTCAAAACAATGTATTTTCCTGTTCACAGAAAGCCACTGAGCTATGCATTGTCACCTTCCATTTATATAAATCCACTTCAGTAGCCTCAAAATTTGGCTAGTGTTCAGCAATTGGGCTGTAGCTCTTAGCTACGCAAGCCTGGAGGGAATGGGGTAGTGGGTGTACATGCCCTGTGGGGCCTGATGCAGCCAAGCTGTTCAGAGGGACAGGGGACAGGCTGCTGTCACAGTCTCCTGCCTGAATCCCCACTGTAAACACAGTGCTTACCACTCCAAGGGTGAGGTGCAGAGGGGAAATGCAAACACTCCTTTGATTGAGAAACTACAAGCACATCTTCTTTAGCATGACAGTAGAGGTAAGGTCTGTATCCCATTCCTACTTTCCCTCTGCTGAAGAAGCCCCTTCCAGGACAACACCATAGGCAGAACTGACTCCTCAGTCCCAATTCAGAATCATATTGCAGCAAAAGCCAGGAGATAATACATAAACCACACACAGTCCTCGTAAAACACAGTTCACCTGAAGAAAGGCGATACCCCAAAATCCAGGTCCTTCCACTGGACAGACAGTAGCAGAAGAAAAGTTTCCCAGCCTTTGGAGTCCAAATGACCTTTCCCATTTCTTTCCAGTTGTTGTGTACTTTGGAAAAATAGGAGTCCTTCTGACATGTGGCTGGCAGGATCTGTTCCAGAACAATGGGAAATGGGAATAGAAAAGGTGCTGCAGGTCAGGATGGTGGCATGTTTGCAGCGTTGATGTTTGCACAGTGCTTGCCAGCACTATGACTGTTTTAAGCCAATAACATTAATCATTCACTAAACTCACTTGAAAAAATTGCAAATAAAAATAATGAAATAGTGGCAAGGCTTTGTATTTTTATATGACAAGCTTTGACCTTCACGTGCATATTACATGCAGACCATGCCTGGTTAAATAAAGTTCTGTAGCAGACGGAACATCTGTTAGGTCTATTTTATATTCATGTTTAAGATGAGATTAGTCTCTAGGCTTTGTCAAATAATGAAGAAAAACAAAAGGGGAGAAAGAAATTAAAATCTTAATTCCCCTTTGATTCTGTGAAACAATTTGAATTTAAGATAATTAGTATAAATGCTTATAGGAAATTCTGTATATTCCTTGCCTGAAATCTTACACCCTTTTAGAGATTAACGATGTGTCTATAGCATAAAGCCTTTTGCAAACGTAGTATGTGTACAGCTCAAGAATTATGAGAAAAGTTGCTTTGAAGTCCAAATGCTTATGTGGTGCTAACTGCTACAGAGATGCTGGAGATAACCTTGTTAGACCCGTTTTACACCAGACTAGGAGCTGTCACCAACTGAAATTTTTTCTGTGTTTTTCTCTGGTGTGCAGAAACCACTATTTTCCAGTGATGCCAGGCTACAGCCATCCTCTTTTTTAAATAATAGCCTCTCCGCTCTCATCACTTCAAAATGCTATTCAGTACCAGAACATCCTCCTTTGAAGGTTTCACATGACTGAAGACCTACAGCAGGAGAGTATCTGATCTCTCAGCAGGTGTTTCAGCCCACTGAACTCTTCAAAGCTGGTTGCAGGAAAACTGAGTGACAGCTGAGCCATTGAGCTTCACATGGAGCCCACCCACAAGTGACAGAAGCTTGGGTCAGGAGCTGAGGAGCTTAGGCCCCAGGCAAATTAGACAGACCAAGGAGGAGGGCAGTATGTATTGGTAGTGCTGAGTTAAAAGGTAGCCCAAGCAGACACCGACAATTTCCCAGGAACAGCAGAAAATATCAAAAGCATGAGACTGGGAAAACAGGCCTCAGAGAGGTAAGAGCTACTGCACCCAGCTGTGTGTGGAGCTCGTCGAGGAGTCCAGAGTCAACCCAGAGAGCTGTAGGGACAGGAGGAGTGAGCATCCACAAGCCACAGATGAATGAAAGGGTGAAGTGTGACTTGAATAGTGGTTATCCACCATTCCCTGTGTGAGCCCCTTTCCCATCACACTGGGAACCATTTCCATTTCAGCTTCAAAGGCGAGGCAGACTTCTGTATGAGGTTCCTAGTTTGCTAAGCTATGGGATATTGAAAAAAGAGCACAGAGCAGGAATGAAAAGAAAGCTATTATTTAAAACCACCCAAATCAAACAGGCACCCTGTATTACAACCCAGAGGCAGTGCCAGTTCCTGGACAAGCACAGATCTACAAATCAGAACATATTTTCACTCACATAAACTTTTGAATGGCAGGACTTACCACTTCTGCTGCACACAGTGCACCTGAGTCAAGATATTTTCCAAGTTCTCCTTTCTTTACTTTTCTCAGTATTCCCTAGTAATGGCTTTTACAGCAAGCATATGACAGCCAATTTGGAGGGGTCACTTCACTAGTGGGAAAGCAGATGGGAGTGAGCAATTACCAACAGAGAAATACTGCGTGTAGATAAATATCAACTGATGGAATGACACCATCAGAGCTCTCGTAAGAGTTAATCGTGCCCCTTTGCCTTCTTGACTGTGTTGCAAAGGTTCATAAAATAGTGGGTAAAGGGGATATGGTGGGTGTAAATTATTAGCAATTTCAAAGGGTTTTTGACAGAGTGTCTCACTGGAGATTATCAAAGGGAACAAATAACCATAGGATAAAGAGCAATGTCATGTTAAGGATTAAATCCCAGTTAAAATATATGAAAGAAAGAGTAATAACTAATGTGTTTTTTCTCAGAATAAAGGAAAGTTAATAACAGGACACCACACAAAGCGTTACAAAAACTATTATGGTTCAATATCATAATTAATAAAGAAGAAACAGGACAGTGGGATCACAGCATATGCCTGGGACAAGAATAACCTGGGACCTTTTCTGATGCTTTTTTTTAACCCCCCAAAGCGCCTTGTAAAATCAATGGGAAAGTGTGATCATGGTTCATAAAAACCAGCTCCTACTCTCAGACCTCTGCAAATAGCAGTGGTTGTACTGGGGCAGGCTGTAAATCAGTAAAAGGAGCTCCTGAACACTGCTGCTCTAATAGCTAACAGCTTATCTGTATTTCAAAATATCTCTGGCTAGATAGTGATAAATGGGGTGTCATGTTTGCTGGGGAAAGCATAGCTGAGACTTTATAAACCTCAGCATGAACTTTACGACAACACACATGATACAATAGTTGGACACAACTAGCTTTGATCAGTGATTAAACTTCAGATAAATTAGAGCTTGGGGGGGGGGGGGGTGTTTGTTTGCTTTTCAATGCATGAGGAGTTGATTATTTAAATCGCAAAGAATTGTTTGTTTCTCTTCTCTGATCCCACTGACAATGGCCAGGCAGTGCTCTGCAGGGCTTTTGTAACCAGATAGTTCACTGTGATTCTTGACTAACACTTTAGGCAACTGATTTTTTACTTTTCTTTCACATACCTAATGCCTCTTCGAAGGCACCATGCTCCCTTATTCCCTCCTCCTGCTATTCCCAACCTTATGCCCTAGAGAGACTGAAAAGCTAGAACAGCTGCTTGCCACAAATAAGGTCTCACATACACTAATTTTAGTGTAAAAAAAGCAAAGAAGCTGGGCAAGACAAGCAAGGCATGACTTCAGATGTCACAGGCATAGCAAAAATAACACCAAAGAAACATGGTTGCTTCTGTACATAAGCCCCCATATGTATTACTGCAGATGGAAGAGCACCTAAAGGAAGAATACAAATCATGATCAGTCTGAAAACTAATCTAAATTAGAAGTAAGGAAATACATCAATATATAACCAATAGAAAAACCAGAAGCAGGTCAGAGCCTTCTGATTTCATCAGCAAAAGGAAACGAAAGAATTTTAACATGAGCATTCCCAGAAGAACTTACTGGTGCCTAATTCCTGTTTATATCAGTGATAAAAACATCAGCTCCCACCAACCATTTTGAATATTTTGCCCTTGGGATATCATTTATAATGTCCTTGTTATTTAGAAACAACACTTCCCAGAGAAAATACAGCCCACTTAAGCCCACAAGTCTGGGTCAACAGTCAGGGTAAATCACTATTGCTTCACTACAGGTCTAACACACAGCATCCGAAAATTGTGAAAAATTCATGTTTTTGAAGCGTTTTCTCTGTCATACTATAAAACTGGGGATAATTCTAGCCTAACTAAATCAAGAAAAGAATGTTTTTATAATTTATCTACATGATTCAGAGTAATAGGGATAGCAATATATTCCTATACATGCTTGTCTTGGCTTTAGTGCATATTTTTGAATCAAATTACACTATTTTTGACAGTTATTAATTTTAAATGAAAGTGAGATGGCTTTAGCTTAGGGTGTCTAGAAATTACTGCTTATGGTTTTCTGTTGATTTTTTTTAGTTTTATTTGAACAGCTACAGAGAAAAAGGAATTATGATAGTTTGAATTCTGTAATGCTAGCTAGGGATTATATTTCTAGCTGTGCAAATAAGCTTATGATACTTAAACAGTGAAAAAAAAGTTTTTCTCTTTACAAAATCTTCTAATGCACAGTACCAAAGGTGAAATCAAATTTAATTGAGTCTCCTATCTTATATCGTGCTTTCTAACTAACTGTTGGAATAAGTTAGGTTGGAAAAAAATATATTCACCAGTAACTAGAGATTCTGGGAATCGTGTGATAAGGCTCTATTTTTAACCTTTCAGCAAAAAAGTTGTAACAGCTAAGCTTTCCTTTTCCTATCATGCTCTACGTTGCTGCTGCTGCTGGCCTTGGTTAGTCCACTTACAAATATTGGGCTGCCGTACTAAACAAGAATCTGGCCTTCACATTAATAATTTATTCACATCAGTTCACTAACCAAGCAACCATTACATATACACAGATTAGTAGAAGGGTCATGCAGAATTAGGAAATGTTTTGTATTGATCAAAACAAAGCCATCCAAGGTAATTCCAGAATAAATTACCAAGAACATGATTTATTCTCGGTAAGCACTGATCTTCACGTCGATTCAGAAAAACAGAAAGGTTGATTCTTCCAATTTACTTAAAATATTTTAAATGTGAAAGGCTCTGCAAGGTGCTAGCAAAGAAAAGCTTCTTTCTGTGGGGTGGATTTAAGCAACCACTATTTCATGAGCAGATATATTGAAATGGGAAGCTGAAACCATCTGAAAAAGTAGCTGCAATAGCTCTGGAGTATAAAACTGAAATAGCTACTGGAAAGACAGAAAAAATTTAGGAACTGGAGTTGGAGACATTAAAAATTCATAGGCTCCAGCACTTTACCTCTGATGCATTTGAAGCTGAAACAGTTAAGGTATTTCACCGAGGCACAAAATAACCTCATTATCATTTCTAATACAGATCAATACTCAACACTGCCCTTTGAAAAACATAGTGCTTGCCAGTCCATGTGCTTATTGTGATCCTTGCACTAGCTACTAGGTCACTACCATTAAAGCTTTCACAGAAGCCCTTTGCTAGCTTCTGAAACATGCCTCTCCCCCCTCCCCTGTGTGATCAACATATTCCTGTATCAAATTGTAAGGGAAAAAAAAAAAAAAGCAAATCAATATCCAACATATTGACTTTTTTTTTTCCTTTTTTCCTTGTGACATTTTGTCAGGTGGGTGTCTCTGCTCCTTGGGGCTGCCTGGTGGCATCAGAGGGCTGCTCCAGTCATGACTAATGGCATAGACTTCGTCCCAGGTGGACACCGGGTATTGTTTGAAGTAACTGATTGGTGTGAGAGCCCTCTAGCTCCCTCTCCCCAGCATGTGGTCCAAAGCACAACATATGCTTCCTGCTTGCTAGATTTGTCTCCAATAATAAAAACAGGATTTCTTTTCAATTTTAGTCCTGTGCCCAATTTATCAAGTAAAATAACATCAAGGCTTCAAAAGGCTTGGTTGGTAATCTGGTTCTGCATTGGATTAGTGGGAAGAGGTGTAACAGAGTGAATAGAGAATTACCAAGATAATATCTTGTGCTGTACCATGAAAGAAAAAAAACACGTGTACGTGTATGTGGGGTGGATGTGCATGTGAATTCTGACCCATTATTAGGGCTTCTCCTGCACAGAGCTGGGAATTGCAACCTGCAGCTCACTAAAATGAGTTTAAAAAAAAATAATAATGTGGGGGAGGAGAATTGAAATGACGGTAATACTGAGATTCTGATATTTGTTCTTTTCATTGTAAACGCTGATAAAACACGTTAGCTCCCTGGGGACTGGGGGGATGCAATTGTTTGGTGATGTTTCATTCATGCTGCTATAGGGCTTTAAAAGGAATGGGAAGGAAAAGGGGCCCAGTTTTCTTGCTGGTTTTTGTTTCTTGGTATTTGTTTGTTGCTTGTTTTTTTTTCTTTAGAAGACTGAACCATGAGAATGAAACTCCACCCTCTCAATTAACACAATAGCACAATTTAAAGAATCTTGTCATTGTTTGCTGAAATGGTAATGAACAGTCCTACATTTAAATTTAGTGCTCCTCTTGACAATACATTATAATAAATAGGACAACAATGGAAATGCCCAACTTAATCATATAAAACTATAACATGCAAAATATTCAAGTAAGATTTTATTGTGAAAAACAGATTATACTTATTAAAAGCCAATGTTTGGTAAAAGCAGTTAAAATTTGCATAACTAACACAAGTTGTATTCCCTTTCAACAAAGATTTTTTATTTGCCTAGAAATCTCTGAATACTTTGTATTTAGATCTGGAAAAAAATAAAATAATTTGTCTTTATTGATAGAATAAATCTGAGACTAATTAGACTTCTTCTCCTTCTAGTGGAGCATGCAATTAAATGTACTGCTTCAGGGAAAGTTTTAATGCTGGTTGCACATTAGGTGAGGTAATGCCAAGCCAAACACTTTACAAGCTGCTCAAGGAACAGGCTGACTTCACAGTAACTCAGCTGCAAGAATATCTCAATATTCCCATTCAGACACATTTGACTGCCTGAAAACTGGAACCAGCCCTAGACATTCAGTAAACTATAGTTTAGCATACAAATATACCTGATATAATTCCTGCAAAGTATTAGGATAGTCAGTGATTTATCCTTTTGCCATATGATCTGTCTCTGTTTGAATGTCTAATTTACTAGTGTATCAATCATGCTGCATGATAAAACCATGTCTTCCCTATTGTTCTGGCAAAGAGGACTGATCCATGCATGCCCATGAGGAATGTACTTTCAAGACAATTCCATTTAAATGGAGATTTGGACTTTCTGCACAAAAGGACTTGGGAAATCTTTGATAGGAAATACTAATACAGCATTTTTTTCTATTTCATACTTTTCTCTCACAGATGAGAGGTTTTCCTTGTTTTTCTTAAGGATTTTCTCAGCAGTGTCTCATAAAGAAACAACTGCCAAGTAAATGGGGAAAGTCTTAACTTTGAGCCCATCCATTTTCTGTCAAGTGAGCACAAACATCTGAAAGCTCCAGGATTAAGGTTCCTCTCAAGAAATACTTCATCTTATTTTAAGACTGAGGATAAATGCTGGGCTGTTTGAAAAACTATGGTGATACTATTGCTAAGTTTCAGAAAAAGTCCAGAAAAAGTTCAAAGCCTGGATACCTTGGAGCATCAGTTTCTTCCTAGTTTAGCAGCAGGGGATTTCAAAAGAGGAGCTTCTCTTGAACACAGAACTAAGCAAAGCAACACACAGCTGCTGCTTTGCGTCACTGAGAGAGGAGATGGCAGGGTGAACAGGACAGAATCCAGCTTACCACAAGAAACTATCACTAGTCCAGACTATCCCAGAGTAATACAGAAATACAGGCGGATACAAATTGGGTTGCAATTGCAAAAGGCTCAATATTGTGTAGCCCCACATGCATCTTGCAAAGAGACACAATGTGATTACATTTCTGTACCATATACAAAGAGCTCCAGCTCATCTCAACATATCTTCTGGGAACGGCAGCAAAAAGTACAGATTTGCAGATGCACAATCAAATGGGAATACTGCCCACTGAATACAAATATTCTGCTTTGTCTGCTCTGTTTACATTAAAAAAAAACCCAGCCTCACAGAGTAAACATTACAGTGGCTGAGTTTTGATCACACCATGTGATCCATGTACAGGTTATGCTTGAGGAAAGGATGTTTATCACGTTGTGATGTAATAAAGCAATATCCAATGTCTAAAGAGCGATGCTCTTGCCTTATATGCCTCCTCAATTCATACATGCATCATGCAGAATCATGCATCAGAGATAGGGTCACAGAGAAATTTTATGGGGGCAACATTATTTATTTGTTCATTTACCATGAAATCTAGAGTATTATGTTAAAACCTATGGGATACAGCAACTCCACTGGAAACAATTACCGCTGCATGATATGTGATATGCATTATATTTAGTTAATATAATTATTTGCTCCTGAGCATCACCAAGGAGAGACAGAATGATCCCTGCATGAAAGAATTTATGGTACAACAGCTACTTTCTACAATTCTCAGGCACATAAAGTTCCCACTGAGACCTATGTCTGGTAATGTTCTGTGTAGTTAGGATGCACTTAGGGATTCAACACAGGTTTATTACAGGCTGTAATTCTAGGAGTAAGAGTTCTTTTGTGAAGTCTTACAGACCCTACAGGTTTATATTACTGAATATTCCTGTGATAAATGGACAGGAGTCTATTTACTCCATAGCTCCTTAAAAGCATGGTTTAAACACAAGAAAAACATAATAATTGCTGTGTTTACACATCCACACACTCCTCTTTGCATCACAGAAGCTGTAGAAAAAACTCAGTTTGTAGAATGAAAAAGGACAACAAAGTGAAAAAAAAAAATATTTAAAACAATGAATAAATAAAGTCAGTGGACTGCAGGAGCTAAGGAAAAAAATGGTGTTTTTCTAAGTTAAATCTGGTCACTCTTACATAGTATTTCACACTGTGAAGATTCACAATAATCAATTACCATCCTGAAGACAAGTAAACAGGTGTACATACTAAATTATAAGAAAGGAAATAATTTTTGCTATTCCACTTTTCAAGCATTTACTTTTACATCAGATGAATCTTGCCTTAGAACAGTTAGTCTGTCAGTGAATGTCATTGTATAGATGAAGGTTAATAGGGATATTCCAAGTACACCACCCTCCGCCCCCCAAATCCTTGGGCATTCGACAATATTTCTTCAGAACAAAAGAAAAAAATTATCTCCAAGCATGAAGACTGCATTCTCTCTTCCCTACCCCCAAGTTTTTTAAAAAAACAAGAGGAAATACGTGATTTCATTACATGTAAAAATCTTCAGCTCCATCCCAGAATTCATTAAGCACTAAGACAAAAAATATTCTTTCCACAATTTCAAATACTAATAAGCTTTCCTTAATTTCTCTGAGATAATATTAATAAAAAATGGAATATAAATGTTAATAAGACAACTGATGTCTCCAAAGCTTTGTTAAACACAATAGCCTGGGAAATTATAATTTATTTTAGATTTGATGAATCTGGTGAACACAAGCACACCAGGGAGAAGTTGCAGTCTTTTACTTGCAAACCACATGGCAATATTTTGAGCCTGCCTCATCCTTTAAAGGCACAGATGCATGTCCTCCTTTATGCGCAGTGAAAATATTTCCCCAAAGCTTTGCTAATCACAAGAAATATTGAAATTACTGATTTAAATGGTCTAAAGGAAGGCTGTCATTGCATAAAGGAGACAGTTCAGCAAGTCTCCTTCCATTATTGTATCTGCCCTGTTACTCCTTCAGGACTGGGCTGCGTGACTCCAGCCAGGGGGTGAGGAGCACACTTGGCACCAGACCCAGAAAAAAAAAAAAGAGAGTCAGGAGAATCCTCCTCATCTCTGAGAAGGGAAAGAAATCTCAGATGGCAGTTTTTCAGCTATTCTTAATTTGTAAGGATACTTTGCTGAGACAGACAAAAATATTTCTTCTTACCCTCCACAAAAGCAGAATCTGAAATCACTGATTCAAAGGATCAGTTTTCCAGAGCCTCTCAGATATACGTTTTTGAGATAACTGTTATGTTTCAGAAGGCTTTTAGCAGATGGAACAGATCTAGTAATAGGGGGAAAAAAAGAACAAAACCAAACCAACCCAGAACCAGGCCCCTTTAATAAGTGGTTACTCTTCCAGCTCTACTTACAGTATGGCTTGGATCTTCTCTTTCCTGCAGTGTGCAAACTGCAGCTGGGACTGGTTTGAGATGGAGTAACGGGAATTATAACCAATTGCAGATTTTAATGGGTGCCACCTGTTTCCAGCTCTAAGGGAGTCAGAAGATACCATATCAGCGCTCCATCTGCATTCGATATTTTTGGGGGTTTGGATGCCTGGCACAGCAATACCTAGCCAAGGATCCTGGCAGCACTATCTTTCCTTCTTCCAAACCCATGGACCATAGCAATCTGTATGAAATTATGAAATGAATGTGGAAATCAGTTATCATCATCATACAGCAAGCTGCTATTTCTACACACTGTAGCATGAAGAAGTAGGGTATTGTGTGAGATTTGGGCCACCAGAAGTCCGGTAAACTTTGGACTTCAGTGAAAATTAGAAACTAATGTCTCTGCCTGTCCTTGTGTCCATAAGCATCTGAATGCTGGACTCCAGATTTCCCTGCATCCCTAAACAGAGATGTCTCCATTCACTGTGAAAGAAAAGGAGATCCAAACAGATAGATGTTTTAGTTTAGCCTAATAATCATCAAAATTCAGAGATAAAGTAGGGAGGCAGGTGAATAAACCCTTGGAAAGTTCTGATCCGTTGGGCATGCTTAGACCAAATTTAGCAAACATTGTCAATGCAGTACTCAAGACAAAGCACATCTCAACACATATTACCTTTTTTCAGTTTTTCTTAGGAAACTCCTTACTTTTAAATTGAGTGAACAGGCTGAGGTTCTATGGCTGGAAACATGACTTTTTCTCCTCTCATCAAAACACCCCCAAATACAGCCTACAGCAACAGACCCTCTTGCTTCCTCTCACTCTTGAACTCTTTCCTGCACAGCTTCAAAAGGAGGGGCAGAGGTTGACCACCTCACAGCCAAGTCTATAAAGTGGTAAATGGAGTCCTCTCTCTGGAGAACAGGTCCTTTTCATGCTGACAAATGAACTACATGAAGTTTCTGCTTCTGTGTAGCTGCATTAAACACCAGGATACCTGTAAAGGTTGTTTCTCTCTACATTTCCTTTTATTTATGCTACAAGGAGCTTCAAATGCCTAAAACTAGCTCCAAAATTTTCTTCCTAAGGAAATAGAAGTCAGGGAAGAGTCTTTCTGCTAATTTTCCACTGAAACAGTTGTGGTGATTGTCTCTTGAACATCACAATTTCATTTCTGCATGTTATGGGCATGACACATGCTGGTCCAAGCCCAAAGAAATGTGGCTGGCACCAAATCAATTCACTGTCCTTTAACCAGATATGATTTGTTTCTCCAAAGAGAAGTATTTACTTAAAGTAATAATGCATCAATGCATATGCATCCATGAAGGTGTGTATTCAAGGCAAAACCAAAGTTAGTTAATCCATCTCACAGGAGCTGCATCTATAGCAACTAGGGATAGCAAATCTGAATTAACAGCCAAAAGCTTCAGCTCATGAGTATGGTGCCAAGGTATGAACCACAGGTGATTCCACAGGGTTTTCAAAGCTAATGTATGGAAGAAAGGTTATAGACTGGGAGGTAGGGGGATTTGAAAGATACTGAGAGACCCATATGGAATTTTGCTGAGTCCTGCTCAGAAAGGCAGTGCCAACATTTTATGTCAAAATTATAGAGAACGAAATAGATTTGGGGCCATGATGAAGGAACATGATTGATGAGCACAAATATGAGAAGCTAGAATAATATGGTGAGGTCAGTGGAAGTCTTTGCAATGACTCCAGCGAGGCCAGGATCTTTTAGCAGCCATACACTTGTGTCCACCCCAGTGCAAATCACCAGTTATTTATTTTTACCTACTTTTAAAGCCTCAGCTTATAAGAAAAAAATGCCACTATTCTAAAAATAGAGAGAAGATAAAACAACTAAAAAAAATACAATGCAGAAAAATACACCAAATTAATTCCAGGTGAAGGTAATGCCTTATTTGATATTTGACAAGAAAATTAATCATTATTAGGCAGAGAAAAAAATAAAAGATGCTGAAGACCTTGGGATTCAAACAATGAAATACAATCGAAAGAAGGAACACACAGAAGAAATCAGAAGAGAGCTGTGTGAAACTATTAAAAGCATAATCATACCTACAACACTAGTGTATATAAACTCTGATCAAGAGCTCTACCTTTTCATCATCGTACAGAAACTGCAATCCTATCCCAGTAGTTTGTCATCTAACTAGACAAAGCAAAAGGAGAAAGGAATTAAAATTTTATCTTCATCTTGAAAATGGAAAACTCTCTAGAATTTCTTCAGTTTTGACCCTGATGACACATGAACTCTGCGGAGAAGCTGAGTTTTAACACCTTTGACATTCCTTACTTTTTCACAAAGCCTTCCTCCTTCTCAGACACATGTTAAGAGTAAGAGTAATTGTAGAAACCATGAATTATAGAAATGGAAGGGACAACAAAAGGATCACTGAATATTTTTATTAGGTGTACGTCTTCCACAAAAGCTCATTGCCATTCAAAACTTGTTTCTAATTTGTAACCTGAATCTTCTATACTTTCTTCAGTTCAAGTGCATTAGTTCTTGTTTGCTGCTGTCAGACCAGGAAAAAAGCTCGTTTCCTTCTTCCCTCCAGTAGAAGGAGTTTTATGTATTTGAAGTCTATTGCCTATTCCTGTTAGTCTTTTCTTCTGTAGACTAAACAATCCCTATTCATTCAACTTTTCATTATACCATCTAGTTTGGTATTTGCTGGTCTCTGGACATTCTTCTGGTGTATCCCCTTCCTGCTTGTAGAACAGAGCACAAAACTGAATGAAGTACTTAAGCTAAGGCCATCCAAGTGCATCTCCGGGCAACAAACAAAACCACTCCACTCTCTTTCATAATGGAGAAAGCTGCAAAATATTCTTGCTCTTAAAGAAAGTTAGGAAACAAACTGATGTTTGAAGGTCAGCTTTTCTTCCTCACCTTGCCTGCCTTTGGCACAGGTCAAAGAGGAACTTGCAATGAACTAGGTTTAAAGCCAGTCCCTGCAGTTTCACTAAGAGGTAAAGCTCACTACATTGGAGAGTCACCATCCCAACGCAGCCACATTCCTTCCAGTACCTGGAAGAGCTGCACACTAGTCCTCTGTGCTGTGTAAAGGTGCCGGCGCTTTGGAGTTGATCTTGGATCTCTACAATACACTTCTGTTTAGAAACTTTAGTAACCCAAAGCTGATGGAGAGAGATGGAAGTGAACAAGAGGCAAAATCTTGTGCTGGTTTCAGGGAGAAGTTGGAACATTCAATCATATGACTTTAATGTCACTGGTAACTCCAAACCTCATTTGTCATATGTTAAATATTGCTCATTTTCAAGAAACAAAGCAACATTAATGGACTAACACAACTCCAGAGTTCTTAGTCAGAATCTATTAGCACACGTTCCTGCCCTCCTAAGAGGGTATGCATGGAAAAAAATTGATATGTTTTATTTCACTAAAGTTTCATTATGTTTCAAAATTGTTCAGCAATGAAATGCAGAGATCCTGTGTAACCTATGTAGAATCTCTGAGTATCCACCCTAGAATCACGGACAAGAGGCCTATGGAGGTTATCTGACCCAACCAAAGTAGGGTTAATTTGGATGAGGTTGCTCAAGGGATCACCTAGCTAATTCTTTTGGGTATCTCTAAGGACTGGGACTCCACAACCCCTTTCACTTTTACAAAATTATTCCTGTTGTTTCAAAGAGTCTTGCTGGCTCAAATATTGCTCAATATCCACAGCAGAATCTGAAAACAACCCTAGTATATTACAGCCAGTGTCCTGGTCTGCAGCTTGTGTCTCTGTAAATAACAATTTCACCTTTACTTTTAAGGGCCAGATAATGAACTCCCTGTAACCACAGTAGATGTTTCAGTGCAGTCACAGAATCACAGAATTGTATGGGTTGGAAGGGACCCCTGGATATTATCTAGTCCTAACCCCTATCAAGGCAGAGTCACCAGGAACAGGTGACAGAGGAACATATCAAAGTGGCTTTTGAATGTTTCCAGGGAGGGAGACTTCACAACATCCCTGGGGAGCCTGTTCCAGTGCTCTGCCACCCTCAATGTAAAGAAGTTCTTCGTCATCTTAAGGTGGAACTTCTTGGTTTAGTTTATGGCCATTAGTCCTTGTCCTGTTTCTGGGCACCATTGAAAAGAGTCTGGAACCATCCTCTTGGCACCCGCCTTCAAGATATTTATATGTATTGATGAGATCCCCTCTCAGTCTTCTCTTCTCTAGACTAAACAGGCCCACAGTCAGTGGATCTCTTCTGGTGAGCATCTGGCTGTTAACAACAACTAAACAGGCACACCTTGGCTCCTAATGGTTAAAAGGAAAGAATAAGATGTAAGATGTAGCATATGGAAAAATCCAAATAATTAGTAAACCAGTTATTTGCATTGTCATTTTAGAGATACTGAAAAGATGGCAAGGAAAGGATCAAAGAAAAGCCAGCTGAACGTAACTAGACTACAAAACCAGTAATCTTAGAGAAGTACCAAAATTCATAATTCAAATAATTCCAGAAATTGTACCAACTTTACTAGACTCTTTTTTCTAAGTTCCTCTATATTCATTGGAAGCAATCCTGATTGTTATCCCACTCCATACAGCAATTTTCATCAGCAAAGCTCAAAATATATTCTAAAAAGTGGTCATTAGCATGAGAGTTCCTTGACCAAATTCCACCAAGATCAATGAAAAGCACCTCTACTGATGTCTCCCTGCTAACTAGCAAGGGATCTGTTGTATGTAGCATCTGGAGGGTGTTAAATAGACACCAATTGGCCAAGCACTAGAAAACTTTCAGTTTGCAATATAATCTGGCTGTCAATGGAACAATATATTACAGCTCAGTGAACATCAAAATAAGACCAACAGCAGAAGAACTTTAAAATTAAGGTTAATAGATATCTCCATTTTTCACTGTTGTCGTTCTATTGGTATACAAATATTCGATATCCTAAACACTGGGGAAAAGAACAAGGCCATGTCCTTCATTTAAGTATGAACTGGATCATACTTCCAAAGGTTTTGTTAGCTTTGGATTCCATACATTTGTAAGACAGCCTTGTTTTGACCCAGGAAAAACTGTATAGTGTTCACTAAATGTGACAGGAAGGGTCCATAGTCCCTTTAAGGTAGAGGGGGCATCCCAGTTATCAGAGGTCTCTAGTATCATCTGGTGTTTTGAATAGTTACAGAGCTCAGCACCAGCCTCAGCTGTGCACAACTCCAGGCTTTTCTGCAACTTTTACTCTCTAAGCACTGCTCTCTGCTCTGCAGCAAACTTTACAGGCAATAAATGGCTACATTTTCCATTACGGAGGATTTGGTTCATAATTTAGAGATTTAACCAGAAAGGCAGAAAAATATAAGGGGAAACTGTTGGGAGATAAAAAAAAAAAAAAGTAGAGTGATCAGTTCATTGAACCAGCCTCACTCAATATCCAGGCAGAGCTCTAGAAGAAAAGGTATTATTCTTAGTTAATGGTCATCTCTTCCTGATCCTAGTTAATACTATTTTCTCATGTTCACACACCGAGCAAAAAGCAAACGCTTGTGTGGATAACTAGGATAAACAGGGATCATGGATTTCTGTGTAACACTAACTGCTTTCGTCAATTAGCAAAAAAAATTATTTTACAGTAATCATTCTGAGGAGAAGGGTGTATGAAATTAAGCTGATACATTAATTTTTGGTTTGGGGTGCTTCTTTTTTTCCCCATTTTTTCCCCTTCTGTGTGAAAGAAGATACCTAAATATCCTGAGTACTTTCAGCATTTTCAAATACTCTGCACAAATATAAAGTTTTGAAACAGAAAATTTCTAAAAGATAGGTCTGCATGTATGCATAAGACTATTGTGTTTGAGACTAATGTGTTAACTGGCATAAACAAAGATGGCTGGAAAATATATTTATTAAGGTGATTTAAAAAAAAAAAAAACAAACACAAACAAACAAAAACAAACCCAATCACATTTTAAAGAAAAAGCTTTATTATAAAATTAATCTAGAGTTGCAATTTTATTTTTACCACAGTGGTATAGAAATGTGAAACGTTTCCATCTTCCCAGGTTTGGGTTTTTTCTTCACCAAGCACTGCAGAGCTAAAGCAATACTTTTGTCCTTACCTGCTGTAAATCTCTGTCTCTAACAAAGTAGTTCAAAATACAAATATATGGCTCAAAGCCTAAATGGCTCTTGTGGGTTTAAACACAGCTTACAGATAGGTCAGCCCTCTGTATGCAGCAATGGGTAACAAAACAAATGATGGAAGGAAACAAAACAGTGAAAATAGTGTTTTCAAGGAAGCACAATTTCTCTGGTTTTCTATTTTGCTTGCTACACCAGGCTGTGTATTCATGCCATCAACCTGTAGTCAGTTCTCTGGACACTATAGGGAGAAGAACAAACCCCATTTTATTTCTAGATTTTCCCAGTCTACTTGAACATTAACATAAGCATCTCTTGACTGTGTTATAGCCCAAGAACCAGTCTGAACCCTACTGCTCTATGTGTTTACTTAGAAAATATTCACCTCCTTGTTCTTCACAGCTTTCAGTAACCCTAGGAAGGTGCAGTGAAAACCTGCTGTATGTTCTTCCTTGGCTCTGAACATGAATTCTCTCTGGCCCTGTTAATTTTGATATTTTGTGTTTACCTCCACAAACAGTACAATCACTACATTTTACAAACTCATGAAAACCAAGCTGACTGCCTGCCATTGTTCATCAGCTCAGTAGTGACTAGGAACGGAATAAGACAACGCACATTCCGACACTGTTTGTAGAAACCTATTTTCGATTTGCACATGCAAGTATCCACACTGGTTTTGACATTGTCCAGTCCAACAAAGGCAACAACACTATGTGATCTCTGTGACAAGTAACCCCTCTAATGAAGCAGAAGCAACAAATCTGTCCTATCAAGAAAACCAGATTTGTTTGATGCAGCTATGACATCATGTCTGTAATCATTTTCTATCATCGGCCTAAGTGAATAAGTTCAAAGGATGAGCACTGTTCAAGGAAATGGCTTTCTTCTTTTTGATATTTTTGAGGCAGAGAAGTGAGACAAGTTTTGCTGGACAGATTAATCCTACCTGGTGCATTATTTGTAGTAGTTTAGTGCTACTAGTTTTCTAATTAAATAGGTAGAATCTCAACTTGTTTGTGGTCTTCTGGCATCTAGTTAGTAATCAGTATTTCACAGAATCATAGAAATACTTGGGTTGGAAAAGACCTGTAAGTTCATCAAGTCCAATAATAAATTTGATTCCTCTACAAATGTAACTATTTTTAAAATCTATTTTCTTTTCTTATAGCACATTTTAAAAGCATACCTGTTTTTATTTCTTCAGAGGCAGAGGAATAACTCAAGAGTTTTCTTCAGGCATATTGCAGAAGCCTCTCCTTCAGCTCTTCTGAGCTTCCACATTCGTCAAAAAGCATTAAAGCCTCAATCAAGCAGACTCAAACAATAACCAGATGACTGGATAAAAAACTGCATTTGTCTAGTTCACAGAACATGGATCTTCACAGGATACACCATCTTGGAATTTTTTATCATTGCAGACAGTTTGGAGGAGCTACTCCCGACTTACACCACAGTAAGCGAGATCAGAACCAGGCCTTTTCTTCCAAGTTATTTTACTATTGAAGTACTGGTTGATTCAAAATCTTCGTTTGCGAAGCCTAGCCATGACTGGTTGATTCAGGGGTAAATTTTTTAAAATATATTCTTTTAAGTAATAGGGAGTGAAAGGAATTCCCTGAGCACATGCACGCTTTTGAAGAGTGGCGCATGCTCCTTAAGGGGGAAGATCTGTACGTATCTGTGCCATCGACGGCGATACCACATTTTGAATCAGCCCCCCTTTTCCCCTTAATTGTTCTGTCAACCTCTTTGGGATCTCATCTACCTTCCTTATTACAGCCTTCAGAGGGAGGGCTCCTACCACACTGAGAGTCAAGAGCAGATCATGTCCCTCATTTAGACCCAACACATCTTTCCACAGCCCACTAATTGCATGGCAGCTCAGGCTCATTTGTCTTCCTGGATCGTTAAAATTCATCACCATGCTCTGCGAGCTCTCACTCCTGCCCTTGGATGGGCAGCTGTAGATTATTTAGCCAGACCAATCCCTAATGTTTTTAACTAGGAACTGACCCCAGCACCTGAGCACCTGCTGGGTCCTTAGTCTCTGTCATGTTAAAAGAGCGCACAGAAGGACTCAAGCCATCAAAAGCATCCTGCTGCATTACATTAAATATTGATAAAAAATATGCAAATTGTTTATTGATCTTCTCCAGGAAGGGCTGAGATAATGAGAGAGGGACTGTTTGAGATGATGCTTGGGATTTTTAACTTTTTTTTTTACATTAGACTGTTGTTGATAGCTGAAGTTAATGAGGTCTTTCGGTTCACTCAGTATTTCAGACCTTACCACTAGTTTGAAGACAAAAGAGATCAATGCATCTTTATTGTGCATCAGTGCCAGCAGTGCCCTGCAAAGGGCAGGAGTATTTGTACAGGTGCAGTGCCACCACTCCTTAATAACTTTACCTGTACTGCTCTGGTTAATATTATACTACTCTAAATTGTCTTATCCTGCCCTGTATTTGTTTTCCAAGGCTGATATATATCAGAAGTCGATGCTCACACTGTCTCAAACTTATTAGCAGTTCAGTATATAATTAATACCCAGAGACCAGTTGTTTTTCCATTCCCCTTTGCTCAGAGCATTAACTGCATCACATATGCTTCCTACCCTTTGTGTGATTGACATGTGACAGCTTTTAGCTGTCTTTCTGTTCCTTCATCCTCATGCTGGAAATTTCTTCACATTCACATCCTTGGCTTTTTTTTTTTTTTCTTTCTTTCTCTTCTACCTCTTCCTCAAATTTTTGGGTGCTTTCTGATGCCCCAGGGGAGTAAGCAACTATAAATCCAAAGCAGCTGAGCCAGGGCAGTGTTGCCCCCACACTGACCATCCATTTCAAAGCAAAAATCTGTCACACCTGGTTTACCTGCAGGTCATTGGTTCTGCATCTCCATCAAGCCTAATTCCAGACAGAAACACTAAGGATGTGGCCACAAGAAGTCTCTCTCTCTGCAATGGGGCCCCCATTAACAAATTCCTGGAGTGCCTGCATTTTGTCTAGGAAACAACAACAGACAGGTCATGAGGGTTTGCCAAGGCAGAGTCAAGGCTGCAGTGACTGTCATTGCAGTCTGGCACTGATTTGAAAAAGAGCCTCCCTTCCCAAAGAAGCCAAAGAATAAGCTTCACATTCTTACCATAATTGTTTAAATTTTCTTAGGATTTGGATGAGCCCATCAGTAGTGTGTTAGGAGCTCCACAAAACCACATTAAGATGCACCTTTGCCCCCAAAGTTTACTGTTCTTAGATGAACAGAGCAGATATGATGTGATCTGAATATGAAAGAGTGACTCTTTGGTAGCAGGAGATCTCAGGTTTCTCCGTTGCTGCAAATTGCAACTGGTTAGTGGCAAGACTGCAGAGTACAACCCAAATCTCATGGGTTCCAGTCTGCTGCTGTTGTTCCTGGGCCACCGGTGTCCCTTGGGCAGTTATGCAGGTGCCTGCAACACAGAATGCCAACCTGAGCTATACTTCCAAATCAACAGTCTACTTAGTTAATGTAACCAAGTGGTTTTGTCACAGAAAAGTGTGTCCCACGAAAGATATTTCCAACACAAGCAGACAAAAAGAAATGGAGGTGGATAAATACTGTAAGAAAAACATCAAATAGAGGATAACACCTAGGGATGAGGCACTCGAATGGGATGGCCAGATAAAGTCTTGGATCTGTCATGCCAAAATTCAGAGCAGTTTAAGAGCAGGAATCCAAAATTTTGTGGTAGCTCAATCTACGGGCCTAATCCTGAGTGTACTTGTGTTCTCAGTACTTCTGCCATATTACACATCTTTACAAACACTACTAACTCTTCTGACAAACTGAAATGGGAAAACAGAGATCTGAACACCTTTGTAGTTTGTTCAGATCTTCTAAGGGTTTGGATATAGAAAATATTAACTATAAAGTCTAAAGTGTGCTATTTCTAGAAACAGCTGCATACCAGGAAAAAAAATACAAGAGCATCTAATTCATCAACTGAATATCTTTGTAGATTTTTTTTATCATTCTACATCAGCTAAGACTATGGGAGAAAAGCTATGTTTTCTCAGGGGAAAATACTTCAGTGAGAGGCTGAAAAAGTTAGTTTGCCAGAGCAAATCAGAAAAACATAAATAAACAATTATTCAAAATTGGATGAAAGTGATTGATGGGCTGTACTTCCCTGTGTACAATTTCAAGACTGATGCTATACTATTGTGTATGTCAGGGTACAACAGACCTGAATTATTAATTGCTCTATGATTCCCATTCTCTGAATTATACACTCCCTCAGTGCTTCTCTGAATGTATATTCTGCACATGTAAACAAGAGCAAAAGCAGCTTGCATTCCCAGATAAACAGAAGCACTTTTAGGTTTGACAGTTTTTTGCTGTCCCCACCAACAGAAAGAACCAACCAATTTAAAGCTGCTAAGCAGCAGGGAAAACATTTTTTCCCCATCTCTTTCACACCAGAGTATTTAATTATGAATTTATTCAAACAAAAATTTCAGAGCTCTCACTGCTCCAACAGTCTCTTGCCCGAGGTGCTTTCAATCCCACAACTGCAGAAGAAAGTGGGCGGAGTAGAGCCCCAGCATTTCAGATAATCAGCTTTGAAAGCATGTTACAGCCTGTTTAGTTGCGTGGACCTATTCATTTTCTATGTTTCAAACAGGAGTCATTTGCTTGAACGCTGTTTTGGGGGGGGTTGTTTGTTTTTTTAAAATGACCACTTATTCAGAGAAATGAAAACATATGAAAATAAGAACAAAAGCTAAATGCAAGCAAGAGGCAACAGAAGAAATCTGTTAAATGTGACCAAGAAAATCGTATTTCTTTTGTCTCTATTGGCTGTATCGAAACTGAAAACACAGACAAAGGACCTCTCAGTTACACTTCTGTAGACTAAGAATAAAGTCACTGAAGTCACAGGATCTTAATTTGTGAGTGAATGCAGAAAAAGCCCAAAGTATCTTTGTCTTTCTTTACCATACTAAATGTATTTGCAGATCAAAACTCTGATTCCTATTTAAAAAAAGGCTACTGTAAACATTTCTGAAGATGCAAACAGACCTCAAGGTAGGAACAAACTATATTTACCTCTACCAAATGACCACATTAAACAGTGAGAATGGCCTGAAGTGACCTTCATGTCAATAGAAATCAGATCTTAAGTTCCAAAAGCAGAAGAATGCAATGACCACACTAATAGTTTGCAATAACCAATTTGTAAAAGCAGATGATTTAAAAAAACGTCTTCCAGACAATCTTCCAGGTTGTAGTTCAGCTTTACAGCAGGTTTAGATTTTTCAGGGGATGGTCGTGCAACAGGCTCTACAGGATTTAAGGAGCACATCAACTTCATTTCCTTCACTTCTACATCTTTATGGGCAGCGGTAACTTCATTGAAAAAGGGATTTCATCATAGAATCATAGAATATACTGAGTTGGAAGGGACCCACTAGGATCATCGAGTCCAGCTCATGGCCCTGCACAGTACAACACAAGAATCCCACTAGGGGCCTGAGAGCATTTCATCCCAGATTGAAACAAAGCCCTCAAACCTAGAAAATGGACAAGCCCTGAATTTGTAATCTAAATCAGGCAGTTCCACCAGGTGCCTAAGTGCCACCAACTCCAGCAATGGTGCAAGCACTTCTCTGGCAACGCAAGCCACAGACTTGATGAGCCCCAAACTATCTCCGTGGTTGGCAGTCACTCCAGAAGCACCTCACCAGAGGTCCTGCAACCAATGGGAACTTCTGCTCTGAGATGGTGTCCAGCGATGCTGTGTGAATCCTAGGAAACACAACTGATACCAATCTGCCCAAAAAGCTGATAAGATCTAGGAACTTGGGAAATTCCTGGAGATTTAGTGATTTCTTAACTAGAAAAAAGGCATCCTAGCTTCACCAGGAGCTACAGGGTCAGCAGCTATCAGTCTGGGCTTTCAGGTTCCCAACTCTTTTAGGACTCTGTCACTGGGACAGAGATGATCTGCTACCAGGTAAGTATGGTAACTAAGGAGCTGGTTTATACAGTTTTCATGGCACCTGCTGGGCAGGCATACCAGTAGGAAAAGTCATCAAAAGTCTTCCTGTACTCCTCCATTTCCATAGATTATTTTAGATTTAACAAACAGGATTTTTCTAGGAGGAAAGGATTCTCTTGAAAAAACACCAAACTGAGCCCAAATTCCACCCCCTTAAGACAACACAGCCATCTTCCACAAACACACAGGGTCAGATACACCTGAAAACAGGAAGAAATGCTACTGAAAAGGTATTCCCACACAGGATTCCCACACTGCTAGAGAATTAGTGAGAAAACAAACAATATCTGACAGATATTAATCACATCACTTAATACACAAGCACCAGGTTTGCTGGAGAAGAGAAGGGAGAGAAATTGATACAGAATAAAATTGTTTTCAACTATGTTTTTCACATAAGAAAACCCTCTAGAATGTCTCCATATTTTTTTAATAATTATTAGTAATTCTTTCATTAATGAATTGTAAGTTAATATTCTGAAATCAACCATTCAGAAAGCAAAAATAAAGGTATGTTCAGGAACAACAAAATGCTGCTTAAAAAGAGCGGTAACAACACACCTGCAATCTGCTTTGGAAATTTACCTAAAGACTACAATTAAAGCTGTTGGGAACAGAGCAGAGCACAGCCAGCATCATCTTTAGTAGCAGACAGCAATTCCGTATCAAATGCTTTCTCATCTCACCCTAGCAGCCAACAAGGAACATCACTGATGTCAACCCATACCCAGAGGCTGTGTTTGGGTTACCAAGAAGGATGTCAGAAGCCACAGCACAGGATCTGTCACCCATCAGCCCCCAAAAAGCAGAAGATGCTTCACAGTTATTTTTTCAACACTCCAGTCTAAACAACTTAGCACAAATTAAAAAAAACAAACCAACAGCTTATTGTGTGAACATTCTTCCCTGCAAAGAGACCTTTCTTGACTCCCTTGCTGAGCCCCAGCCCATCTGTTTGGTTTTGTATTTGCAGGTAAGCATGGCAACAGCCAAAGTGAGGTCACTGAAGAAATGTTTAGGTTAATATAATCATTTCATCTCTTTGAAACACAGCATGTCTTGCCAGCAAGGCCACACAGCAAAGAGGCAAAGTATTTGTTTAAGAGCAAGGAACCTTGCTCCTCTCTTCATTTCCGCTTGTTTAGCCCTAACATATCTCAGCTGATTTCTCTGGCATTGTCTGAAGGAGCCTGGTGATGCCAAGATCCAATAAAATCTGTATCATTTTTACTGGTGATTGAAGAAACGTGCACACAGGGGACAGAAAGCTCTATCCCCTCCCCAAACACAGCTGCCAACAGGAAGGAGCACCTAGCTGATCCAATCCTTGACCTCCAAGAGCTCCAGATCAGCATCAGTTATTACCTATGACCTGATTATAATATCCATGGTCACAAAGATAGCTACCTCGGTCTCTAGCACCCACACTGCACCAGAAGATGATACTGCAGCACTGACAGGCAACGCTTTCTGGGTATCACCCACTGCTCTGGGGCAGCCTTGTGCTTGCAGGTACTCTGCCACCCCACAGCCTGCAAGAAAACAATGGATCCTACTCTTCTTACTCACCCTCATCCCTGGAAATGTCCAAGGCCACATTGGGTGTGTCTTTGAACAACCTGGTCTAGTGGAAGCTGTCCCTGCCCTGTAGCTGGGGGGCTGGAATGAGAAGATCTTTAAGGCCCCTTCCTACCTAAACTGTTCTGTTGTTCTGTGATTCTGCTTGTGTCTCTCCTGTACCCTCTGTCTGAGAGAAACACATATACATTTAACACTTGTATCCCAGTATTGGTGGGCAGTTTCAGCACTCACAACAATGGAAGTAATGTACACAATCTTCATTGTACAGTCTAGAAGAAACATATGTTATTTATTGACTGGAAAAGAGAAAACTGAAGCATAGCAGCCCTCTTAATACTGCAAGGACCTGATTCAATATCCACTGAAGTTTTGTTCATTGTCTTCAATAAGCTTTAATAAGCCAAGTTCATAAAATTACTTCTTTACTAAATCAATTACAGAACTACAAGCTATTTTGCAATAGGACTGATAGTGCTGTTTACTCAGGATACACAATTGCTGCTAACCACTTTCTTTTTCTCTCTTCCTCCTCTTCTGTTATTTTTGTATTTGTTTTCAATAGATATTCTTGCTGCCTGTAACTCTGGAATTCAACAAGTGAGAACACTAATTATATATTATATATGGATACCAAGATTTTAATGATAAACATAAAAACACTCTCGATTTAATAAAAAGCAGATGAGCCTTAATTTGAAAAAAAGTATATGAATCACATTAAATATCAAATCTTGATACAAACATCCCCTTTATTACAGCCTCTGATAAAATCACCTGTGATTTTCAGTGGCATCCCAATTTAGGTCTAATGATCAACCTGACAACCACACAAGAGAGGAAAATCAGGATCTGTACTGGAAATTCAAGATGACACTTTGACCTTAACTCATGCCGTGGTGCTTTTTCAAAGGGAGGGGAAGGAGTATCTTTCTTTCCAACCACATGAGTTCATTCAGAATTGTCATTCCATATTTTTTGTCCTTCTTTGCATAGTTTTATTAAATACTGCTTAAATATGTTTCAATGTGTTAAATATTTAAAAAGGGGAGATTCCTTGCATTAGGTTGAGTGCAATCAAAAGGCAGAATGCAATCAAAATTATTCCATTTCATGGAGAGAATGCTTTTATCCATACAAAGTCTGCAAAGACTTGTTTTATAGTGGAAGTGCTTGTTTTATAGAAGGCAGTGCTTTTAAGGAAAAAGAAATTAAAAAAAAAATAATTAAAAAAAAACCAGCTTGTGTTGCCTGTTGTTTTATCTCCAGTGTTCCTTAAAATAACAGATAATGTCTTTTTTAAATGCTCAATATCCTTCAGAAACTAAGCTTGCCAATATGGAAAACAAAACACGAGCTCCTAATCTTGCAAGATCTAGAGATCTTGAATATATGTTTTATTTTGGCATTGCCATGAGTTGCTTAAATGCATAATGGTGTTGAGATTGTTTGTCTGATTTTAATGTAGGTAATGTACTTGAAGTTCACTGATCCAAAAGAAAATTTCCCAGCAGGCCATACTTGACAAGCAGGTGTCACTCAATCATGCACGTTTTCACCTCCCCAAGAGGACAGATGGTCCCAGCCTACTTAGCAATTCCATCCTCTGTTGGCAGCCCCTCTCCAATGCAGTGCCATAATAAAGATGCTCTGAGATTCGTGTTAATCTGTGGTCTTTGGGGTAAACTGTAAACAAAGTGTGTAGAGTTATCGTTTCTCATTATGAGCTGGACCTCTTATCTTCTCCTCTGTCTATAGCATATAGCTATCTTTAATAGCCTTTACCCTTGGACTCAGCTTTCATGGAGATTAGTTCCTATCATTTTAAGCACCACAGAATTACTTTGTCTGCAGAGACTTGACCTAATCTGTTTGAGGCTTTTACTATAAAGACAGTAAGACAGCCTTTTTTGTCCAAATTAGGAGAACAATGGTTTAAATTGGCAATAGCTCCTGTTGCGGCATCTTATGCATATACATGTATTATACTTGCTGATTTCCTGCTTTGAGGTAGAAGAGGAATTGTTATTCTCCTCACTTCCATTCAGAAACAAGTACAGCCAGGACTAGGAGGGGAGAGAATAAAAAAAATCCGTACATCTGAACACCATGTTGAGGGGGGTTATTTGTCAATTCTTTTTTCACTGCTGTGATACATTTCCACTGCATCCAATTTCCCCTGTGTAAAATGAAGATTATCTTCTCCTCACAATCTGACAAGAGCAGTAGGGAAAAAAGCAGAGGGAGAGACGGAGAGTGTGCAAGAGTTCCCAGAATCGGGTCTGACGCCTCCTATAATTTGTGCCATTAGGGAATTTTCCAGGACTTCCTACATGCAGAAAGGAAAAAGAAGGTCAAAGTTTCAGAGTCCTCATAACACTACTCAAAACAAAGCCAGAGCTGCTTCCAGCACCAGCACGTTGCACAGAATGAGGTTGGAAAGTTCTAACTTGCTTGGAAAGTAATTAATTAATGAAATTATTCATAAAAATGAATTATCCAAATTCATGCCTCTGTCACAATTTTAAGTCACTTAATCTCACCTTTCAAGTGTTACAGAGATTGCATGAAAAACACTTGGCTTGTTTCAGTACATTGAAGGGGTGCCTATGAAAACATTGACAAAAAAGCACCAAATCAAACCCTAAGCAGATCAGAAGTCTTGTATTAAAGTTTGTCTCAGCTCTGTGGTCAGTAGGACATTTTACACTCCGGTGCCTACCTTAGGAATTGAAAATCTGTGAAAGGCCTTTCTAGCTTAATGTAGCACTGTATTTGCACATAAAAACAGCAACTGAACCAGTGAACCCTTCTCCATGTGAACAAATTACCTGGTTATTATCTGTATTACAGCAGAGTCCAGGGGCTTTAGGAGAGGTTGGGGATTCAAGAGGCTCAATGGTGCCCTGAGTATCACACCAGGCTTGGGGCACATTGACACAGGTACATCCAGTTCTGCCTGTCCACTAGGGCATAGCCCAGATCAGATCATGAAGCTGTGCAGGCCCCTGAATTCCCATGCTAAAATATCCTGCTTTCCCAGACTTGCCCATTAGTCCAGGCTCAGAAATAGCTACGGGGCTGCACAGTCAGAGCTGGCTCACCTTCAGCTAGTGGAAGGGGAGGAGGAAAGGCAGTAAGCTTTACATTTATATGGCTGGCTGTGGAGATGTGCCCTGAGACCGAAGATTTTGAAGTTTCTTTTCTAATTTCACTACTGGTCTCCTTGGTCGCTCAGCAAACTATTGGCAAGTCATTTCACCTCCTGCCCCACAAAGCAGAAATGATGGGGCTCCCTATGGACAAATAACACTCCCTGCCCTGGGATGCTTGTCAAAGGTAAAGTAAGAATAAGAAATAGCACCAGAGTAGTAACAGCCTCTTACCTTTCAGCTCAGTGTTTTGTAGACTACCTGGTAGAACACTTCCCATGTGAACACCCTCAGAGCTGCTGGACCCTCCAGTGCCCATCCACATTGCACACATGGCACAGTGGTCCTGGCTCTCAGGACCTGCAGGGCTATTTCCACAGATTGCTTGAGCATGTGTTCCTTTATCATTTTCCTTCCCTAGAAATGGAGCCTTGCTCCCTTACTGCTTTAAACATCTGAGTCCACAAAGCATCCCTTTATGTCATGAATTCAAGCCATGTGAGCAGCCTATGAATATATTTTGGATAAACCACTTAAGTTTTTCTTCTTCCTAGCATTAGGCGAGCTCATAGGAAATGAGCAGTGAAGGACTTAAAAGCTTATACCACTTTAAGTTGTTGCCAAATATGTCTGTCGTGGAAAGGAAGAAAGTATTATAGGATTATTTCCTGTAAATTCAAACCACTGTCAAAAGAAATATGAACATAAGGATGACTACACTGGGTCAAACCAGAGGTATGCCTGTTTCCAGCAGTATGTATAAGCAGATGCCCAGGTCAGAATAAGAACAAGGTGAGTAGGCGAGACACATCATAGAATCATAGAGTATCCTGAGTTTAAAGGGACTCACAAGTATCATCGAAGTCCAACTTCTAGCCCTGCACAGGACAACTGCAAGAATCACACCCTTGTACCTGAGAGCATCGTACAAACCCTTCTTGATTTCTGTCAGGTTTGGTTCCATGACCACTTCAACCGCTTCCCTGGGGAGCCTGTTCAGGTGCCCAACCACCCTCTGGGTGAAGAGCCTTTTCCTAATACTCAAACCTAAACCTCTCTTGAAACAGCTTCTGGCCGTTCTCTCAGATCCTGTCGCTGGTCACCAAAGAGAAGAGATCTGTGCCTGCCCCTCCACTTCCCCTCATGAGAAGTTGCAGGCTGCTATGACATCTCTCTTCAGTCTCCCCTTCTCCAGGCTGAACTTCTTCCAAAGAGTCTCCTACCTCCAGGTGTTTCAGTTCAGGGACTTCCAAAACTGGAAGAAGAGAACAGAGAAGGTGAAGTAAAAGCATGAAACATAAATCTTAAAAGCAACAGATTCATTCTAATAAGATGAGGTAAAAAATTAATCTTCAGAATTATTTGAAAGGATATTAAAAGCCTAAATAGCAAAAGAGCTAGCATCCACTTACAGGCTGCCCCAGCAATTATTGTCTCTATTTTATTTTATATTATTCAGTATGAGAAAGAAAATCTGGTGGCTTTTAGAAAAATGTCATAAGGGGAATACAGCTGTATTTGAGAGGAAAGGACCATTTCTTTGTTCTGTATCTATCAGTGCTCACAGCTATAGAGCACCACAAGTGAAAAAGAGTAATGCAGTTTCAAAAGAAACATGAATGAAGCAGGTCAGCAATAATGTACAGGTAGCACTGTACCTTCAGTTATAGACGTGACCCCTCTGTCTCTGACTTGGAAGTTGTGTGTGTATGCCTGTGTGTTCACATGCTCACATTTTCCTTGTGTAAAACCACTTTCTGTTGCTGAAAGAGGAATGGCAAATATATCAATGATCCATTTTGCAGAACAATATTTTCTTTTCATCCGTACACCTGAGGAACAGGGTACATCCCAAAGCAGTTATTTCCTTTCCAACTGTCAGTCTTTTTTTCCATTCTGACTAGTATTTGATTCACTGAAGCATCCACTTTCATAAAACTCAACTGCCTATGATCTTACTGTGGCAGAAGCAGAAGGAAGGAAGCAGTGCATGCAGTAACACATTACTCAGGTGCATATGCTCTCTGCAGCTCGCACGCAACCCTCCTCCCCTCCACAAACTTCTCCTCAGATCACACCATGGAGACGAGGAACCAGTCTACCATGTAATGCAGCTGGATTCAGTGACCACCGTGAGGGTGAAACATATCTTTCTTCTCAAACTTACAACCTACCACCATTTACTTGTAAAGAAAAAGCTACATTCCTTGGCATGTTGGTGTTAAATACCCCATTGCACCTCTAGACTATGTCACCTGAGGACCATAATCTGCCCTATAAAACAATGTGTAATGAAAACAGTCAACTTAGAAGAATTAAGAATCCTACAAGATGTTATTGTCTTTAGCACTGGAACAGGAGAATGCAAGCGAGCAAGCAAGAGGACATGGCACCTGCTGCTTAAGGGCTGGAAGGGAAAGGAAAACCTAGATAAGGAAAGCATCGAGTAGTCAAGTAGAACTGTGTGAACACTGCTGAAGCTCCCAGGGAGAAGTTGATACTGCTAGTAGAAAGGAATAGGGTGAATAAGGGAGATTAAGACACAACGTGAATAGCTGATACAGAGATCTGCTAGACCAGAGAAGATAAGAGACTCAGCTATTGAATTTGTGAATATACGAAAAGTCATGGACATCTGAGATGATTTATCCACAAAAGTGCAAGGAAATGCACTATATAAGAAGTCTACAACTAAAGGGAAACTGTGCTAATGACCAGCCCCTGGATGCTACAAACATTGGTGGGCTCTCCAATCCCCATGTAGTGTTGGAGGGGTGAATCTGTAACTCTCAGAGTTACCAAAATAGCCCCAAATCCAAGTTCTGTTTGGATCTCTGAGCAACCAGGCCTAGTGAAAGGTGTCCCAGCCCATGGCAGGGGGCTTGAAACTAGATGATCTTTAAAGTCCCTTCCAATCCAAACCAGTCTGTGATTCTACAATCCTCACCACCAAGTATAGCACATTGCTCTTAGTTGGTGCTGAGCTATTGACCAGATTCCTCACATACCTGTGAACAATCATTGAATATGGTACAATTAGCTGATGTTTTCTTTTCCGTATTCTTTAGTTACCAAAAAGACTTCTCACCCAGTAGGGCTTTTTCTTTTTCAGTGAGAAGGTATGTTATTTGTGTAATTTCTCTTTGCAACTTTTTTCCAAAAGATCTCAGTTTTCACTAAGGCAAATCTCATCACTGTTGTCTTTTTATATTTTTTCCTGCTCTTGTTTTTCTGCAGTACTAGTTTTTCTCTGTGAATATTTTATCAAAATTTCTAAGAAAAAAAGAATAAGACTTTCTTTTCTCCAAATTACAATAGATTATAGCTGTTAAAATGAGGAAAAGCATTGAAATTATTGATAAAACTAATTTAAAACATTTTCCTTCAGCTAGCCCTGAGAACTTGTGAAGTTCTCAGATTTAAGATCAGTTGGGACCCAGTTAAATACAGTAATTGGTTGTAAGTCAACCCATCTATGCTAAAAGCATTGCTAGAGACTCCTCATGTATTTGAAAGGAAGAACTGAAAGTCAGAGAAAGAATAATTTAGTACATAGCTCAGAGGTATCATTAGTAGCAACAGTGTGATGTTAAAAACAAGGAAATTCAGGTTAAACAGCAGGAGAGGAGGCTGAGTTCAGTCATGGGTGTGATGAGTGGTGAGAGCCACTCTCCCATCGTGTGACCCCAGGCACATCACTACCAGAAGGCTCTTCATCTCCTTTTTCTCTAAGGATAACTTCCTGACAATGGTAAATTATAGGACAGCCCTTAAAATAGTTTTTAAAACTAGATTGCTCAGAAGACAAGTTGTTCTTCTACACTGAAAATCCGTAGACTCGACAAGGCACCTTTCTCTTGTTGCTGCTCCTACACCATGATCACATCTCCATGTTGACAGATCCTTGTGAATACCACAGCTGTCTCCTACCTCTGACCAAAAGGTATCAGGATTTTTTAAGCTCATCTGCCAGCCCTTGCACCTTCCCTCTACACAAAGCAGATTTTTAACCTTTCTAGCTCTATTAGCTTCATGCATTATAAGGCGTCACTTTAAAACCAGACAAGCTGAGGCCAAAAAAGTAGCAGAGTTATCTTTCTTACTTTAAAATGTTTGTACTTGATTATAGGTAAAAAAATATTTTGCTGCTGGGTTTTTTTTAGAAAAAAAATATTTAAACACATCAACCTGACAGCCACAAAACCTGCTAAAAGCAGAGCAGGATTTGAGCACTGCATAATCTTTCCCAGAGACTTTTTCAAACAAAGATGCTATGGTTTTATTTGGTTTCTATTTAATTCTCCTGAGAGGTCCCTTTTTATATCCAGGCATGAAAAATACATTCTCAGGCCAGACACAGAGATTTTGGAAAAGAGAAATGCAGTGAGACAGCATTTCATTTGCAAGTATTTTACATTTTAACAGTGCCTTTTGCTTTCTACTTAGCAAACATTACTGAAACTGCTGCTCCCTACAATAAATTTTCTTTAAAATTGGAATATTTTTAGTATATATACAGTATATAAAGAGCTCTAGCATATCTACAAAAGTAGGTAGTATTTGTGCCACTGCATGGCATATATAAGCAGACCATACACAATATATACTGTACATTCATACATGTGTGTAATGTCACTTTACTTCTAAAAACAATATACATAATTTCAAATAACACTGTTGAGAAAATGAACAGCAAAATCCATTCAGCAAACATTACTGGAAAAAAAAAGTGGAAAAAGTAGGGGGGAAGAAGTTAAGAAAGAAAAAAAAACAGGCTTAGAACTGACTTCTTATACCCAAGGAAGAAAGAGATATTTTAGTCATTAAAAAAATCAAGTTTTTCTAGTGTTTAGTCATATCATTTAAGTTCCAGGAAAGGAATGGAAATTGAATATAAATTACTAAGATTTGTTTGCATATTTTGGTAAGCTTTTCCATAAAAATAAATGCAGCTCAGACCCTTTTAAGCCAAGTAATTTTGTCTAGGAGTTCTGTTTTAAATATGCTCTGGGGCATCTCATTGTTCCCATTGAGTGTAAAGTAGATTATTTTTATGCTTAAGGAACTACAGTGTGTGGGATTAAATTATACACTTAATGAAGAGGCTAAAATGACTGCATTCTTGCTGTTTCAAAGGTATTCCAGGAAATAAAACCACACAGGATCAGGGAAAACAGACTTTTACCATCTCATATTTTATTAACACACATTCTGTAGTGCACCCTACTTAAAACTGCACTTAAGGAGTATCTAGCTATGATGTTACACCACCACTGACTTCCTCAGTATAAATCTGAACATCTCATCTTTCAACTTACTTATCCTTTCAACATACCCAGGACCAGTCCCGGCCAGATGGGTTTGTAGAGGCTGAGTAACATGCTAGTGATCTTTGAAAAAAAGTGAATCCATGTCTCTAAATCACAGACTATTAACCTAATCCCTTGAGTAGGGTGACTGCAATGACAGTCCTGCCTCAAAGTAGATAATTATTTTCAGCATGGCAAGCAAAACACAAACCTTTCCAAAATCCCAGGCATCTGATATCTCCCACAGTCCCACGGATGAGCGAATACTGCCTTCCATATCTGCAACCAGGGTGTAGTGCTTAGCCTTCTGTATCCTTCGGATAACGGAGGTTGCCACTCATACCTTTGCACAACAGAGGTGTGTGGGACAGCCCCCAGGTGTGAAGGGGGGAGGCAGCCTGGAAGACCTGTAACTGGATAGTGCTTCCCTCAGACTCAGGGGAACTGCAGTGAAAACTATTTGACCAGCACTGCACTGCCCTCAATGCCATGAACATGCTGGTTTGTGGGGGTAGAACAGCACACTGGTCGATTCCTGCAAGCCACTTAGAAGACTCGATTAACTTTCATTAATAAATGAACCAATGGCTAAGTTTGGGATATGGATCCTGAGTTTGGGCCTGGATCCTTACAACTCAAATTCATTTTCCCATCTTTTCTTTGCATCTCATATCTCACATCAAAGGGAATTTAACTGCTATCCTATGCCGCTTTCAGACACATTCCCACTTTCTCCTACCATTGTCTTCCAATGAACCTCTAACATATTTTCCGATCTTCCTGCACAGTGTTAGCTTAGGAGAACTCCTCTCTTTGTAGCCTGTAAAGTCCCAACCTTATTTTAAACCAAGGGAATCAGAGTTCCTTCCCTGCCATTCTTGACTCCCGCAGGAGAAAACAAGGACCTGGATAAAGAGACCTGGGAAAAGGAGAGATTTACCCTAGGTCAGGCATTCCCTTCTCAGTGGTGTTTACCCTTGGAACACCTGAGAGGATAAAAGCGAGCTCTTGAATCTCTTCTTGTCCCTTCACAGCATGTAGCACTGTTTGCTCAAGGTTTTTATGACTGGGCATGTGCCACATGCTTTGCATACCCCCTGTGCACGTCCCCACTGGCATTTGCCACGTTTCACAGATGGATCAGCAGTGGCACACACACACACACACACACACACACACACACACACGCCTGTTTGGAACGCAGGTGCTTAATGCTGTCTCTGCTACCAAGCCAGCCAGAGCATTCAATTTCTTTTTTTTTGGAAAAAGTAGGGTCTGCTATGAGAAAAGAGGAGCTGCCAAAAAACTCTGCTCTGGTATTGGCACTCTCTTCCTTGCTAAAGCACACAAACCCTTAAGCCAAAGCCATTTAGCCTTTCTGCCCAGCTCTAACTTCTACCATCTATTGGGTCACATAGACACAGCGTTCAAAGAACAGCTCTAATGATCTCAATTCTAACGCTTAGTGGCTTTTGAAATTTAATCCAAAATGCAGACATTTGATCCTTATGTCCTTCTCAGTGTGTATACAGAAGTAAAATTTTATTTATGAAATTCAGCTTTTAAAGTGCTTGTGTGTGAAAAATATTCAAGCTCCCTCCCCACCATTTGCGGAAAGTCTCTATAATTTGTCTCTGATGGCCAAAGCTATTGCAATTAGCAAAATCAGACAACAGGATGGAGCCAACAGAAATGAGACATTATATTCTCTTGCCAATGGTTGCATCATCCTACTGAGCTCATCTTATAAAATACCTAAAAGGTGAGCCAGACTCTTGGAATCATAAATTGTGCACTTCCCTCCCATACCAGTTAGCAAAGTGCACCATGGACATTGCCCTGCCTCTGTTACTGTAGCTCTTATTCATTCTTTTTATTTATTTCTGTTTTCCCAGGGGGAAGCCTTGGAATTCTTGTACTTCTTTCACTGCAGCAAATCTTCTGCTCTGTGCGTGGTCACCAGCCAATAATCTAAGGCAATGGAAGCAAGATCTTTGGAAAAAAAAGCTTCCTGCCACATGTCAGCATGCTGCAAGGACTGCTCAGACCAGGAGAAAAAAGAAAGTTTAGTGTACAGAAAAAGTGCATACATTCCTGCCTCTGTGCTCACATCTGGGACTGAAGCTGCAGAATTTTGCATGAGATTTTATATTGAGAGGGAAGCTATAACTTCATACAAGCCTAACAAACAAACCAGACAAACAAAACTTGCAACTCAACAGACAATATTGAGTGCATGATGCTGTATCTACTGTTTTCTTGCTTCCCCATCACCCTTCCCCATAGAGCCTATGCCAACATGTGATGGCTGGCACAAGAGCTGGTTGAAATGGCTATATCAACTGTATATCAGCTGAGAGCCACTTACTCTAGAGGAATTAATCATTAATTCCTTATAGCCCAATGTTAGACTCCTTATGTTTTCTGAGTCAAACAAAGAAATAAAAATACATATGCTTACATGAAGCAACTGAGATGCTCATGCTTACAATTAGGGGCAGCACTACTTTTATTCATTTTTGCTGGCTACAAAAACAGAAATTGGGGCAATAGAATATAATTCAACAATCTCCAATATAAACAAATATATTTATCTTCTAAAGGAGTTATGGATCCTGACAACTTTAGCTCTGGACTTCATGTACTGCTCTAATATTAAACAAAGACATTCAGAGAAACAAAACTCCAGTCTTAAGAGTTTCAGAAAGCATCTGTAGCTGCAACACACCGTCACATTCACTAAACCTTGTGTGCTCTGACCATCATACTCTCTGTCACTCTAAAGCTTCCATGAATGTATTGCACCAGCTTATCTGTTCCCTTAAAGCTTGGGGATTTATGGACTGCAAAGTCTATTTGTAAAACCTACAGTAGTTTGAGTGTGAATTCATCACAATAAATTTTGCTTTCAACACCCTAGGATTTTCCTGATACTGATTTGTCACATCCTGGGCACCTTCAGTGAAATGGAGTCCAGACGCGGGAGGACGACAAATATGCAATACCTGACTAGTGAGGGTCATAATGTCACACAACTCTACTCTAAAGGTTATCGGAAGATGATGGATTCTCCCAGCCATGGACCTTTTCAGGGGACAGATTTGATACAACTAGAATAACATCAACTGGCATAGAAGAGAAATAGGCTACTTAGCAGACATGAATCTCAGTTCCTGCCACCTGATTTTTTGGTGTTTATTCAGACTCTTCTTTATTTACCGGTCTCGCAGTTCTTTACTCTGGGTGAGACAATGGAGTGTATCCATTGTTCCTCTAAAAATACCTTCAGTAAATGTGCATCATTGTATTGACTTCAGGATCTTTTTTAACTGTTAGGGCTGTTTGGTGTTTTGGTGCCTTCAGGAAAAATGAGCATGGAGAGGAGGACCTGGTGAAGGGTACAAGCAGAGGGAATTAGAAAGTAGATGTTGTCTAAGGGTGACAGCAAAGCACTAGAGGAAAGCATTTCTTATGTAGTTATTGCAACAAATAAATATTTGAATTCTTTCATGAACATTTGAACTGAGACTGCTGAAGGTATTTATGAAGTAGGTACTCCACCTACTTAAACGGGCTTAAACACAGATTCTTTATGCAGAATACCTAATAAACTCTGTCTGTACATGGGGCGAGAGATGACCAGAACAATGTCGTCATGAACATACAAGGTTTTGTACAGCCACAGGGTATCCACCTCTACAAACTGCAGTTTTTCCTTTGAAAAAAAGACCTCTTAGTCTGTATTTGAAGAAACTGCTTCCTTGTTTCTCAACTCCTTTCAACCTGTATTACCAAAGCTGTGCCTGCTGTTGCAGGGGTTTTCTAAAGAAGGTCACACAACTGAACGATAAGCCACAAGCAGGTAGTAGCAGTGGTAAAAAATTTCTCCCTTCTCCCTTCCTGAAGTGATGAATGAGAAATGAATTCACCTGGATACAGGTTTGGATGAAAGTGACATTGATCCAGGTACACCTGCTTCTGGCTCTGTTGTGACCATTCTTTCCTCACCCTGTCCCATCAGCAGGACAGTAAAGCCGCTTCCCATGGCTCTTCTCAGCACTAACACAAAGGGGTGTAAACTGCCTCTTTCCAGGTTAGAGACAGGAAAAGCAAACAGAAATGAGCAAGAAAGAAGGATGGCAAATTAAAACAAGAGAGGCGAGAGAGAGGTTTCCTTAGCTAGGGTGTCAGCTTTGAACTGGAGCCTTTTAACAAGACAAACTCCAGGCTTGGTCATCTTCTGTCATTGCCTCAGAGCAGGAGCCATGCAGGCCTGTGCATGTGTTCATGTGTATGTGGTAGGGCAACATGGGAAGCCTTTAATAATTAAGTTCAAGTACATTCCTGTTTACTCATGAATATGCTGTTAAAACACGTTCATTTTTGCAAAGCTGCCGAACTCCCACTCGTGTTTTTTATTGCTCTCACTCCTGGGCAGACCCTGGCACCTCTGGGCTGACTTCTCCCCTTGCTGAGCCCATGGCTCTCCCTGACTCCCCTGACAACTTCTGCTCCTCCACCAAATTTCCACCTTCGCTGAGCTGTGGCAGTTCTCCCTTCTTCCATTTTAAGTCATCTCTGTCACAACTGCTGCCGAAACAGACAAGTGCATGTTATTATTAATGCATTATTAAATTTTATCTCACATTTAGAGCCTTGTCAATGGTGCTCACTTATAGGCACTGTGGTGATAAGCACTATAGGAGTGTCTATAAATAATGAATACTATCCCTCTCATGTCTCTCCCAGTCTCCCAACCCAGTAGGTATTCACTGCAAGGCAAAGGATCATCAACTCCATTTTATTTTTACTGATTAAAGATTCATCAGGGTGGGTAGTTACCACAAAGTAGGCAAAAGACTGAAGCTACTGTAGGAGACAGCCCAAAATATTTGAGCAGCTTCTGTTCCCAGCAGGGCACCTTTCTCTAAAGCAAAGCACTAACTCTAATTTGCCTGGCACATTCCCGCTCCTTGTAGGGCTCCAAAAATCAAGGGAGAGGGTGGAAAGGTAGAGAAAGGGTCCAAATTCTCCTGGCACACAGCACAGTTTTTAATTGGGGAATGCATCATGTCTAGCATTTCCCTGCCATCCAGCAAAGTTCAGACACCCACTGGTTCAAAATCAGAGCCCAAAAGAGCAGAACACCGGTGCCATCTCAAGTGCAGCCTGTCCTACCTCATTAATATTTGCTTTTCATTTTTCCTTTCTTGCCTTCCTCTGTAGCTCCTGCAAATTAAGTCTTTGAATGCTGTTAACACTTCTGTGCATCTGCAGTTCTTGATCACTTAGTCACTGAAAAAATGTAGGAAATCTCTGCTGTTACCTGAGTACCTATAGGAACTTGGAGAGAAAAACTTGGAAAGGAAGAGCTTCAGAACAATATTGACAGGTCTTAAAAGAAGTGTTGCAAACGCTTTTGTTTTGGTCTCAGAAATGCACAAACAAAAATCTAGATTAATGCTATGAAACAAGATACCTCAATCTCTTCCTAGATTTGCAATGGACAAAAGTTCACAGCATGGTTTAGATCTCAAAGGGAATTCTGAAATCAGAATAGATTCCAAAATCAGGCTGCACTCTATCTCTAAAGTTTGGACTGTTTGGAGTTACTGATTAAATTTGGCTCATCAAGCACATTTTCAGCTGGCAGTTCAGATAAGATGTCAGACATAAAGCTGAAATAGGCAGAAAATAGCTTTTTAACTTGCAAAAATATCTGAGATACCATATTTTTTGTTCACATAAACTTAAAATGTCAAAAGCAAAGTCATTTTTCTAAGTAAAAGTTCAGATTAAAAAAAGAAAATCAGTTTGGGTCAATTACAGCATTTTGTTCTGTAAATGCTGTAATATTAAATTTTTATTTTGATCTGTTTTTCAGCTGTGCATAATTAACTTCTATTTAACATTAAAATGTTGTTTAAGTAAGGAAATATTTTTTGAGGGTTTTTTAATGCAGAAAATGTCTCTACATTTTCTCAAATGAGTAAACATCTTGGGGGGAAAAAAACCTTTTTTCAGTTAGAAGAAAATCCCATTTTAGTACATCCTTGGCTTTTGTGTATTAGAAACACAATTCTGTGAAGAAACTATCATGTACTTTGCCTCAGATATAAGCTCTGAAAGTCAATCATTCCTCCTGATATTCAGACTAAAGTTACCACTGACTTCATCAGGGAAGGACTAGACCTCATCACAGACTCCTTTAGACTTACCGCATGAATCCTGGAAGAATCCAAAATTACCATGAGAAAAACTTCTCAGATTTCCTTTACTTGAGACCTCCTGACTTCATTCCAACCTAGACTCATATTTGCCAAGTATTTGACCTAGGGTCCCTAGAATTTTTCACTTAATACTTTTGCTTGACCTGCTTCAAGATTTGACATGGGCTTGCATAAAGCTCAGGCTCCCCCTTGCTCTGCTCTTTCCTGAAAGATGAGCTGAATTTCATTAAGCTATCATAATGAATGGATGGATCTATCTCAGCAATCATACATTGTCCTACGTGGTGGTCTCACAACACGCAAAGAAAATCTCCCACGTTCATAGGCCTAGTCACAAGGGTGCATTATATCAGCACTAAGGGTGTATCCTTCTGTAAAGCTCTGTTTAGACCTAATGTGGTCACACAACTTTCGGTCGGCTTAAAGCAGAAAAAAAATGAGTTTCTGCCTGCCTGCAGAAAACTCCTTGGATGCACCCTCAGGAACATATAATGAAAACCACATAGAAATTTGATAATGAACCAAGGCATTCAAGCTGATTTAGCACATATATTCACCCTGATGTCATTTACATCTTCTGCCATTACTTAAGTACCATACAAGTTATATTCATCTTTAAGGTTCCTTACATTTGTGGACCCAAATGTCAGATCCCCAGTATCAAACCTGATTTTGTTGGGCGCTAAGTATCCACATCCCCCCTTAGTTTCTATTTTGCCAGGATCTCCCACCAACAGAGATAGCTTTGAGAGTGAAAAAAACCTCAAGCAGAGAGGGAACAGTTATCACTCAGCGCTTCCAAGATATGATTCTAGGGTTACTATCAGCTGCCCTAGAGTTCTTCCAACAACACAAACTACTAACTCATCACACAGAAGGAAGAAAAAAATAAGTAGAAGCAGCTGGGCTCAGTGAAATAAGGCTGTCAAGGTCCCTCTCCTAAAGTGGAGATGGCAATCAGTCCACTCCAATATTTACTTTGTTATCTGCCCATCACAACAGACAATAATTAGATTACCATGGGTCAGGGTTTTTTCTAGAGAGGTCACACAATGGTATAAGATGGTGTCTTGACAAGACAATATCAGCATTTTACTTTCAAATCAGAAGCATTTTCCACTGCAGTTTTACCAAAAGTTTCACCATCTGTAATTACAGCACAGTCATGGCACCACGTACAAACCAAGGCCCACAGCACAGGGCCATAAATTAGAAAAATGGATGCATAAATATCAACAGTCTTACACACCCAAATCAGGGCAGAAATGAGAAAGGGCAGATATACTTTCAACCCAAACAGGGAACACCAGACTTCTCAAAGTGTCCGATAACCCTCCCCAGCCATCTCTTGCTTGTCAGAGCTTTCCCTACACCTACAGAGTTTCTCAAAATTAAAGAGGATTAAGTAACTCCTTCCATAAAGGTTTTCACCAGCTTGCACATGTCAGAAGGCCTCAGCAATCATATCATAAGCTGTAAATGTTGATGTTCCCAGTGCTGTACTTTTGGGACGCAAGCTTGCTTGAGATAAGCAAGCTGCTTCTCCTCTTATCAAGGAAAAATTTTGTATCCTGAGGATTCCCTCGTAAATTAGCCAAGCCCCACTGCTACACCCACTGCTTCCCTACAGCAACACAAAGAATATGGTAACACTCATTAGAGAGCACCACCAGGGAAAAGTCTAATTGCTGGATTTACATTTTTTAGGCAACGTGTATTTATACTAATAATTCTATTTTGTGCTGCTTTACTAGTCAGAGAAGAAAAGAGCATATTGTATTAAGCTCCAGCCCCCAAGCACTGAAATAACACTAACAGATCTAGAGAGAAGGGCTTTCATATAATTGGCATCTACCCACAGAATACAGTTGATGATGAAGCATATTTCCAGCAGTTCATGAGAAGGGCATGTGATTCCCTGAGGATTTTCAACCTTTAATATTCACCTATCTTTGGGAGCATCTACTCATCATTACAGTAGTAGTGGTCACTTCTCTGATTGAAGTGGGACTGGAAAAAGCAGCACTTAAATCTTGCCCATTTGGATCTTAAGTATTATTTCCCTCAGTGGTCACCTACAGGCTCCCACAGGTCCTACAGGAAAAAAATGTCCTATCCACTGTTTATCAAGAAAATAGCTTTAAGAAGGAATAAGAAGCTGCAGAATTAGTCATACAACCAGAAATGGTACCAAAACATGAAAAATTCAAATATTTCTTTTAAATATATATCTTTACTTTATAATACCCTCCATTCTTGGAAAACAAAAAAAATTTCTTTCTTCACAGTATCCCAGCACCTGTGCTTCCACCTCCAGCTGAAGTGAAGAAGTGCTAAGCTTTTGGCAAACCTGTTTTTTTTTCCTTGTAATGAGTTTGTAAAAAAATTTTACAACCTACAGAAGAGTTCAGATTTGATTCAAGATTTCCGCAATCTCTCATTTTACCCGAAAAGGAAATCATCCACCCTTAATATTTTCTTCTCCTTTAATACTATAAAAGTGAGTTTTAGACCTATTAAATGGATGAAGGATAAGTTAAAATCTAAACCAGTATGAACTCTTCTAAAGATCAAAGTTGTGAGATGCAGGGGTTTGGCTTGAGACTGTCTTGACAACTACTAATAAAAAAAGTTAAAAGCAAAGAAAGAAATATTTGTCTTACTCGTAATAGTTTCACGTAAATATACATAAAAAGTAATTAAAGGCTTCTTCTATAAGGAGCTGGAAGTCATGGTGTTATGTCTCCCTTCATACATTTTTTATCCAATTAAGCAATCTCAAAAAAAGTACTTTATACATCTTTAAGATGTGGTTGCTTCACATTATCTCACATAGATATTTTACTAGACTACTGCACATCCTACTTCTGGCCTCTTTACCTTGAAACACATTCCCACAAATTAACACCATGCTATTAATACTTTTCTGTTTGATGTTCTCCTCACCTTCATTTTATGTAGCATTGCAAAACGTAGAGCATCTATTTGCATGGTTCTAATTGCAAATCAGCCCATTCCCTTTTCAAACCCTCTCAGCTTCTGCTTGGGAGAACTCGTAAATGAAAATAGATGTTCAGCTTCCCATGCAAGGCAACAGCAACACAGTGATGGAAGACAGGAAGTGTGCTGGAGACTTTTTGCGAGCAGGACATCACCCTTAACTACTCTTCCAGCTCATCCTGAGCTGCCCACCCATGAGCCTTCTGAAAGCAGGATTTTTTACTGAACAAAACAGATGCCGTTGTGGATTCCGTGTTGAGTCACGGATGCACAGTAGAACAACTGCCAGTGAAATAGGTATGCACACCAGAGGGGTTCAGGAAAAAAGGCTACATGAAATGCAGGCGGCATTGGAGGAAAAAAGCCACCACTGAGCAAATGCTGTTTGCTGTCAGGCGCTGCATGACCTTTTCACTAGGTACAAGAAGGGGAGATTGTGGAGCATGTACTGATTAGGTATATGGCTCCAAAACTACCATTTGAAAAAATAAAATCCTTCATTATAGTGTAACAGGAAATATGCTGGAACATAAGAAAACCTTTTTTATTCCTCACTTAAATACTCATTAAAGCAGCCAGCCACTCTGGTGTAAAGAAAAGAATAGAAGAGCATAAAAGTTCCATCTTTTATTTCCAGCTTCTGCTGAAGTGATGACTGGTAACAGAATCTCCCCTGGTAGCACACACATGGCCATCAGAGACGGTGACGCACCAGAAAACAAGCCCAGCAGCCAAAACAGCCACAGTGAATATTTTTTGCTGATTCTATTTGGGTTGGGCTGGAGTTCGGTTGGACATTTTACAGCCTTATTTGATTTTGCAGCAGACGACCTTATGCAGACTCTACTATTTCCTTAATTATAAAATAATTCATTTTCTGGAGTCTCTCTAATGTTAGTTGTCTCAGGCACCTTGCATCTAACAAGGGTTACTGTTTGATGTTTTAAAAAGAGGAAAATATCAGTAGTTTACTGTAGGCTGTTGTGCACAGTAGAAAAAGACTGGAGAAATAATTACTTAACCTCCTGAAGTGTGTGTAGGGCCAGCACACAATGACCAGCCCTCGTCCACCAATAATCCAACCCAACTAGTCCCACACACCAAGCCCAAGACAAGGGCCATTTGCAGGGCAGTAGCATGGCCTCACTCTTAGGAACACTTAGGAAGGTAGAGACCATTATACTGGATAAACTGAGTGTATAACTAGTAACAGTGCCCCACAACCACAGAGTTCTCATTCCATGGCCAGGGGCTCATACTATAGCCCCTACCAAGACATGATCCCAGACAAAGCCCCATGGCTGTAACATAATCCATTCTCAGATGTGTTTGCATGACACGAAGAGCAGAGGTCTTATGCATTAAGACAGCAGTAGGTTGAGAGGTCTGCCCAAGTCCTGACTTGATGGCAGGATTCAGGACTGACATATGCCTTGAAAAAATGATTGCTCTTATCCAAACATGTGCAGTTGTAAATCCTTGGCCCATTCCCCTGGCTGGTCACTGACTTAATTAGGAAGACAGCCTATTGCTCTCAGCATTAGCTGATAACCAGAGGTTATCAGCCCCTAACTGGACCACACACCATTTTTCATATTTTCAAATCTAAGTGAATTATTTTTATCAGGAAGAAAAAATTGCATCAGCAGAGTAGAAGAAATGAAAACATGACTCTTTTTCAAAAGCTTTCTAACCATCATCTCTTATTCTGTTAAAAATAATTAAGACCGGGTGTTCATCAGTGCAAAGACCTCATTTGGCTTGTCCATAAGGAGATCTGAATAGCTAGTCAGTATAAATACTGCATAAAAAATAAAAATAACAAAGGGAGGGTTTTTTCTTCATTTGTTATTTTTGGGGAGAAAAAACAGCCATCTGTGTTCCAAATGTGTTGCTTTTCAGTGATCCACAAGCTGTTTCTATGGTTTAAAATTATTTGACTTTGTTCTTCTTTTGAATGGTTGCCTTCACCATACTAAAATACAGAGCTTCATCCTGCTGAGTGCTGTGTTATTTGTCCGGCTGCTCTGCCAGATAAGCATTGTTCAGGTCTGGAAATGATAACCTACACAAGAGGGCAGTTTAGTTTTCACTGCAACAGTGGAGAAAGGAAGGAAGCAAGCAAGGAATAGTTCACATTGCTTTGGTGAAGATTTTACCTGAAGAGCAACTATATATTTTGGGTGACAGGGAAATTGTTTTAGTTTCTATTTGCAACCATCATGAATACAGTTTCTCACTCTCCCTGAGTTAGTTCTAAAATGTCTAGAAATTAGGTGTTTAAGTGCTTAAAATGGGGGTTGGGAGAGGAAGATGAAAGTGTGTAAAAAAACCTCTTCTTGTATGTATGAAAAAAAAATCTTCAATATATACGTTGCTTGTACATAAAGCATTTTATTTTGATTGAGAGCAGATTGTTCACTCCTATCCCCAGTTTGAGATTGGGCAGACTGCACTGTGTGCCCATTTTCACTATATAAGGATCTTTATGTACACACAGATGTATATACGAAGACATACATATGGCATTTCTGGTAAATTTAGCACTTCTAATTGTTTTGATGTTTAGATCTATACTTACTAGTTAGCTCAGCACACATTTATTATTAAGAACACTTTGGATTCAGTGTTATTTACTAAAGGTAAAGATGCAAATGTAAAAATGTTTACATAAATATCTGCAAACCATATGCATCACTCTCTTTGTCTTCAGGAACACAGTCACATGGCAGGTTTTTTATATATTGAATGACCAAACGCACACTTAAATCGAATAGCAGTTCCATTCAGTCTGTGCTTTCCACAAGTCGTTAGACACGCTATGTTGAAAGGAGTGACTTGGTGCACACTCAGCTTTTTCAAAGAAACATCTGTGATTTAATGGCCAGATCTAAGCCATACAGAAGTCTGAACTCTGGGAAACTTGCAGCCTGACTGCCATCCACCCAGGAAACTCCTGCTATAAAGAAGTCTATAAAGATGCCACTCACACAGTCAGTCACCGGGGCCCTGGAGCATAACAACCCTAAGAACTTTTTACTGAGTTCTGTCCTAGAGAAACTCAGACTGTTCCAAGTCTGGGAGTCACCGAGCCTGCCGCAAACAAAAAGCAGCACTTCCTCTGAGACAGGCATCTCATAGTGAGAGCAAACATTCCCCTGTCTGAAGAAGGCAGCAGGAGACGGATGTGTGCAAGGACCAAGCTCTGTCTATTGTATTTCCACAGTTCCCATTGCCACAGCATTTTAGAGCCTCACAGCTTAAATACATTTCTCCCCAAGATCCCCCAGTGAGGGTCGGAAGTGCTATCGTCATTTAGGACAATAATTCTCTCCACAAAAGGAAACCCAGTGTAAAATCACTGGAGCCATTCAGGTCAGACAAGGAAAATATAGACGACGCTTCCGCTTTTCAAAGGTCTGCTTTCGAGTTTCGCGTTAACACCGCAAATTTACGTTGAATATTTGTCAGAGTTTAAGAACATTCAAATTTAATTCCAGGAACATAAACACAGAGGGATCATGTACAGATTCTCAAATACTAAAAGACATGACAAAAATATTTCATTTTTCTCCCCACACTACACTACCTTCCCACCAAAACCCTCCTTCCCACTCCAAGTTATTTTCTTTCTTTCCAACACAGACCAAAAGGGTTCAGATTCGCTTAAGTCAGAAGCACTGAGAACATCAAGAGTTTTACAGAATCTTACCAAAACTGTCTAAACAAGCTGAATCTGTGAAAATGCGCTGGAAATCTCACCAAAGCAGGCATACATCCTTCTACCCTTTGTGGAACATCAGATATTCCTACGATATTTTAGATCAAAAATGGAAATGAGAGAAATTGTGCTTCATGTCCCACAGAGACCGCCACACATGCCTGGCTTAGCACCCTCAGGGGAGCAGGGCTATCCCAATAGACTCTCACTGAGGTTAACTGTCTGGCCCTCTCTGGACATACCTCTTCTCCTAGAGACTACACTGAGGCCTCAGTACCCACTGCAATATCAGCTATCTTAGTCCCTAAGCTGCTCTCTCAATTGTGCCAGCTCAGCTTCCTACAATGTAACAATGCTGTGAATTGCATCAGGAACTGATCCAGCTAAAATATAACCCATTCTTTCATCATTTTTCCTATTATTTTTTACAAAGTTATCTTTCAAATGAATCGGCGCCCTGATGCATTTCACTGCACAGACACGCATTCGCTGTGCTGGCACAATAGAGAGGAGAGGCACTGGGCAGAGGCTGCTAAAACCAGCTTACACAGCATGGCTGTCTAATATTTAACCACGGCCTTAAGCTCCCAACTCTGGTCCTCTGAACTGCAACCAAATCGGATACAGGAAGCAAAGCAAACAGCACAATCTCCTGCATCTCAGTCTAGGGTTTTCATCATCACTCACCAAACAAGTTGGAAATATTTCACAGATTTCATGGTTTGTCCATGTTCCTCATTCGATCTGTGCAAGTTTGAAATGCTAACAAAAAGTGTCAACAACAACAAAAAAAAAAACCTCATAGAAAATTTTGGCTATCTCTACCTGAGATGCTGCCTGAAGCCTGAAAGATAATCAAAGCAGAAAGATATGTCTCAAAACCAGGTTTAATCCACTGAAGTCAGTTGTAAAGCTTTCAGCAGTCTACGTACAGTCATACAAATATTTATTTCCAAATACATGCAAGCAGATACACATTTGCCTCCAGTTAGAGAGATGGGAATCTGTGTACAGTCATACAAATATTTATTTCCAAACACATACAAGCAGATGCACACTTGCCTTGAGGTACAGAGATGGGAATCCTATAATCTCTGATTTGTGGTTAAGAGAAATGTGAGTCCAGAAGAATGTGGTGTAACCTGGCACCTCAGTAGTCTCCTAAACTTGTGTCCCAAGAAGAATTAAGTAAATTCATGACCATATTTTCAAGATTTAAATCCTTCAGGAAAAGGCACAAAATATAATTTCTTACTTTTACTTAACTTTTGCAGTTTTGTAAAAGATTTACCATCACAGGGAGCATTTGTGTTATAATAATAAATACTGTTTCCATTGTTCTTTTATATGTAGTGCCAAATGGTCTTGGACTCTCAGCCTATGGTTTGTACAAGGATTATAGCAGCAAATTAATTTGCCTCAAATACTATAACAACACCATGGACACCTTTCCAGCTCTCCATAAGGCTGGTACAGCATGTCAAAAAATACACACTGCTGAGCTGCTATGAGAAAAAATAGTTTTCAATTCCCAAGCAAACAACAAAATATCAAAGAAATAATTATCTTTGGAAATAGGAGTTATTCTTTGTTTTAGAAAGGCTCAGTCCAGGGCAGGCAATTACTTTACCACCTGTAACTGTAGTCACCCATGGCCCTCCAGTCCCATTCATCCTTTCACCATAGAAGGAAGCCTAAAATACTGAAATTATGCTGTTTCCTCTGTGCAGTCTTTTGCATCTCCTATTTTTAAGTCAGCTAATCTGTACTATATTTATGGCCCTTACATGTTCCTGGAAAATCAGTGAAAAATCAGTATTGTCTTGTGTGATGAATTATGATACACTGTTTGAAAGGCCACTGAAGTAAAGGCAATGGTTTCTAGCAGGTTACATGTTAAGGGCAAGCAATGTCCTTCCTTCATAGGACTGAATGGGAAAACTGATAAGGACAGACTGTTCATTTGGACCCACTGTTCCCTAGAAGTTATCCTCTGAAATGATGGGAGATACTGAGTGAACTAACAAGAGCAGTCAAAAGAAGCAGCTTTTCTGATGGTGAATAAGCACAGAGATTTACCAAATCTCTCTGCTTTGAGCTCCTCTGTGCAGCCATAAATGACAGCACCCACTTCTTTCTCTGAGAGATTTGATGCTGCTGCTGACTTAGGCATCCAAGATAAAACAAGATAGTCTCAGGGACACAATTAGGGTCATAAAACCTGTTCCCACTTTCAGTTCATTGCTAATTCTTCAGCAACCCCTTCATTGCCAAAACAGAGGTTGATCTCTTTCCTGCTAATTCATACTTTTAATGGATGATCTCTTCCGGCAGCACATCCCTTCTGTGAAATCACAAAGAACTTAATGTTGAATGATAGTTCAAGTGCTAATAATGCCATCCTGGATCTTCTTTCTCTCTGATCAGCAAAGGAATCTCCAGAGTTCAATGAATCCCTAAAGAGTTACAGTACTAATTTTACAGCAACAGCTGTACATAGGTTTTAAGAGCAGGCAGATGTCTTTCAGTAGCCTTGTATGATGAGACATCACTTGAGTTAACAAAATTGGAAAAGAAAGGATGGTTTGTGCAGGAAATCAAAGTGTTGCTCATTTTTATTGTCATTTCCAAAAGGAAAAGGAAATATTCTTTCCATTTACTGAATGGTAAATCTCATCCCTTGTATACGCTTCTGATGTTCTCTGAACTGGGATTCAGCTGTCTGCAAAAGCAGAAGTTTGAGGGAGAGGCTCCCTGTTTAAACATGAATTTCCTCCAAGAACGAGCAGAAATTGCAAGCAAAATACATCAGAACTAGAAGTCCTTTGATTGTTTCTTTGGTGTAATCTGGGAATGTTCCTTTTATAAGATTTCTGTCTTTGGTAGCTGAAACAATATTTATTATGTATTGTAACAAATGTTTCAGAAATCAATTTGTCCTGCAGAAGGGACCCTCAGTCACCATAAAACCAAATGCAAAAAGTGTTTCCCTAAAATGCAAAGGTCTTATTTCCTTAATCTGTGAAATTTAACAGGAAAGAATTTGACTGGGATAAAGAGCAGTTTCCATTTGCTTTAGTTGGACAAGAGTTACTTCCTTTCAACAAATGTCAAGGTGTGAAAGCCTAAGGTTTCACCATAAAAGGCACAAATCACAACAGACCTTCCAACCCCAGCTATGCTTCATGCTGCCTTGCTATCCAAATCTCACCACCTATCCCTTCTGACTCTCCATTGTACCTGGTATCACCAGGCAGGCATTTCTTAGGAGATGTTAGAAGGCAAGGAAGCTTTAACACTTCATTTGGCTCCATCCACTCACTGTAGCATGACTGCCTAAGACTTCTGGACATCTAACCATCTTCATCCAGGATCTCTTTCAGGAAGCTGCACGTACCCACCCACCCTTCCCCACTGAAAGAGCCCTCACTTCCTACAGCAGTCACCAGCCACTGTTCTGCAGCCAATGTGTTAACACAAGCAAGACCAGCACAGTTTGCACAGCAACAGCCTCACAAAGTCATCCAAATGTATTTTTGCTTTAGTCTTTTCTTCCCTCAAAAATTAGAGGCCAACACGACTCACTGAGCGTGAAGTTTGTCAAAGCAGCTTCTCTTATGGACCAGCCAGCACAGACATCTATGGAACACCAGTTTCTCAGGCAGTAGAATAAGCAATATATACCAGAAACCTGTTAAGCCATTGCAGTAAAAAACAGTGATGTGTAAAGATGATCCAAAGAATATTTTACTGCTTAACTCATCTTGTCATAAATCTGCAGTAGGACATAACTCATAAAATAGATATTTCCCAGGTTCCATATGCACACAAGATAATGTAAAAAGCCCTGATGCTCAGGACACCCATTCCAGCACAGGAGAGTATTTCTGTTTAAAGTACCTAAGTCAGGGAGTAAAGAAGGGGTGGTGGGGACTGTGTGAAAGAATGCCAGCCCTGAAAGAAAAGGCTCTTAGTAGTCTTTCCTGCCTGGGATTGATGGTGACTTAGAGTAAATAACAGCTACTGCATGTTCAAAGCTTCTGGGTCGAAATCTCATCCAACATAAATCATCAGTGCTTTTTCTCTGTCCCTGTGATTTTATGAGGGAAGCACCTTTTATTCCATACTCTATGAACTGCAGTGATCACATCATCCCAGAGGGAAATGGTCATAGAACTGTTTGTTACTCAGACTATGCAACTCCAGCAAAAATTAAATACTAGTTTCACTTTGAAAGGACAGAAAAATTTCCAACCCAGGTAAAAGAAAGACACAAAGTATTGGACAGCACACTTAATGTTTTCATGTCGTTGCCTATGGAAAAATACATTATATATTATTTACACTTTAAACACTATGGATCTTTACATATAGTGAAACTAAAATAAAATATCAACCCTGAGAAAGGAAACTTATCTATCCATCCAAATCAGAAAACAGTATTCCAACTGACTCGTAAATGGTCTTCTGTGAAAAACGTTGATTAATTTTGATTTTCAGACTTCACTAAAATTAATCATGAAAATGGGTTTCACCATTTTGAATCCCACTACAAAGTAAGTTCCCATTTTGCATTTATCTGTGGTCATGACAGTTCCTATAACTGAAGAATGGTACTTCAAGATTCAGCAGCATAATCTTCAATTACAAGGTCCATGAGCCAACAGGAATTATTTTATTGTTTGTACTAGATGCTCAGCATAACAGAGTCCTCAAACTACCCTCAGGGAGCCACAGGAATCACCATCTCAGTACATAAGAATAAACAGTTTTCACCTTCTTTATTTTTAAAAATAAATTTTATAGCTTCTTCCTTCCCTTCTATCCCTCCATGTATCCCACATTTTCTTTTTTGTCCTTTCCAACATCTTTCCTGGCACTTTTTTTTTTCTCTCTCCAGTTCTATTTTGGCAACATCATAAATCACCACCCCCTTCCTCCCAGCTTTGACTTTTCTGACCATATATTTGCTGACTATTCCTGCTTCTCTCCTTCCTCATAGGATTGCTCCTCAGAGTGTAATTTCGTACTCCAAAAGAGATGAATGCTTTGAAAAAGCCTGTTTCAGCCCCAAGAGTGAAAGGGAGCTAGTGCTGGGAGAGGTATTTGGGAAGAACTGTCAGAGCTTCTAAATTGAGAAACAGTGAAACTATGCCGGAAGAATAAAACATAGCTTGGAGGAGTAAATGAGTTCAGGAAAAGATACAGAGAGCTGCTGTAAATCTGTTAAACCTTAGTTTAGTGTGAGAAGGCAAAATTTGTTCCTAAAGGAGGAGCTTGCACAGATTGATTAATTTGCAATGGTCACACCTCAAGATTTGACCACAGTTGTCAAGACCTCAGTGAAACCCATGTGACCACATCCCTGTCCATCCAGAATATACACTATTCTATAGTTCTGGATGCCTCCAATTTGCTTCAGGTGTAGATGGTGCAATTTGTATTCTGGATAGACAGAGATGTGGTCACATCTTGCTGTGTCATTATTGCAAAGCTACAAAGTGACAACTGTTACCTAGTCGTCACACATCTCTTTTTGGTTCCAGCTCATTCCTGGACTCCTGTACAATGAATTGTCCACACCCACAAAGTGAGGCGGGTCCTGTTCCAAGGAGCTCACAACCAGCTGACAGGCAGAAGCAGAGGGTGGAAGTGTCCTGCCTGTGAGAGGTGAGATACAAAAAGATTAAAGAAGGGGTTTTCAAAGGAGTCCACATGAATTCCTCCCTTCACTATCTGCCTTTGAAAATCAAAGAATAAATGCCTTACTCCAGGTTACACAGGAATTATACAAGACTGGATATTAAATTCCAGTTTTTGTGAATTCTTCCTCCCCATGGGAAGGAGTTGAGACTCACATCTGCAGCAGTACCCTCAGAAAAATTGCCTTCCCAGCCTGTCTGTACTACTCTTACTGGATTTTTCCTTACAAAAGCAAATAGCCACTATGTTTGTCCTTTTCTGACATCACAACCAACCACCCAGATCACAGTTAAAAATCAGTTTTACAACTTCTTTCCTCTACATAGTTTTTCGAGATTCCTGAAGATGTCTGTCTTTGTTCTCTAGACTAGCAATAGGTATGTGCTGAACAGAGAGCTTTAAAACTGCTTTACTTCCACGCACAGACTTTAGGATAATTTTCAAAATGCTTCTGGGATACTCCCATCCTTGCTGCCCAGCCCAAATCCCATGAGTTGCTCCCAGACTATGTGGGATTTTTTTTCTCTTGATATTGAAGTAACCTTGCCATCCTGCTTGCTTCACCACTTTCTTTGAAGGCCCATAACAAACATATCATAACAGTTTTATATCTTCTACTTAACCTTTGAAGCTCTTTAAGCTTCTCTGAGATGGAGACTCTCTGATTTATACTCTAATGCCTTCCAGTCTAAACTAATGTAATTCTTTCTAGAATGCCCAACTTTAAATTATGCATTATAGTGTGCAGAATGATGCTGCAAAACCTCTCACTGAGCTTGGCTCAAGATCACATAGTACTTTTCTTGTGTTGTACTCATTAAATTGCCTTTGGTTTTGTCCATTTTTAAACTCTGTTTGTGTTATTTAAATACCTTTATAACTTTCATTTTCCCAATAAATTTGATCTGCAGGTCAAGCAAGTTTGTTCCAAGACACTACTGAAAAAAATTCAAGCTAAGTGAGTGTAGAAGTCAAGGTAAATTAGTGTAGTTGCACCTATTTTTTTCAGGTAAATTCTCTGTTCAAGGAGGCAACAGTCTTGACAAATGGGAAATCCGGCATCCTGACGTAGACATTCTATTAAAAACATCAGAAAATGGACATTTCCCAGATCAATACCTCTCCTAGGACCTATCATAGTGTAAGAGGTATGGTCTTCATTAAGGCTACGGTGGTAATAGGCAGTCCTATGACTTTTGTACTACAGTTATCATTGCAGACATATAAAAATCCATTGGCAATGCACATGTTCACAAGACCTTAGATCAAGAGATCAACTTAGAGAAACCACAAAAGAGCCACCAAGCAGTGGTAATAGCTCTCACACTCTCCACATCCTGAATTCAGAGAAGGTCTAGATGTAAAAGGTTAAAAGTCTCATTACACTGCAAATCTATCACCAGGCACTATCCAGCTCCCCATGATGGCTTGTACTCAAAGCGGCATTTCATTGCCATTTTAAAATATCTTTTAATCCACTGTAAATAGTCTGTGAAATACCTGTCATAGGAGGTGCATCACACAGATGCCTGAGATTTTAGACTACATGACTTCAGATAAAGTTAGAAAAACATCTGGAACTTCTCACAATTTAGAGAAAGCCCTATTGAAAGGTTCAGCTGTGTTACATACATAAAATTATTGAAGGTGTCCAATTCTAAGTCAAATTGAATAAAGCACAGGCATATAATACTACTAAGGTGGCTGTAAAAAAAAAAAAGATTCTTGCTCCAGCTGTTAACTGATGAGTTAATATATACATGGCCCATTTCTGCAGTGTGCTCCAGGTAAGTAGCCAACCTCTCTGACCTCAATAGGCACAGCAGGCTGCATACACCAAGTTGATTGTGGAACCAGGAGCCACTGTATGACACCACATCAGGAAAAAAATCTACTGTCAAGCAGAAAGCAGACAAAAGAAAAATCAAAAGAGAAGGATGTGAAAATTTACCAGACAAAAGCATCATGCATTTTGTCCCCACATATTTTCTGGTCTTAGCACAACCCCTACTTATCAAAAACTTTGATGGAGAGAGGGGGGGAAAAAAAAAAAAAAGAGAGAGAGAGAAGAGTCAGATCCATCCCTGTAGAATTAATTAGTTGTGGAGAGTTTTCCTCCTATTAAAAATTCAAATAAATTGGTTCTGTTAGCCCATCTACAGACCCCGGATGTAATTAGTTGGATAATCAATATATCAGTAGGAAACAGCTACTTAAGTGCAGCCAGTGCAATTGTAGATTTAGGACAAGTGAAAGGGGCGTACTCAACAACAGCAGGGAAGAGTATAAATGCAAATGAAGCTCATAAAAAAGAATGAGAGGTTCTGGCTGTGCAAGCTGCTCAAAATTCATCTAGGTTTTTTTCTGAAACAGTGAAGTATTAAGCTGCTGTGAACTACCCATACTTGGCTAACAAACGTGAATATGTACAATAGACCTTTATTTGTTTTCTCACTTACTTGAAGACTTGTTAAAGTGCTGCTAGCTCTCTACTCTCCACTAATGCACAATAAAAAAGTTCTAATAAAATGTGCACCTGTCACACTCACAGTTTTAGTGTTAAAAATACTCCCTGCTGTGTACAGAGTACCAGCTGTGCCAGCAGCTTCAGTGGATGACTGACGTGCTCAGAGGCATTGACGGCTGGAAGGTAGTTTGCCACAGATTTGGCTCTGATATTCTCTCCTGACAAAGGGACTTCATAAAACACAACCTAAACACTGACATGATAGAAAATCTCTGAAGAAATGTCATCTCAGGGCAACATTTTGTTTTTCTTCTTCGCTGAAGATTTTAATACATGCTTCTATACAAAGGAGAGTTGGGATTTCTTCTAGGAAACTAGAAACAGGTTTCCAGAATAATTCTACATAACAGCTGTTTCACTGCTTTCCCTCAGGGGAAATAAATAAATGAGGGACACCTAATGAACAAAACAGAGGTGCAGGTTTTGTAGGATTTGTGCCCTGGCTGGTTTTCTTCATGGACACCATTTCACAGCAAACTTCACTCTGTTGTCCTCTCCATAGAGCAGTCATGTGAATACAGTTAACTGAAAACAGCATTACATGTTCTGTATAACTCTTTAGGCCATGACACGCCTTTAAGGATGGAGGCATCTTAGTCCTGAGACTTTCCCTGCCACCACAAGCAAGGGGAAAATGAAGTTTGGGTCCAATGAGGTGTTAGAAATAAATATGATTGTGGTAGAGAATCATGTTCCTTACCCCACTTGTAAGTCATGATGCTCTGAGCTATGTACAAAGATTAAAAAAAAAAAGTAGAAAGATATGACAGCAGCAGGGAAAAACTGATTGGAATTAGAGAATCCATTTCTCTGCAGGGAAGCCCAAAGGCCAATATTTTACTTAAGTACTGGCATTAAACAGTTGCAATAGACTTGATACTTAGTCAAACGTAGAGGAATCTTACACAAAATACCCATCTCAGTACTCTGATCAATCACACTCATCAGACCTCAAGTCAGGAATGTGCTTCACACAAACCTACAGATAGCAATAAAAGAAGGAAAATACCTTAATTGTTTGATCTCAGCCTCTGAAAGTCCAGCAGCTTCTTGGTTTTCAATATCCCACAATTCTTTATCCAAAAAAAATAAGTTATTTATTTCCTCTATAAAGAATTATTTTCAACTCTGTTTCTAGTAGGTGATGAATTTAATATCACTTCAGTTTCAATCCCACCTTGGTAGGTTTCAACATTCATCTTTCTCTGCAGTCACTGTCACTAAGACATGGTTTGAAGTGAACAATTTGGTGTAAAAACCCACAGTGAGATTTACAGGAACACCTCCACAGATTCACAGGGTCTGCCTCAACAAAATCTTTAAGCATGTGCTTAATTTTTGGTCTGAGGGAAAATTCTACAAATAAAATCAAATTAAAGCAATGAAACTACCAGATTCATCCATATGTTCTGGTAGAGTGAAGTGGGGTCCAGAGGTGGCTCAAGCAATCTGAAACCAGGCTGGCACCAGGTTGCCAAATCCTTGAGGCACTTAGCAACACCAAAGTGCCTCAGACACTCTTTCTTCTATTGACGTGTTTTTGAAAGCAGCCCAGAAGGGAAGGTCAGAGATGCAAAGCAAAACTGCTGGTTTTTAGGGCATTCTACCTGTGAATTTCCATATTTTCTAGAGTTTTAGAAAATACTTCCCCACGTATCCAGGATTTTTAACGTACAGCTTTTTTAAGAAAATAAAGTTATTCTTCAAAATATTCTTTACCCTGTAGTTACTGACAAAGCCTTATCACCTCATGTAAAGCTAAATTATGATTTTGCCTGGAAATATATACATCCACAAGAGAGAAACAGACAGTGTGTATTCATATATTTCAAAACAGAGGATTTAACCTCTGAAAAGAGATATCAAAGCATCACTGAAGCATGGACCTGCATTCAAAATTTTCACATTTGGTTCACAAATACCCAATTAGGTTTCTGTCTGAACCACAGTACCCCAAACTTATAATTAATCATCTGTCAAAGTTATAAGGGCAACAGAGCACCACATTATTTTGAACACTGATAAAAAAAAAAAAAAGATGTTGAGGTCTTATGAGAGAATTTCTTAGCTCTGAGCAGCAATATGAAGCTCCTCTTCAGTGAGGAGTTAATAAAGACCCATACAATATCTTCACAGCAAACTCAGCAGCATTTTTTAGCTCATAATAAAGACAGAAGGGACACAAAATATTTAATGTAAACTCAAAATAGATTGCAGTAAATGATAAATAATTTTATAAAAAGTAAATTATAAGAATCAATCCCCATTTCTAATCCAATACCAATATTAAGACTGATTCTTTGAAACTTCAAATAACTACAGAAAAATACTTTTTTACCCTTTGTTTAATTGCAAGTGGCTAATGACCTCTCTTTGTTGGTCTGGGAACATGAGAGCCTGTAGTAAATTTTAATAATGTTAATTAACACCACCATATAAAGGAACAAATGTTTATAACTGCTAAGAATGCAGAAACTAAAACTAACTCTTTTGTCCTAATTGGGGATATAATTGGAATGAATCCCCCAGGATTTTTGCTATTCCTTCTACATAAAACCCTATTAATGGTTGATCCCAGAACAAAGATATGTTCCTAGAGATTCCCATAACCCTAATCCATACAGTTCTGTCCCTAGCGGGTACACAGGTGCTCATAAAAACTGAAGGTCCCCATCTTTTTAAAGTAGCTTTAATTGATAAGACCCAGACAGACTGCAGACAAACAGAGCAACATAGTTGCTCCCTTTCCTACTTTTCCAGTGGGAAAAAGACAGAGGTTATTTGGCTCAAAGAGTAGCTGTAAGGTTAATTTCAGAAAATGGGATTTTGTCTGAAGGTTCAGTATCAGCACCCACATAGTGATATAATTGGAGACCTTATTCTACTCACTATGTATTCTCTTAAATAGATCCACTGTACATGAGGATGGCTGTCAGGATTTATTCCTTAATGTTATATGTCTGTACATTTCCAGTAATTCTAGAAATGTAACCTCCTTCTTCCTCAGCATTGGGCAAGTTTAACACAGGGCTCAGCTTTACACTGTGCTTACATGGGAGCAATCCTATGGAAAGAATCAAAGGCACAGCAAGGAGAGGGAAAAACCTGCGATGGGAAGGAGAATAGAATCCAGCCCTCAGAAGCAAAACCCTATTTGGCATAAAAAAATAAAATCAGATTCACTTTTTGCAAGCAAAACACCTCAGCACTAGTCCAAAAGCCTCACTGCAAAGAGACACAGACTTTTAATGCTTCTTGTGCACAAAGTAATCATCTCTTAGCCCAGTCTACTATCTGACACTGAGTAGACAATTGGAAGAGCTAATCATTGCACTAGTTACCACCCACAGTTCTTGCTTTCGATTGTTTCTATGCACAGAGACAAAACATATCCAAATTTAGAGCTAGGTCAGAGTGCCTGGGATTCTCCCTCACCAAAACTCTCAAATCCAGCTGCAGCCCAGTCCAAGGTACTGTTGCAGCCACATTTTGGGGACAGAAGAACAAGTCTGAAGGAATGAGGTCTACCAAGCTGTTGGAGCATAACTACATTCTGGTTCAGATTGTTTGTTTGGGTTTGTTGGGGTTTTTTTATTTGGATTGGGAACATTCGATCTTCAAAATGCACTGAGAGTGGCAACCATTAAAACCAGGATGCAAACATAACTCCTGAATACTGACAAAACGTCCCTGGCCACACACATAGGCAGAGAGGAGCAGACAGACAAAAGGTGTCTTAATCAGTTTACTGTTTTATGACTCTCTCAAGCAATGAAACACAATTTGCTTTACAGTGCATCATTAAAAATGCACCCTCCAAGGATTTCAAATTGTTTGAATAATATAATTATCAGTGTTAACACTTCTTTTTATTGTTTTGACAGTCTCAATTCTGCTGCCATCTCATTTGAGCATCCTCCAGCCTCTAAAGGAATGAGCATTTCTCACTTGCTCTCTTTCCCCAACTTAAGCGAATAATTTTTGAAGACATGACTTAAAGTTGCAGGCCTTTGTAAAATAGGGAAATTATACTAAGAGATTTTAAAAAGTAAAGCCATAAAGATATAAAAGGCAAAACAGCAAAATGAATGATTCATTTGAAACGGTTTCCATTCAGGCCTCTTAGATATCTTGAATCAATAGAGGCACATTTTACAGCCTCGTTTCTGACATGGAGCATTTTCTACGGAAATAAGGCAAAGCAGGATAATCTGAATTTTCTCAGGCAGTTGTCTATCCATTGCTAGAACAGCTGTTTTAAAGAGTGCCCTATGAATGAGCTCACTAGGATAACTTGTGCCAAATTCTTGACTGGTACAGCACGGATGCTCCATCAGCACCTTTCTGCGGACATCAGTGAAATCCCAGCAGCAAGTACCCATGGAGCAGTAACTTTTTCTCATCAGTTTCAACTCTTCCCTCCTTGGGCCACTCTTGGTCTGCTCTTCAGTTATAAAGTCATGTGAGGAGCAGCTTTGAAACAGATATCAGCATTTGGAAAACTAACTCTTTTCCTCCTATGCACTTTGTTATTACATACTAGGCATTCAGCAACATGCACACCAATGTTTGCTCAGTGTCACAGGCCTCTCTCCTAACTGCACAACCATCCTTTTTTTCTTTTTTGCTTTTCTGTATAGAGATTAGCTATACAAGCCCAGTCTAGGATGAGTTTCTCAGACCAGTGAACCTTCAAGGCAGTGGGAAAGCATGACTTGCATAGTATACAAGAGAAATGGGAGGGTCAGACAAACCTTCCACAGTTATATACAAAGAGTTTAAGCTACCTTTCAGCTTATTTTTCAGACTCAGATAACAGCACAAAATCCATGCAATATCCCTGCAGGGGAACAGGACGTGAGGTTTCTGAGCTAACCAGCCACATAAAAAATACGAGGAATCAGCTGGGAAATGAGAAATAGTAGATTTACCCTCAAATGAAAGGCGCTGGGGAAGAATTAGGCCCCAAGTCTACAGCAGAGCTACATATAGACACAGCCTTGTGCCTGAGCATGGTCTTGCTCCCTAATCTGCTCTACTGCCAGCCTTTAATGTAGTGGGCTCTGAAACAGTTAAATCAGGGATTTAACCTGGTACTAAATTACACTTGGAGGACTTATTGAATGCAGGATATTATCAATATCATATCTGTCACAGATGAAAAACTACATACATAGATGAGTACTGTGTAATCCATTCATTGCTTTATAGACCTGGAGTTCCCCAGAGAAAAGCACAAAATCTACATCTCACCCCCAAGTGTGGAATTTTACATTCAGATGTCTGAGCTGGCGGGATGTGTGAAATCACAGCTGGGCAGCCAGTTCCCAAGGGATCACACCTCTGAGGAGACTCCTTTGCCTTGTTTATTCCAACAAGGTTGTGGAGCATCCTGTACTCATAAAAGGAGTCACAGCAACACTTGTCTGCAGTGGCACTTCTACATGCTACTGACATGCAGGACAGAAAGTTTCCACCTTGAGGGAAATCAAATCCTTTCAGCTTAGATGAACGACAGACAAGTTAGACCTGTGGACCCAGCTTTCAGACCTGATGAAGCTATGCAAAAGCTTTTTCTTTTTAAAGGATAAATCTATGCAGAACTGAGCCAGAAGTATTTACACACACAGGGGCTCTGGGCACATAACCTGGCCAGTGTATCCCTTGGGACCACACTCCATTGAAAGGCTCCAGTTGGCAACTTGCTAACACTGGTGCTATAATTTGCTGGGTCTGAAATTCACTTCCTTGCTTCTGGAGATGCAAAACTGCTTCCACCACCTCTCTGAATTTCTCCAATAGAAAACGAAGACTGGTAAATAAGTAGATAATTAAATAAATAAATTCAGAATTGGCCCTAGGCAGTGTCTTACACTTTTGAGTAAGAAAGAAATACAAGAGCCAGGTTATATCTTCTACTGCTTTAGCTGGTATACAGGTTTTTATGGTGCTGGTTGGTTCTGTGTAAATAAATTTCTCTTTCACATGCAGAAGGCTAAATAATTACAGTGATGCTCTCCAAAGTCCATGTCTCAACTATCACAGAGATATGACACACAACCTTCCACAGGCAAAGACTCATTTGAGTGCTAAAAAATGAAAAATGCCACCTTATACATACAAAAATAACATCTCAGACCTGCCTATCTCTTGATCCTTTCTAAAAAAGTTGATTCAATCTGGGTTCCCCAGTGCTTTGTTATACCACAAGTACCAGTCCATCTCCAGCCAAGAGCAAAGCAAGCTCTGGCAGGCACTTCTGAAATCCTGAAATGACCCTGCCATGCATCTGCCTCCTCAGATCCTGAAAGCCACTCAGATGGAGTACACAGACAGTAATAGAGAAAAATGCAGCCAACTGAAAGCTACACCCACCACAAAACAGTAAAATTAATTTTCTGAAGACAGATATTCTGTTTTAGCTGAAATATTTGAGTATAATAAAAGTTATTCAGAAGTCTGATTGTGATTATACTTGGGTTTGGGGTTTTTTTTTTGGTTGAGTGGTTGTTTTTCAAACTTTCTGACAGAATTTGAAATTCTCTGTAGAACAAGTTAAAATTATATGTCATTATCATTGAGGCTCTTATGGAAAAATACATCCATTGTCTGCAACCAGCTCTAATTCTCCCATGTGAGCAGTTTCTTCAGGATGCACACTGCTTTTTGTTTTCCCCTTACTAATTTTCTGTGGCCCAAAACTACTTGGTGTGAAGCAGAGATCACCCTCAAAATAAGCAGAACCACTCAGAAATACTAGCCCTGTACTCATGTTTGCCACTATCTACTTGTTCCTCCTGGATATTGCCAGCTAGTTTATTTTTCACAAAGGGCATGGACTCACTCCATGTTGCTACTGCTGTGGTCATTTCTATTAGTCAATATAAGATTTCAGTCTCGTTCCTGCTGACTACAGACTTGATCCCTGGAGATATTTAATGCTGCAGAAAAAGAAAGGAAATTTATCTTTAAAAGACCTTCAGTCCTACTCTTTTTAACTTCCTTGTAATTTGGATGTGTTTGTTCTGTTCACACGATGAACAAAATTCCTAAATGCAAATACATGGATAATATATGATCTGGATTTCAAGAGGACTTTTCTGTGAGAAATAACACACAGCGCACAACTGATGAGGTTGGGGGTTTTTTTCCCATCATTTTTTAGGGAAAAAAAAAACCACTTTGAAAACCATCTAAGCCTTTAACTGTGTACACTGCTATGTCTAGCTAATCTACTCTTAAATGCAAGTGGAAAATAACTGATGTATGAAGGTCTGTTTTGTTCTAACAATTTATCATCTCAATATTTCTAACAGCCTAACAAATGAAGTTTCTTTTAAATTAATTTGTTTCTAATTATCAGAAGGAAAAACTTGCTATGTAACTGTAATAAATGCAGCCTACGTGCAAATACTGAAGCTCTGCTGAAGATAATGTCAAGGGGTTTGCTATTATTTTTTTAAAAGCAGAAATAGTTAGACACCATTCAATTCAAAGGTAAGTTTTACATATTTATCTTTAGCTTACAGGCATGTCTCAGATAGGATTAGGAAGCCATTCTATGAAATATAAATGGGAAAAATTTAACAGAATACAAAAACGCGAGTTTGAGATAATATTTTAGTTAATGAATTCTGGATGGGTTCTTTTTTGCATCTATTGCAAAAGCAAAAAAGAAAGATTTCACAGTACAAAAGTTAATATGCTCAAAGATTTCTCAATGTGCCTTTTCAGTTCTCTCATCAGAATAACTTGTGGCTATTCAAAAAATACCGGGATAAAAAGGATAGAGGAATGGATCAACGAAGAAAATAAGATGAGAGTTGGTTACCTCAGTCCCAGTTATATTACCACACAATTATTACTTTATTGATTTCCCAGTAAAATTCACTTAACTAGTTTTCTGGGGTTTATAGCTAAATAAATTGCTTAATCCATTTCAGAGGAAAAACCTTATGCTGATGAGTTTACATTAAGGATGTCATAACCCCTTGGGTGTCGCTCACTAACCGCTCATTCACGGCTTCCCTCCCTGGAGACCACAGTACAGACATCAAGGCACAGCTGGATAAACTGTATAGATTGGATCCCTAGCAAGAATTATCATAAACACTACAAAGCCACAAAGAATGTGGAAGGAATGATCATTTAGATCCAGAGAGTTATTAAAATTCTTTCAGTCCATCTGCTTATGGAGGTATGTGACATTTACCATCAACCGCACTATTGCTTGAAGTTCAGAAACAGCTTGGGAGTGGGAGATTTTGTAACAGCCATTCCACAACAAGAAGAGGCCAGACAGTGGTGGCTTAATTCTCACGAAATTTTGCAGTCCTAAGTGGGATTTCATGACACGTACAATCAGACCATAATCACAGTGACTAAATAAATCTGGTCTTCCAAAGATCTGGCAGATGATGGAAAACTAACCATTTATTATTCACCCCACTGCTTTTATCACTGGTGGACTACTTATTGTGCATAGACTTCATTAGAGTCCCTAAGAAATCTTCCAAACCTAGGCCAAAAGAGAAAAACATTTATTGTGAATATTCTTGCAATATAAGAGACTCACTTTTCCTGGTTTCTTGTCAGGTCTAAGAGCAGTTTTCTTGAAGCAAAAGAAGAGTAAGCTGTATTAATTAGAACATTCTGAATGACTCTTGTAAGAGTTAATAGCACGTATAATAAAAACATGTTTCAGTGAGTATCTCTGTTTATCAGGGCTGACACTAAATTTTTAGGAAAATCACTTACATCTAGCATAAAATTTTATTCCTCTACTGAAATATACTAATGATAAGATAAAAAATCTGCTACTTTCTATCACTATTAATGTTACCCCCTTGCAGTGTGCAACAAGTTAAATGTTAATTTTTCAAAGCTGTTTAATAAAGGAGTAAAAATCCTTGCAGCTCCATATTTAAATACACTGATTAGCCTTGACTTGAGTAAAACCAGCTTTTCTTACTCCTAAGTGGTCCCTCTATTTTATTAATTCTAATTATGCAGGCAACACAAGCTGAATTAAGTCTTTTCCAGTGTACAGAAACTATAAAATACTAGTTTTCCTGGCTAGTAATGTTTATTAATGACCAATCCCTACTCCCTCCACTCACACTGTGCTCCATGCAAAATGAGACACTGTTAATAAATTGATTTTCAGCCTCTCCTCTGTAGGCCTTTGGAAACTCGCCTGTGGGCTGTTTCTAAGAAGTCTTGTGAAATGTGGCCAGAGAAAGCCAGTTCAAGCTTGTGCTGAAGTAATCCATGTACAGGAGAATATTAAACCTCTTTGGAAGAAAGTTAGGCACTGGTCAAAACCAGCTGGAAAAACTATTTTCTTAAAAATATTACTCAACAAAAAGCAGCATAGCAAAATATAGAACTGCATGAAGATATTTGGAGTATTCACTAGGTCATGTTCCAAGTAGAAGAGAATAAATGACAAATACCTAATTACATCCACTCAGTGAACAATGCATAGTAGTAGATTACTGGAGGAAAAGGGCACTTTCAGCTTTTGTAACATAAAGATACACAGTAGGGCTGGAGTAGTTCCCCTATCTCCTCACATACAACCACCGAAGTAACAGGGAAGCTGAAACACTGCAAGATCACCACCAGCAAGAATATTGATCTTTGTGTATATTTAACAAAAGGTACCAAACATCATAATTGTGCTTAAAATCTATGCAGATGAAACCTCTACTGTCAAAACTGAAAAGTTATGGTATTACACGGAAAAACAGGACTTAAAAACGGTATTTTACTGCTTAGGAAGGCACTTTAAAAAAGTATCTGCTGTTCTCTGCTCACTAGAAAAGACCTACGGGAATGCCACAGGTACCCATCTGTCTGCTGCTCTCCAAGCAGGGAGTGTGATCACACGCTGCCAGCTGACCGACTATGGAAATGGCTTTGTTTCTAAGCTCCAAAAGGTCCACAAATATGCTTGGGAACATGCCGTGACAAAATATACAAATGTTCTCAACAGATTAAACATTAATTAATCTCAAGATGGGGACACCCACCTCTCTTAGATAAAGACAACACCCTATTTTGTTGGTCTTAGCCACTAATTTTCAATGTTACTTATCTCACCCAAGTAGGAAGGAACTGTGAGGAAAGGGTGTATCACTGGATTGCTCAACAGGATTACCACCTCTCCCATTTCCCCTTCAGTCAATGCCTGCTCTTTTCCCTTCAAACACTTGGAAAGAGGAATGTCTTGCTTTCAGATCATTGCAGCTTCCAAAGATCATTCCTGGAAGCTGAAGAAGTGTGGTCTCAGTCCTCAAGAGACCTCATAAGGCAACTTAGTTCCTCACTACTCTCTTCATCTTTCTTTTAATAAGATGGTGAAACAGAGAGAATTTTGTATTTTATTTACTTATGGTTCTTGAGTAAAAAAAATAGACTTTTCTAGAAAAAGAAGGATCTTTTCTAAAAGCTAAAAGGGTTTGTGAATTTGAGCCAAATTTAGATAATGGTTTGAGATTCTCCCGAACAACGTTTTCTGATAGCTGTGCCACTTGCCAAAAGAAATTCTCTGTGATCTGCTCCTGTTTTCCAAGTCAGAGCTGGTAGCCATCAGTCAAATACATCTGCAGGTTAGAAAACTATTTGTTAAAGGAACTGGACAAGCATTTTAATATTCTTGACATACAGGAGTAGAAAAGCAGTTAGACTTTTTACTAACACAGAGATTACTGTAGAACATTTTCGAAAGAGCCTGATTCTTACAAGTTTTCTATTTGATTAGGCACCAAATTCCAGTTTCATTTTTGACTAAGGCTTCTAAATAGCTTAGGGCTTTTAAAGTCCCTTTTCACTACTGATATTATAATTGACTATTTTTCCTCAATGCTGTTAATATGGCTGTACACTGTCATACTTGTATTGGTTTTGGGAATTTGGGCCAACGACTTCAGAAACTGGAGCCAACAGTTACACTTCCTAAATCCATATGTGACTACCTGAATAAATGTTTTGCTTTCCAAAAGCCAGAAGCACCTGAACAGCTACCATTCATTTCCAAGGCAGCTGCTGGATGCCCAGTATTTTGGTATATCACACTGACTACTGCAAAGCTGTAAACAAAATCTGCAAAACTTGGCCTTTAGGTGGTTATCTGTAGCACTTAACTGGTAAGTGCATTAAATCCATTTGCTCTCTTCCTTTGAGACAGAGTTGAAGTGGGGAAAAGAGAGTTTCAGATAAATGAAATACATAAATGATAAAAAAGCCATTTATGATAAAGAACCCTGCGTCTTAAAAGATGCTGATGCTGCGGGGAGCAACAGTGGGCTGGGTCTGCCCGAGGACATCTGTTTGTATTTGTGAGGGTCAGGATGCCAGAGGCTTCCACGCCGCAACAAGAAGGAAGTTAATATCACACAAGCGTGCAAGCTGCCTACCACGTGCCAGTACAAGCAGAACACCCCCTTTTATTCTCTCCTCCCCACCCCCCACACTTGCTTCCCATCTGACATCCTCTTTTCTCCAGCCTGCAGCCACGACAGCTTTGTTTTCTCCAGCAATAGTCTCCATTCATCTCAAACCATCTTTGCTGAACAATAGATCCCAAGCTACCAGAGGCAGAGCAGAAAGACTGGAGTAGCCAGGAAAGCAGCTTTTGAAACTGGGGGCAGATGAAGCACAGAATTTGCTGCAATGCTAAAGGAGGATAGAAAACATGTATGCACTGACCTATTTCTACCACATTGCCCATGAGTTGTTGTTGCGAACAGCTTGATAGCAGAGGGGTGGAAACTGCAGTTAAGCAGGTCTATTTTGTTGCTTATTTGTGCTCTGCAATTTGTTTTAAAATATCTAATCTATCAGCTTAATGCTATCTAGGCACTCTACAAAATTATGTATCTGCTAGAACTCTCTCCTACCACTCACCTTTAAAGTGGCCTTCGATCCCACAGCAAAAACAGTCAAGAAGTGGCAAAACCACCTGGATTTCAGCAGGGCTCCAAAAGAACCACTGATTCCACCAAAAACCTCACAGAGATAAGAGAGAAGGGAACTAAGCTCTTTACAACATGATGTTTTCTTACTGTTCTGTAGCATTTATCTGACAGAAGGACTAGGAGCTCACCTGTACTCTGAAGCCAGGTGATTTACACCCCAAACTCCGGAATAAAACAGATACAGCTGAACCCAAGGCCAGCAGCTTTCTAACCAGAGCATCTCAGGGATGCTTCTCAGTTTCAGCTCCATTAACATGTTGGGAGCTCCAAGCCATAACAGCTGGACTTCTCTGGGGATCCCAGCTGGCCTCTCTAAAGCTCAGCTGATGTAGAAACAAAAAATAGCTATATATCAGTCCTAGTACTACAGAGTCCTTCTCAAAAACCAAGTTTTCACACCCTAATATAATAATAGAACCAAATTTACACTATTTTTTCTGTATTAGGCATTCCTATTTTTATTATAAGATGCTGTTTTGGCTACCATATATTATGTATTGGACTGTCAGATGGCCTCTGAGATTTCTCTTTGCTTCAAACATGATATGCAGTAGGACCCTGATCCAGCATGAACAGCCCCATTACTTCCATTGGGAATGTCTATAAGCCTTAAGTGAAAGAGGCATTTTTCTGAGTCAATCAAACTGCTTAACGCGTGCTACTTCTAGCTATCAACAGCATCATTAACTTCTCTCTTTCTCAAAGCAGCTTTCTGACAGTGGAGATACTTCTCTTCTTGTAAAGAACTCAATTTCCACTTTTGCCAAAAGTAATTGGAAAGAAATTGTCACACTCTATATGAAATTTCCAGTTTACAGCTTATGTGGTACATTTCAATCATGTTTTGTATTAGGTTTTGGCATTCAGATGCCATATGTATCCCTGCAGGTGTATGTCAACCCATTTTCCTTTAGTCTGTACTGTACATTCACATGATCTTTATATTATTGATGATGATTCTTTAGATCAATGGAGTACTCAAAATAATCCATCTTCTTATTTTTCTGGCAAGCCAGGTGTTATTCTGGTTCTTCATACTTTTAGTGTTTGCCTCCAGGTGTTGCATCTATCAGGTTTTTTATAACTCAAATCTAGGTGGTTTTTTTTTTTTTTTAAGGGGAAATATAATAACTAAACCTAGTAGCTGTTGCCTGAAGAACATCAATAACAATGTTTAGTCTACAGGAATGTTTCCATGTGAGACAGATTTTGGAGGCCCAGGCTCTTTCTAAATTGAAAAGGCTAAATGGTGTTGATTTAGTCCATTTCTGCATGAGTAAATGTTTCCCACACGTACTTATTTTGTGCTTTTTGTTAATAACATTTATCTCTTTCCCCAAAGTAATAATTTTGTACAGTATAATTTTGAAGTATCTCTGACAAAGGTTTCTGCCTGTAATACATTTTTATCAAGCTCACTGCTTGCTATCAGCTCTAAAATCTATTGAGGTTGTGACCCATTATATTCTTTCTATGATTCTTATGCATATTTTTATGATGACCTCATGGGATTACAGCAATTTATTATTTATGAAACTCCCAGCCACTTCCCTCTATCAACTGCAGATTCTGCAATCACAAGCAGCAGAAAGCTTACTGGAGGCAGACTCTCCCAGCTCCTGTGCTTACAATCTTTTTTTTTTTTGGCTGGTTATGAAGAAAATTAACTTATCCTTAAGGCTTTGTGTAGGCTTGCTACTTCACACCAAAGAAAGCTCCTTAATTTATACCTCCTGAGGTGAGCTACACACATTCAAATGCTAAGGACTATTGACTGCCTCTCTAATACAGCTGTCTCATTTTGTTTTAGAATTAGGATATCTTCTTTGTTCACCTGTTATTTACTTCTGTAGAAGGGCAGACAGTCTGCTACTTATGCTCAAAATTGGAACTCTACCGGCTTCGTTTTATAATGTAAATCCAGTACACAGACAAACTTTTCTCCCTGTCCCAAGTCCTACCTTCTGAGTGGGAAAACCAGTTTCCTACATGTAGGCAACAACCAAATGACAATCACACGGAAACCTTTCAAGGCTTATATTTAAAAGTCCAGTTTATAAATTATAGAAATTAATCATAAATATAATCAAAGTCTCCATTGGAAATAAGCTTTTTTGTTATGAAAATATCAGTGCTTTAGAACCAACCAAGTGCCTTTACATTTCAAGCACAAGCAGCCAAATGTTCTGCACTACTGACACCTATACATGAACTCATAATTTTTTGCTGTATTTCAGTACAACCTGGAACACAAGTTGAGGGACGATTCCCAGTGTCAGGGCCACTATTCACACATAACTCACTATCATTCAAGCAGGATGCATGCATGGACATCAACAAGACCAATTTGGGTACAGTGGTGGCTTGAAAACCATACCTGAAGCTGGACAACTCCATGAGCACAAAGATTGTAAACAACTATAACAATAATTCAGGACCAAACACAAGTGTTCTCCAGTTGGATCCAGCCCATGGAACACCAGCTGGGCATCCCTGACCTGAATAAGGTTGTGCATTTGGAGCCAGAATGAACTCTTCCTATGGCTGTCAAAAAACATCTACTAAGACTTACCAGATCTGTCCTTGATACTCTTTACCAAAGTTGAGCCTGTTGTCTAAAATTCACAATCAAGCCAGCCCATTGCATTCTTATAATTTCCAACTCCTCAGCACCATACAGATATTGTTGGAATCAGAAATTTTTCAATGGTCAGACCATCTTTGGATGCTAATCCCTCCTTTGTCTTGCATTTACACAAATAGCAAAACACAGTTCTCTTCTGAGGTGCAAAGCTATTTACTGTACTATCAGAAAATATAGTAATCAAGAACATCCCAGGGATACCAAAAGCAGCCGCACCAAGTTGTGAGGTGATCATCCCAGTGCTCATCTCTCTCTGTGAGATGCCTCATTTCCAAGCCTCCTGCCCTTCATGCCAGCTCAAGTAAGAGGTACCATCTCCATGCAGGCGGATTTGCAGCCCCTGGTATGCTTGAGCGACCCTTTGAGCACTGCAGAGCCCTCAGTGACTTGCAAAAATCACAGGTTGGTGGCAAACGCCACCCTGGAGCTGACACCTGTGCAGTGGAGGTTTGCGAACTGCCTGACACCTCACGGGGCTGTGACTTGTTTTCCTTTCAACTCCTCAATCAACCTGACAGGAGCTCACTTTGAGTTTTCAGTTTTGGCAGTTCCAATAAAATCTCCTTGCACTGTGAGATTTCAGGCTCTGTTCCTGCTCATTCTCAACCGCTGTCTTTGTGACGCTGGCTCCACACTGGAGCAATTACTGATGCTGTGTGGGACACATTAAATTCCTCATCAAGGAGTGTGTGGTGACATCACTGCTGCTGCTGCTGTAACCACCTCTGCACCTCCTCTGTAACATAAGATGCTCTGGGGCCTCCAGCTCATTTCATTCCCACCTTTTCATTAGTTCAGACCTTTTCCAGGGCTGATTTTCATGTTGTTTTAGGGACATCCTTCTAGGCAGTTCATCTTGCCTTCCATTAGAAAAAGAGTGTACATGAGAAAAGTGTCAGAAATGTGACAGTATTTGCTAACCTCTTTTTACCCATTCTTCTCCCTCCCCTCCCAGTATTTTCACTGGATATTAATGAGTCAGAGTATGAACTCACATGAGTGAATAGTATTATACAGTAGACACACAGTGTACACTTTAACCTACAATGAAACCTGTTCTATCAGCTGAAGCCAATGAGATTTTAATTCTAGGGTATCAGGGAAATACAGTTTTTCCTGAATTAAAGGGATTGATCAACCCTCTTCCAAGCAGGCAAGAGAGGAAAGCTACCACCGCTAAATGATGAAATCTGAGTTTTCTGAAGCACATATTTACTGTTGCACCTTGTCTGGGTTACCTCTACCTTGAGTCTCAGTCATCATATTTTGCATTAATAAATCAGTCAGCAGTGGTATGCTGTGGCTGCAGGGTATTTGTTTTAAATAGTAAAAGTGTGCTTCCTTGTGTTTTCACTTCCTTAATTTTTCTTTTCTTCCCTGAGAATAACCAGATTTAGCTGTCACTGCCAGTTTCCACCAGCAACTCAGGTGCTCTCATCAGCTCTGCCCGTCTGCCCAGAAACCCACAAATTGCCACAGGCAGCCTCCAACAGCCACCTCAGACCAAGCTTTTCTCTACAGTTAGTGTGCACTGCCCTCGGGATTTGTTTTATTCTGAATTCACTTCAGCAAAGAGAAATATCTTTCCCTGTCATAATGAGACATGCTGATGCATCAGCATTTCTGGTTTAATAAGAGAGAAAAGAAAAAAAGAAAGAATAAAGAACAGTGACATTTAAAACAGTGGTAGGAAAAGCAAATATCAGTCTCATCATTTGCTTAACTGTTATTTGCTTGATGGGATGGATCTATTGCTCTCCTTACCAGAAGGAAAGTATAATTTGTAATTTGATCATTTCTTCTTTCTTTTTTTCTTTTATTTTGTGAATCTTGGTTGAGCTTTTCCTCACATTCATTTCCTACTGCTCCCACTTTAAAATCATTAGAATTCAGACAGTCTCATAGTAGGCTGTCCATGTACTTATTAATAAAAACAATCGTCTTACCTGTAGTAACTGACCTTAACTCCATACAGATATGAAGAACCATGCCTTTTCTTCAGCAGACAAAGATCTATCCCAGATGCAATACTTACATTGTGTCTCATCCTGTGAGACAATAATGTGCAATGATCATTCAGACAGGAGGCTGACAGAAATGTGTAGGAGAATTTGGGAAAGTGAACATTTGCTTTGTACTGGGTTTTGAAACCCTACACCCTCAAATTGTTATGATAACTTCCTTCCATCCTTTATTAAATAATATCAGACTTTCAGGACATAAAGTTTCCCTATGTTGCTTGAATCTTTCTAGAAAGAAGTAAATGACTTCAAGAGCAAGACATGTGAGGAGAGGGGGATGTTCATTCACCCTTTCACTGTGTGAAGATATATGACAGGGAGTATCAACCCAAGCAGTTCCAGGCTCATCAGAGTTGCACGGATTTTTCAAATTCTCTCTCTGCTGTCCCCAAAAATATTTCTTTTCCCTTCACCATCTGTGCAGTTCTGACAGCAAGATTTCCTTAGCTCTTTCTGTGGCAGCCATTCCCTCCCAAAGCATTAATTTTACACCTGCACTGAAGGTGCTTCTCCCATTGCTCAGTCTCTTGGTTCATGTAGATTCTGCTCCAAGTCAAATGTTTTCTCTATTAGAAATCAGCTGAGAACTCATTGTCCAAGACTGTCTCTACATTTCAAGGCAGAGCATTTATTTTCAATTTGTTTAGAAGTGATCAGTTTAAATCCTGAAATTACATGCCAGAATTTGGTCTCTTGCTTATTTTGCTGAACTTGCAGCCTTTTTTCACCATCTTTATTGTTCACTATTCTAAAAGACAAACTTTCCCCTGAGGAAGCACTATTAACATCACTTTGCTGACACAGATCCACAAAAGCCATCAGAGACAGCTATATTCTGGGAAAGAAAAAAGGGCTTGTCTGTTTTTAAACTCTCGCCCCCACATTCACCCTCCTCCAGCTCTCCTGCTCTGGAGTTCCCAGTCGGGATCCTGGGTGGACCAGTCTGCCTGCCAGCAGGGAGCCCAGCTCTGCCACGCGAGGCTCCAGGCACGTAGTACAAAGTGCAGTGCTATAACCTTGCCAGCACAGCCACGGAGGAACAGCAAAGGAGTTTTCAAAGTACAACTGGTCTGATTTCAGGATGTTTAAAGTTAAACCCATAGGTATCAAGGACAACAGGCGCACAGTTGCTTTTCCGGGACACCACCCATCTGCCAAATTTTGTCTAAACAGCACAATTCTGATTTTGTTTGCTCAATATTTCCTTGTCATTACACAGACTTAAAAAAAAATACTGTGGGGAAAAAATATTTTCATTCTAAAATGGATATATTTACAGAAACTGAGGATGCAGAAAAAGAACACTGTAGGACCACTGAAGTCAGTAAGAGTCTTTCTGTTGACGTCAATGAGGTTTTGGATCAGATTTTAATTTATTGGATGGATTATTTGTTGACAAGTCTTCATTCATCTATAACAGGAACAGACCATGACACAAATAAGAATCTGGGAAGAGAAAATGTATTTGTATAAAAGTATTAGGCCAAATGTTCAGACTGAATAAATTGGATCAGCAGGGTGAAATGTGACACTTACATGGACAGAGACATATGGCTTTTCATATAGCAAGGACTGAAAAAAGGCCCAGATGAAAAGATGTGATTTTAGCATTTCCTGTGGCATCTACAGCACATAATGTTACAGCATGGGGGGAAAAAAATAAAGGATGCTGTCAGCACCAGCACAGAGTGACTCACTCATGGTTCTCACTGCCATCATCAGTTTGGTACCTGCAGAGACACTCAAAGTAGAACAATCAACAGGTTAACCTGCAGCAAGGTGGCTTTCAAAAAGACAATTGTATGCCCCTGTCTAGAAGGTTACAGCAATCTTATTCTCTAGGAGTAACATTTCACTCCTGGCTCAGCTGTCTGATTTTCAGTGGAATGACACCTCCAGTCACCTGCAGACACTCAGATGTAAACAAAATGATAAAGGACAGCAGAATCCAACTTTTTGACAGCTCTGGAACAGTATGTCATGTCATGTATCTTATCTCAGCGCGATGTATAGAAATGTGTGTGTGTAATACTATTATCTCTGTGAAAATAAGTAGGTGCCTATAAACATAATTTTTTGAGATCTCAGGGCTGTAAATGGAAAATCGCTGCTTTGAAGTGCATGGAGTAACTCAAGTACTAAATCTTTAGTTACTAGCAGCAAGAAGATCCCCTTTTTATCAGTCAGAATTCTCACTTTTATTACAAGTATTTGGTTAAGGCAAGACATTTCTGAGTCAAAAAATATGGGTAAAATAAGAGTTACACTAAGCTTTCTGATTTTCTTTTCTGGAAAGAATTTAATGGGCAGCAATGTAATCAAAAAGTCCCTTTTTAGCCAAAACTGTCCCCTCCATACACGTATGAGAGTTCCAATTTTGTATTTGGAGCTGCAGGTTGTTTCCCTTCCTTCTACCCACAGGACAGAGACAAGGTCAGTATTTGAGCCCTTGCACGTTCATTCCCACTCATGAAAGATCAAAAGACTCTTCTGGAAATTAAGAAGAGAGGAATAGAGCACATCAGTCAAACCCTTTCTGAACAAGTCTAGTTACCACTGGAAATTTGCTGAGAATGAAAGTTTACTGCTCATAGAATTGCTATGAACGTCAGAAAGTAATGAGCCTAACCTTATTCCAGACGGTTCTCACTAACTCCCTGGTATCTGCCTTCCACTTAAAGTTTTAGTTTTAGCTCAGCTGTCTGCTTGAGGACACGTAAAGAATGGTTGGAGTATACTGCAGACTTTTTCTCTTTTAAATAGAGAGCCATTAGACAACTGTCTCCTTTTTTGTTTTTTAAACCAGAAATAATCCATGCCTTTCTTAGAAAAGGAAGCTATCAAATCTTATGTACATAGTAAAATTAAAAGTATATCCAAGCTGAAGATGGGTATGACTTCTAAAATCAAAACTTAACAAACAAGCCACTTCTTTGAGTACTAAAGCCCAAAATGCAATTTGTAGGTAGGGTTTCTCAGCTGATGGTTAGACTTTCATCAGATGCTTCCCACTTGAAAATCAACAATAAACTCTATAAGAGTTCATTTTCTTTGGGCACCAGTAATTTACTAGGGTTAGTGCCAATGAGCCTATGGATTTAGCCTTTACCCACAGTACTTCAGATTAAAATGAGTGATTAAGCGTGGAACAAATCAAAACTTGTTGCATCATGTTATTTACAGAATTAGCTGCTATTCTCCTGTGATAATCAACTGTGTTTCCAGTAGCTGCAAGTTCACAGGGACTGTTTCTCATTTCCCACTTAATTCCAGTCTTTACGGTAACAACAGTTAGCTGAGTCTAAACACTGGTTGGTGAAATCAAAGCATGTGGCTTGCAGGATATTAATCCTATCAGTGCTGATCTGTGGGAAGGTAAAACTGACCCAGCCACATAGGCTTTGGTGTGTCAGCACCCATGCAAATTCAAACCTGTGCAATTAGCAGAGCTGAAGCCTTTCCACATCACAGCTGTTCACACCTGGGCGATGTCTCTTCCCAGGCTGGTTTCAAGTAGGTGTTCAAGGCCAGGTTGGCTGGGGGCCTGGGCAACCTGGTCTACTGGGTGGCATTCCTGCCCATGACAGGGGGGTGGGAACAAGATGATCTTTAAGATCTCTTCCAACCCAAACCATTCTATGACACTCCCAAAGCTGGGCTGTGAAGTGCACAGTGTCAGAGGCACTTGAATTGACTAGTAACAGGAACAACACTGTACCCCAGTTAAGTAAAAAGGAAGATCCCCTGCAGCAACTCCCCATGCCTTGATGTAACAGGCAGATACACTTATCCTGATCAGCTGGCACAATGAAATCCTTTTCATGTCCCCTCTTCAGTCACCACTCTCTACAAAACAAGATTCACCTGGAAGGGAGGAACTCATCTGTTCCAATTTAGACACCTGAAAGGCAGTTGACTCTGTAAGAGATGAGAGTCTATTTCTGTAATGATTCATCTCATCCCAAAATAAGTTCAAGGCTTTGACTTCTTGTACACTTATTCCTCACTTCTCTATCCACTCAAATCTGCATATGCTCAGAGCACACAGAAGCTCCTACAAGGCACAGATGTTTGCCACCCCTCAGGCAGAACCAGGAAAGAGCTGGTGCTTGCAGAGGCCCTACCCTAGGGTGGGTCAAGATGTGGCTGAGGTGCTTTGGGGCCTGGGAAATGCTTCCATATGAGTCACAATAGGCAAATCCTAAAAAAGAGGGAATAAGACATCTTCCCGTGATTCCATCATCTTGCCATTAGATGAGTAAGTGTGTATCGGTATATAGGAAAATCCAACACTGCATTACTTTTGGAGTGATTCCCAAAAAAAAATTGCAAATGGAGAGCACAGTTGGTATTTTTGTTCTTTTCCCTCTAGGAATTTCCTTATCGTGAATCAGAAGCAGTGGGAGTCAATCCAATGGGTTTTTTTCTTATAACTAACATTTCACAATATGTCCCAGCATGAATTCTCCTTGTTCAGTGTTAACTATAACACACTTCACATTAGCTGAAATACACGCAGCAATGACACATGTTTATTTACTGATTATCTTTCCAGATACAAGAATACATTGATCCAGACAGAGCATTTCAGTGCAACACTGGTAGCACTAATAGTGCTTTACGGGTAATATATCTATAAAGAGAAACTTAGTGGTCTTGAGTTGCTTTCTCTTTATCTAGCACTTGGGCATGTAAGTCAGGCACATATGCCTTCTGTGGTTCAAAGAAGAAAAATCCTCATTAAGTTACACATGTATTTGCCTCTCAAGGTATGTGAGTAATAGACATGAAAACTGTTCAGATATGCTGGCTCAATGATTTTTTTTTCCCTACAGCATGCATTGCCCTGCCTCACAATGATTTATTCAAAATATCCATTAATTCAGAGAAAAGAATCTCAAGTGGAATGAAAACTAAAAAGCCTAAAATCCCACTGGTGTTAATAAAGCCAAAGCACAAGGAAGCAAACCTTGCATTACCTATACAGCCAACCATCATCACAGACTGCAAAAAGTTAAAGGAAACAGAGCTTGATCCAAATGCTATAGGTTCCTGCTCATAACCATCCACCTGGGTATTTGCTTAACTTCACAGCTAAATAAGGACTGGACATC